>NC_090177.1:25420631-26020631 GCF_024679245.1 Pseudorasbora parva | reverse complement strand
TTATATGAGATTCATTTAATCGTTCAACGTATACATTGTGAATATTTATTAATATATAATAAGGATTCGTATGTGTCATTCAATTTTTGCAAAATTATTGCAAATTTAATTTAACCTCCGTTTTGGGCTATAAAATGTTCCACTGCTCACTCGGGAGTAAATGACTATAAAGGTAATTGTGCATTTCATTGATTGATATATTGTCAATGAAGATAATAATAATACAGTTAATACAAACATAACTGTTCATTGTTAGTTCATATAAGCACATAAGTTACCTGTTAAATAATATTAACAGATACAACTTTAAATCTTAATGTATTAATAAATGTAGAAATTAATAGATATATTAAGTATTTTTCATTGTAAGCTCATACTAACTAATGTTGTTAACTAATGTTATAGGACCTTATTGTACCAATAAAGACAATATAGATTTACAGAAACAATACATTACAGAACGTTTTTTTGTGTGTGTGTGTTTTACAATATCATTCATGACATTTTCAGTGCTGGAAATTGCACATTTAGCATTCTCTGATATTTCCAGGTTTGGTTACAGTTACGGGTAGTTTACAGTAGATGCGTACTTTTAAATGGCAATATATTTAACAAACTTAAATGTGTATTATTTACAATGACATCTAATCTAAAGAGTTGATGAAATCAGTTTCACTTTACAACAAGAGCTAATTAGGCTTTTCACTGACACTTTTCCCCTAAAAACAAATAAAAAATGATCACTCTAAAATCATATTGAAATAAGAGCACAGTCTAGACAGTTGAATGATGCTTTTCATATATATATAAAAAAAAAAAAGAGAGAGAGATAATTTCACTGTTTTTCAGTGCGGTTTTCATGCTTAAGACAAACACATACCCCAAAGACATTAATGTGTCTTATAATGAGCTGATATTTAGGTCTTATCGACAGGTTTATTTTTAACAACTTTTTACGTCTTCAGAAAGGCGAGAGTCAATGTTTTGTTTACAGGCTCGTTATAGACGCGTTCAGCTAACGAACTAGCATCAGCGCATTTAAAACCCTAAAACATTCAAAACCACATACTAACACAATTCAGATTCATTATATATAGTTAAATGCTGTGGTAAATATACCGTAGGATGTAATAGGAAGGTAATTATTACCTTTTTTAAGCCGTTAACAGTATAACAGTTATACGTCTGCGCCAACACAGAGCCACTGTCTGTCAGTCTTCCGCCAAAGAAACTCGGCCCTGTTTACAGTCAACCACAGACGTTCAGTTCGGCCAACATCTTCAACACCACCTAGCTGGACAATCAGAATCGACGCTGATCAGGTAAATCAGATGAAAAAGTGCAGAAAAGCTCAGACAGGTGCAGACTGTCGAGGAATTCCCCCGCGATACTTCCGCGCTTCATCACACTGTGCGCTGTTTCCGGGTAGTGGAATTATGGGAAGGCAAATTACAGTAAAAAGTCACAGGAAACTTCTTCATCTGAGTCGTTTTGTTATTACCTCAACAACATGAGGATTTAAACCTATTTTTATGTATTAAAGTCATTTTCGAAATGTGTTCGTATAGGCCTAATATTGTTTGTGTGTTTGTTTGTTTGTTTGTTTGTTTGTTTGTTTGTTTGTTTGTTTTACAACCAATACAGATTCAATACCTGCCTGATAACTAATATCCAGAAAAGGTTATTATTGTTTTATTTGTTTTGACACAATAACAATTCCATAGACTGCTAGGCCTACTGAAAAACATCAATTAGGCTATGTATTGTTATAGCCTATTATTATTATTAATGACCACATCTTCTCTGTTTGGGCTATTAAATGAACTATTCCTATTAACAGCACTTTCACATGTAGTAGCCTACTGCAACAAATTGTATAAGAATATATTTGTTGCAAGATGTAAAAAGTTGTTGGTTATTATTGTATTTATTAGCCTACTCTTGTCAGACTGTTGCAGTTGTTCATTGTTCTTTATGAATACCATAATGCAAACGTTTTTAGTTTGACCTCACAAATAAAAGTAAAAGAAAGAAAAAAATATTTAATGGTTTTTAGTGCTTGTTATCCGGAGTGACTGGAAGGATTGTCATGATTGAGAGGATGCACAATTATGAGAGGTCTGTTCCCAAGGATCAGCTTACATATTGCATATAAAATGTTGTAGTCAAAACTTGATAAATAAGAGAACTTGAATGTACAAATGTACGTTTTTTATTTATTTATTCAAATACATGTATGACATGATAACCATCAAAACAGACATCTGGCTTCATATATAATGACATGACAATTGATCATTGTATCAAACAGAACAAATATAAACAGATTATATGAAAAAGGAGGCTACTACTATTTTGTGTATGGGCTCTTTTTGGTATTATGCTTAGAAAGAAACAAAGCATAAAAAATCCATTCAGGGATTCATGTTTTGATGTTTTAATAAAGAGGAAAGCAGTTTAACAAGCTTCCTCAAATTCCTCCTTAATTGTTTCATCACTCTTTGGAGAACATCACATAAATGCCACTGCAACAGCGAGCCACAGATGTGCAGAATGGAGCGATGAAGATATTAACCACACTCATCCACAGTGACCTCACACAGGGCAGGCAGGTATGACACACCTGAATACAGGGCATCACGCACCTATGACAAGAAGAAGGATAGAAGCAGTAACAGCATTTTTGATTAAAAACTTTACTTAATGGAACAGCTTTCATAAATAATTCACAAAATGAGCCTACCAGATGTGCATACAGGCCAGTAGAGCAAAGAGACAGCCACAGAGGCAAGAGAGGGGAACCGCACACACTGCTGTCAGGCAGCGGTAACCCCACAGCCGCGTGGACTCGAAGGCGATCCCGCTGTACACCCACACGCGGTCGTAGCTGTGTGTGGATGCGGGCTCTGCCAAAACATCGCTAAACTCCACCTGGTGTCACAATGAACAGAAAGTTAGGTGAATTTTGTTCCTGGTTATGCCTTTTTCATGTAACACATCCTGAATGTTCACCTTCAGGTGTTTGTTGACACCATAGGGATCCCTTGTCTCAACCTGAGCGAGGGAAGGGGTGGAGGAGAACTGTGGTGGTGGAGGTGGAGACGGGTGGATCTTCTTCACATCATAGTCATCATCATCATAATCATCTTCTTCTTCATCTTCGTCATCGTCGTCAATATTACACTCCACCAAATACTCGTCTCGCAACATTGACTGCAAAGCAGATCACTTTGTGTTTTTGTGCAATTTATCATGGGCATCCTTAAATCAGTGCAGAACCAAACAGCACAGTACAGAGACTCACCTATACCCCCCAACCCCACCCACCCCCCTCCGGTTCTTAAAGTGTTTGCCTGCATGCACCCCATTGTCAAAAGCAATATTTGAAGGCCCACCAAGAAATCTGCTGTAGACTAATATTCAAATAATATTTTTTTAAATAGGCTAAATAATTAAAATAAAATACATTTTATAATCACTGCACCTTTTGATTAGCCTATGAATAATTGATTAGTTATTATTATTATTATTATTAGCCTATTATTATTATTATTATTATTATCATTTACTTCTAGTTTGTAATTAGTTACAGCTAGGGTTTTTTCCCCCATGATTTTTCACAAATAGTCATTTCTACCCAATAAAATGATAGGCTAGAGCTTGACCTGTATATTATTATGTCACATTTGTTTGTAGGCTATACATTTGTAAAAATCACACTTTTAAAAGTCCCTCATAATGTAGCCTAATGCTGCCTTCACGTACTATAGGAATTATTAATAATTATTACAAAAAAGTTTCCTAGTTAAAAATGGGACATCGCCTTCTCAAGGAAAAACTTGAATGCGATGAGATCGTTATCACGACTTCAGAAGTGGGAAGTAGGAAATTTCCGATAGCACGTGAAGGCAGAGTAAGGTAAATCCATGGGTAAATCCAGATTGTCATGTGGTAATTACCGTAATTTGAAGACACGTGACATTCCTATGGCAACATATCAGCCTAAAAGGATCTGTAGCGGTAGTACGAGCTCTCAGAAAGTTGCAAAAATCGAACTCACCGAGGACATCAAGGATTTTTTACGTATGCAATCACGGAACTTACGATGGCGTGAATTCTTTAATAACAAAAATTGCATTGTTAAAGAAAGGGATAAGATATTTTTTCACCTTACATCTTAATTTATTTTAAATAATTTTGAGCCATCTTGGAAGTGTGCCGAGGCCCCCTATGGGTACCGCCCCCCAGTTTGGGAACCACTAGGCTACAGCAGGCAACGCTATGTGACAAACCCAAGCGAGACAAGACACCCTCACAACAACGCTTACTATATTTAAACGTCATACTAGTGTAGGCTACATGCTTGTCTGACTGAGAAGTGATTAATTTCATGAACCCATCAGTACTGTATGGCATATGGGTGTGTAGCTATATGTCAAAATCAAACATTTCAAAAAAATGAATTAGAATTTCAATAGGGGACTGATTTATTTTTTATTTATTTTTACAGTGTAACTTAACTGTGATAAGTTTGATTATTCAGTTATGGAATTCTCATGAATGTAACGGGAAATATATTTTTAGCAATTTTTAATATTTATCACTTACCCTATTCAATATTCAGTCCTGGTCCCAAAAAAATCCCGTGTAGGTCCACAAAGTAACTTCAGCAGTAGTTTATGAATATTTTGATCAGTTTGACAGATACTGCCAATCTCCATAAACTGTCTTGTCATCCAAATCTATGAATATATGGCCGATATCATTGTCATTGGGCACCAGAAGGCATGGCACGTCTTACAGTATGGCAGTGTGACCTCACTCTCTCTGCCTTGGGTTCTTTGCCATAGTCTAGTTTGTGGAAATGTGCACCAGTGAAGCACTAGTAGGCTGAAAGCGTAGAGTTATTTTGGGGAGAGGAATGGAGAGGGCACCACTAGTCAGGTTACCAGACAGGCTAACCCTTCGCACACAGCCAGTTTCCTCTCATAGAAATCTAATTTTAGGTCTAGATAAATAATTATTTTTGTAGCACTTTATTTTACAGTGTCCTTGTTACACGTTACATTTATTACCATAGTAATACATGCAACTAACCCTCAACCAAACCCTAATAAACTCAGTACTGAAATATATAATTACACAGTAACAATGACACCTTAAAATAAAGAGTTTTATTTGTTAGGAAACATACAGTGGCCCTAAAAATATTTGGACAGGTAAGTGACAATTAAATAAAGCTAAAATACAATAAGTGTTAGATGAAAAAATAATATTAAAAAAATAGAATAAAAAGTTAAAGTTGTAAAATGTGTTAATATGAATTAAAAGAAGTTAAAAAAAGAAAGACAAAAAGCAAAAAACATACGACTTAAACTAAAATTGAAAATATAAAAAAATCTAATTTAATACATTAATTAAATGCTATAATAGTACTTAGATAATATTATAACATTTTAAGAGTCATTATTATGCATGAAATATTTAGCAAGCCGACAGCATTTTAGAATCTATAATTTATTTTGATAATATTGTAATCCACATATCAATGATGACATCATCTACCAGAGACACACACTGCTAAGGGGAATGCATGGGTGATGGTGGAAGTCAAGGGAGACCAGTAACCAGAGGCGTTAATGTGCAGCGAAAAGGAAGTGAGTACCACTGTACTTCCTGTGCCTACATGTGCCTTTTCACAGTTTAATCTTTTCTCCAATCACTTTTCCGTTGGACATTTCCAGTTCCTGAGCTGCTCTGAGTGTTTGGTGGCACTTATCTTCACAGTTGTCTTTCCAGTTTTCATATGGAGCCAGTGGGATCAAAAAAGGCTACAGAGCTGTGCTTATTTTGGCCGTCCCACCTGTTCCCACGCGAGACCTTCCCAGCACATTGCATGCATATGTGCTGGTTCCTTTACGACAGAATGCTTTTTAAAGAATAATCCATTGTAAAGCAAATAATTGTAAGAATAGTAATGCAATTTAACAAAATAATAATAATACAACAACAACAAAAAACTTAAATGAAATACTGGAGCATGTTGTGCCTTGAACTACTAGAGCTGTGCATAATAGCAAAAAGCAACTGAGTAAGAACAACTCCAGTAATGAAGTAGAACTCTTGGTTCGTTGTGTAAGGTTGGCCTTCATAAATCTCTTTCTACATTCAGGGTTACACGTCTATATCTAAAATAACAGCGTGGACTCTGTCTGTCATGGACGTCATTCCCACAGTTCACTTGCCCATCAGGATCTATGTGCTTTGAGGAATTTCATGGTAGTACTCCATGAATAAATCATCAGCAGATAGTTATGTTTCTCCAAAAGAACACAGCCTACACTACAGTCAAAAACATCAGACACATTGGACATCACTGCGATGAATTATTAGACGGGAAGTCGGAAATTCTTGACCGAGGACCAGATTCACTGTTGTCAAAGCTAGTAAAACACAAATACAACCAATAATAGGATCAATGACTGGGTCTCACACGAAACAAAACCATAATCAGTTACGGTCAACGGAAATAGTTTTGAATACAGTTTAGTTAATAAGGCGTAAAGAGTACCATATATTGTATGTCTGGAAAAATATATTCATATCTGTGATGAGTTTGCTGTTCCCCCAACATAGCTCATACTCAGATTTACTCATATATCATCCCTTGTTCTCCCTCAGTCCTGTTGGTCTTGGGGTTTGAAGAGACCTCTGCTGCGCAGGCCGAAGCCTCCCTTCTTCACCGGAGGTCGAGCAGCAGCGGAGGGAACCGAAGCGACGGATGCAGGGGGAGAGGAGGGAGGGGCGCTCGAACCCGAGACTTCCAGAGGAGGTTGGCGAGACAACAGCTCCTTAAACACTGAGTTCATCTGGCGACTGACCTCCTGTGAGAAAGAGAAAACAGTTCATTTAAACAATAGGATTTTCAGCTGGGTTTACATGTTCATAGATTTAAATCAGTGGTTCTCAGACTTTTTTATTTTAAGGCTGTCTGTCCACCAAAGCGTTTTTTTCCCTGAGGCGAAACTTATTTTTCCAATTGGTTTCAATGGACGAACATGAGCGGCGTGTTTTTAAAATGGCAGCAGCGCGATGAGGTGCTGAGGGGCTATTTCACTCTGAGCGTTGGGCGTTCTTTACTGGCCGCATAGAATTGAAACTGTTCAACTTTGGGTCCAATCCGTCCAATCCAAAGCTGTCCAATCACAGTGGAGGAGAGGTGGGACAAATACAACACAGACCAACTGCCACATTATTTTTGTACAACGTCTACAGATGACAACAAGAGCCGGACAAAATCATTTAAAACAAGAACCAGAGCAAATACTTTACATTGTATTGACATTTGAGGCCCCCACTGCCCAAGTAATATACAAAGGCAAGATATTTCTGGTACCTCTAGCCGGCGCTCCACAACCATCTAAAAAATAACAACTTATTTGAGATATTTTAATCAGGCTTTCACTCGGCCCAAAGCACCGAAACAGCTCTGCTTAGGGTGACCAATGACCGTCTAATGACAGCTGAATCAGGATCACTGCTCATTCTCCTCGTGCCATCTTCCTGGATCGCCTCCACAATACAGTTGGACTATCTGGAGCAGCACTGCGGTGGTTTCAGTCCTGCCTTTCTGACAGGACTGAGCGTGTTATTTTGGGAGAATGTGATTCCAGGATGGATGCACCCTGTTTCATGGGGTGTTCCGCAGTTCATCGGTTCTCGGTCCAACCTTATTCATCCTCTACATGCTTCCCCTCGGTCCTTCCCATCAGCAGACATGGACTATCTTTTCATTGTTATGCTGATGACACGCAACTTTATATCAAAACTGCCCCGAGCCCCTCCACAGCTCTGTCACGACTCACCACATGTCTTGAGGAGATTAAGGCATGGATGTGAACTAACTTCCTCCAGCTGAACTCCAGTAAAACTGAGGCACTACTGGTTGGCACCCCTCATCAGATCCACTCATCTCCCTTATCCCAGCTCATCTTTGACTGCCAGGTCATCATTTTCTCCTCCTCAGTCACAAACCTAGGGGTTCGGTTTGACCCACAGCTGACCTTCAATGACCACATTAAGCACATTTGTAAAACTTCCTTCCACCACCTTCGAAACATCTCCAAACTCCGTCCCCTTTTAACCTTTCCAGATGCAGAGAAACTCGTCCATGATTTCTGGCAGAAATATCCAGATGCTTCAATACATCCAGAACAGCGCTGCCAGAGTCCTTATGAGAGTCCGTAAATATGATCACATAATTCCCATCCTACACTCACTGCACTCCCTGTTTCATCCTGAATCGACTACAAAATCCTCCTTTTCTCACATAAATGCACCACCATATCTACAGGAACTCATCACTCTGAAATCCTCCACCTGCACCCTCAGATCTTCCGGCCACCGGCTTCTTCAAGTCCCCACCAGGCTTCGTACCATGGGAGATCGAGCTTTCTGCTCGGCTGCACCGCTGCTTTGGAACCACCTTCCCAATGAGCTGAGAGCTGCACAGAGCCTGGACCAGTTTAAAGCTGAACTGAAGACTTTTCTGTTCAGTAAGGCTTTTATGTGTTGATTGATTGTAATATTCTTTATTTTTACTTTTTATTCATTTTTGTTATTTTTCCCTTTTTCCATTGTTGCACTTTGAGATTCTTCGGAATGAAAAGTGAATTATAAATTAAATCTATTATTATTATTATTATTATTATTATTATTATTATTAATGACAGAGGCAATTTCTACCTGATAAAATACTCGGTAACACTTTCCTTAAGGCCTTTATGTATAATGCATTATAAAAGTATTTTTGATGCATTAATTATGCCTTGTAATGCACCTTATTCATTGTTTGGTCTCCTTAATAATTGTGACCACAGTTATAATACATTATAACTCACTTTTATAAAGTGTAATGCATTAAAACATAACAAACAACCAATTTCACAAGTAACATGGAATCTATTATAATGCATTTTAACTTTGGTTATAATTACTTATAAAAATATATAATGCATTATACCATACATTAAGAATTCCTTTATAATGCATTATAGACCAAGACTTTGAGTAAAGTATTTCCAAATATTTTATCTCATCATAACTACAAACATTAATTTTCATTATAGAAATTTACATGAAATGTCAGTATGAGAATCCGACCTTGTCGATATGTACTGTCTGTCTGTCTGTCGCTCCTCCTACTGGCCTCAGACTGTCCAAAGTGTGTCTCCGCTCTTGATGACTGAAGAGAAGGGATTGAGAATGAAGGTTATTAATGAATACAAATATTCAGTTATTTGTAACATACACTACAGTTTAACATTTTGGGATCGGTCTCTGAAGGCTACAATTATTTGATTAAAAAGTACAGGAAAACTGTAATATTGTGGAATATTTTTACCATTTAAAGTAAGTGTTTTCTATTTCAATATTTTATAATATATCCACGAGATGGCAAAGTTGAATTTCCAGCATCATTACTCGAGTCTTCAGTGATGCATGATCCTTCAAAAATCATTCTAAAATGCTGATTTGATGCTCAAGAAACATTTCTTATTATTCGAGCAGTTTTTTTATTTTTGTGGAATCGTGATACATTTTCTCTGGATTCTTTTATCTTGGAAGGTTCAAAAGAACAGCATTTGTTTGAAATAGACATCTTTTTGTAACATTATAAATGGTTTAACTGTCACTTTTGACTAATTCAATGCATCCTTGCTGAATAAAAGTATTCATTTCTTTTTTTTAAATCCTACTGACCCCAAAGTTCTAAACATAATTGTTGTCTCTGAAATAATTCTTTATTAATTCTATAAGCTCATTGGGGTTTAATGGTGGTCATATACTCAGATCACGTCTAACACATGTGACTTTCAGCAGCTGGTACCATCAAAACAACACCTTCTGTTCTCCTACCCTGAGAATTGCCGTCCAACTGCAGTTGACTGAGGAGGAAGGATGAGTCGTCCCTCGGGCACCTGTAGGGTGAGCTTCCGTATGGGGCTCACATTCCCACTGCTGCCTCCGCTGCCGGTCCTCTGCCGGCAGGGCAAAGAAGCGCTGTCACTGTTCACTCTCATCCTGGGGAATGACAGCAAACACAGTACAGATAAGATCTCAGTGGGCCTGTGTAGAGCATCCATGGCGCATTAAAACCAGTGGTCTGAGAGAATGTACCGGGTGCTCTGTTCAGACTGCTGCTGTTCTTCTGCTAGGTTTCCTGTGCTTCCTCCTCTGCTGTCCTCCTTCTTCCCTCGTTCCTTACGCTCCGCCCTGAGGATGAGAAGTCAACAAGAAGAGGTTACCAAAGCTAATGGTAAGGTTATGGCCAAGATATCGCTTAAGAACAAAAGCAATATGTTTGTTTATTATCTGTTTACTTTAAAGGGATAGTTCACCCCAAAATGAAAATGTGATGTTTATCTGCTTACCCCCGGGGCATCCAAGATGTAGGTGTGTTTGTTTCTTCAAAACAGGAGTTAAAAATCTACTGAAGAAACAAACACACCTACATCTTGGTTACCCTAGGCCAGGGTAAGCAGATAAACATCACATTTTCATTTTTGGGTGAACTATTACTTTAAGTCTCTGCAATGATTTCCATAGACTTGAATCAGTTTAGACACCATATATTACTTAATGCAAATAAAAACAAGGCTGTGAGGGATGGATTTAAAGTGTCTCATTCATAAAATAATACAAGCAGAACAAATGAGTAAATTATTCATAAATCCATTCTTACAATGGTTACAGTGAACTGAATGCAACAATTTATGCAAGATGGATGTAAAAGTTTGTTCTTTTTGCATTTTATGAATGAGGCCTATTATGTCCATGTACCTGAAAGTTGATCAACTTTGGGCCTTATTTTCAGTATGACATTGAATGGACTGAACTTCTGTCTTGTTTTTGTTTGTGACTAAATGAAATATGACATCTAATCTGACTAAAGTCTATCAGTGACATTACCAACAGATTTCCTATGCTTTGAATCAGTCATTTTGGTTAGGAAATTATATTAATTGTCTCTGTTTCAACACTGGAAATAATTGACAAAAATTGTTCAGTGTAATATTTTACCCAATGTCTGTGTGTGCTATGTGTCTTTATGTTTAAACTACCAATCAACATTTTGGAGCTGATAAGTGTTTAATGATCACAAATACCACATTTGCCATTTAAATATTACAATAAATACCTGCTTTAATGTAATATATTTTAAAATGCAATTTATTCCTGTGATGGCAAAGCTGAATTTCCATCATCATTACTCCAGTATTCAGTGTCACATGATCATCCAGAAATCATTCTAATATACTGATTTACTGCTTAAGAAACATTTCTTATTATCATAAATATTGAAAACAGTTGTGTTGCTTTATATTTTTGTGAAAACCGTGATACATTTTTTAAGGATTATAACTAGTAAGTTCAAAATAACAGCATTTATTTGAAACAGAAAAATTATAAATGTTTTTACTGTCACTTTTGATCAATTTAAATTAATCCATGTTTAAAAAGAAGTTATTTTCTAAAAGCTTAAATTACTTGCCCCCAAAGTTTGAATGGTAGTGTATAAGGGAAGCTGTGGACTCAGCTTAGCAAGATGTAAACTTTATTAAAAGTCAAGAGTCAAGATAAGAGACACTAGTGTGGGGCATAGTTGCGGTCTATAAAACATTATGTTATAAATCAATCCCTTACTGAGTCAGGTTGCTGTTTGTGTAACTCAAGTCACTCAGATTAGGTTTTTAAAACGGAGCTACTGTAATAGCAATATCAATGCAGTGTTTGAAAGTAAACCTCATGTAGTTTATGGTGAATATGGTCTCACCCCTCTACCATACTGATGTACTTATGGGGGATCAGGCCTCTCACTCCTCCTAGTTCCCCTCTCCACCAATCAGGAGAGACCTTGCTGTGTAGTAGGAGGTGGTCGCCCTGCTTGAATGACAGCTCGGCTGCAGAGCGTGCAACATAATCAAACATGGCCACAGCCTCGCTCTCTGCTCATACAATGCATACACACAACACAAAGCATGGCAACAAAAATGCCACATATGCCAAAATCCAACATGGAATGTACACAATGCACAACAGCACACAAAAACCCAACATAGAACACACATGGACACATTAGATAGGCAATTGCTTAAAACTTCAATGGTTTAAAAATACATTGTCATGATTTATTTTGTATTTTCTTACCATCTTCACTGGGAAGATGTTCAACTTCTCCCTCGCCCTCCTCTGTGATGGGTTCACTGGAAAAAGAAGTTGGCGTTACTTAAAAGTAAGAAACACTAGAAAAATCTTGGCAAGAACTGCTAACTACTCTTTAAAAATGAAGATTTTTTTGTGTGACACCCACACATAGACACGAAGGTAAGGAAATGATGACACAATTGTTATTTTTGAACGAGCTATTCCTCTAAAGGCCCAGCGATACTTGTGTGATGTTGTTTAAAACAAAATCAGGCCACATACTTTGAAAGCATTTACCAAAGTAAACTTTCCAGAAAAGTTTGTTCTGTCTGGTAAACACCTTCAAACTACCATTGGTCTGTGCCAGTTATATACTAGGTGGCCAGCCGGACTAGCCTCTCTTTTATGGGCCTTGAGAGAGGAAGTGACATTGGTTTCAATGAAGGCCTGTCTGAGCCGTCAGTTTTCAACAAAAATATCTTCATTTGTGTTTCAAAGATGAATGGAGGTCTTACTAGTGTCGAATGACATTAGGGTAAGTAATTAATGACAGAATTTTCATTTTTGGGTGAACTAACACTTTAACTGCATTTCAAACTTTTTTTTACCCCTAAACGAAAATATGCCATAAGCATATCGGGGCCTTAAAGGGTTACTTCAGCGATTAGCATATGGCTTTGTATCAGTAGAAACCCTGGAGTATATTCATAGAACGTGCTCCCCCCTCTTATATCCCCCTGAGACGAGAGATTTATGCATTTTATTTCTGGAAAAATTCCTCTCGTGATGCAAATTGACGATATTTGCGTCACGAGAGGAATGATTGCCCGGAGGCTAAAGACTACAGCCAGCAGAGGGAGCCATTTCCTCATGTTTTCAACTTGGCATGGGGAATGGAGATCACACTTACAGCACACCTCAGCTACAGGCATTAATTTAAACTGATGCTAAGCAATGTAAGTGTTTTAACTTCTCAAATTAATTTCTATGAAAGTTAAGCTTCCAAAGGCATGAACTAAATATGCGTTGTGAACGTATGCCGCGAATGTGGTCGCGATTACCTCAGCTCTCATCATGAGAGCTCATCAGCTCATTTATGACGTTAAATGTAATCTGACTCCTAATTTGAGCTAGTGCTGTGAGACTCACGCGGCAACTCGATCGTTATATTGAACAGACACGTTCAGTATTTAATTGTAGGAACTCAGTCTCTGTAATCCAGTAGCGGTGGCTTTGTGAATGGCCACACAGGGCAGCGAAGCATTCTGGGAATTGTAGTCTTTCATCCCCATGAGACAAAAATACATTTTCTGTCTTTTCTCAGTCTAGAAGGCACCAAATTCTAAAATAATTTCACATTTCTACTACATTAATGACTCAGTTTAAATACAGATTCATCTTCCTAGCGCTGAAGTACCCCTTTAATACTCACCAGTACTCCTGTTCCAGAGTCATGCATTTCTCATAGACGGGGCCCGGGAGTTCAGATGGCCCCAGAAAAATGTTCTCGTGATGGAGGATCATGGTCTTGACAAGGTCATTGATCTGAGGTGCCAGGGTCACTTCATCACCCCCCATCTCCACCCCTCTGAGCAGACTGGGGCCGAAGCACACGGCCAGGTTATACGGCTGCATCATGTTCTCATCACTGTACTGAGAGACACTGAACAGACACAAACAAAATAGGTTACAGACCGTATCACTGTGCACCATAATCAGGTTTGGAACGATTATGAGGGCCTTTAAGAAAAAGAGAGCAGGACTCACTGATGAAGGAAGGCAAAGAGATAACGCATCACTATAACGACGGGTCTAGGGAAGGTCGAGACTACCGCCTTTATCTGCGCTACTTTTTCTGTCATGTTTTCCATCTCTGAAAGAGACACAGAGTTAATTGTCAACTCAATTAAGACTTTCAAACCCAATAACTTATTAAATTAACTATTTAAAGCAATATACACAAGCATTCAAAAGGTTGTGGCCAGTAAGCTTTTGATTTTTATATGATTTTGAAAGAAGTCTCTTCTGCTCATCAATGCTGCAATTTGATTAAAAAATACAGCTAAAACAGCAATATTGTGAAATATAAATACTTAAAAAAAAAACGTTTTCTCTTAAAATATATTTTAAATGTAACTTATTCCTGTGAAGGCAAAGCATCCTTACTAAAGTCTTAAGTGTCACATGATCCTTTAGAAAGTATCACTGTTGAAAACAGTTGTGCTGCTTAACATTTCTGTAACATTATAAAGGTTTTTACTGACACTTTTGATAAATGAAATGCATTCTTTCTGAAAAGTATTATTAGAATATGCTTACTGACCCTTTTGTACATTTGAAAGGTGCTACCTTGTGACCTTGGTTAAAATTCATTGCAAAATGGCACAGAAGAAAATACTTCTTCTGAGAAATGCTCTAACATCATTTGCTTGCCACTAGGTTGGATATGTCGTTATCGAATGCAAAGTAAATGTCCAAATACTTTTTGGGTAACATGCAAACATGAAAGGCATCTTACGGACACACTCCATGAGCCGGCTAAAGCTCTCCTCAGGGAACAGAGGTTTCTCTAGACCTCTGAAATACAGCTTCAGAACCCCAGCCACTGAATCCATGTCACTCTCACTGTCCGTGAGCGGGTCCTCTCCTGCTTAACCAAATAAAGGAGAGAAGAACCGTTAGCGAGAAGAGAATACAGACAAGAGACTGAACGAAAAGGCATCTTTGTATAAAAATATAAGATAATATACACTAACAAAAGTTTGGTGTCTTATGTTCACCAAATATTGGGGAATATTATTACAGTTTAAAATAATTCATGTTATATGAATACATTTCAAAATGTAATTTATTCCTGTGATGTCAAAGCTGAATTTTCAGCATCATTTCTTAAAAATGCAGTGTGTAAATTGTAGCAGCATCTTAGCAGTGAGGTTGTGGATTGCAATCACCCCGCCCTTTCAAAGCACACAGAGAAGCTATGGGGGCAGATACAGGACAAAAAGGTCGTCGTCTGAAAGATCTGAAAGTGACTAGAAGTGCTATGAGAGAAGTTTGTTCGTTTAGGGCTACTGTAGAAACATGGTGCCGCAAAATAGCGACTTCACTGTAAGGGGACCCGTGGTGTATGTAGATAATAATGGCTCATTCTAAGGTAATAAAAACATAACGGTTCATTATGTAAGGTTTTATACACCACTAAAAACAGTTATTTACTATATTGCATTTTTTTCTCAATAGATCCTCATAAATATTACACACTGTACCTTTAAGTGTCAAAGTATCCTTCAAAAATCATTCTAATGTACTGATTTGCTGCTCAAGAAACATTTCTTCTAATTGTAATCAATGTTGTGCTGCTTAATATTTTTTTGGAATCCATGATACATTTTACAGGATTCTTTTATGAACAAAAATATCAAAACAATATTTCAAATATATAAATCTTTTGAAACATCATAGATGTCTTCATGGTCAATTTTAATCAAATGAATGCATCCTTACTAACGACAAACATCTGAATGGTAGTGTACATTCAGCCAGTCATTATTGATATATAAACAGTCAGAGTGATTTATTTTAATTTTGCAATATTTACCAGTCAACTGAGCATTAAATAATGTTATATTCTTATTTGAATGCACCTGTAGTCATCCATTTAAACATGACCGTACCTCTTTCAAAGGCATCCCTGATATGATTGACTTCAGTCTGTGATCCAGGAACTCTAAAAATGCCTTCATGATGCAGACCTGTTAAACATCACATTTATATTCACATATACATAAATACTCACTCTCCTTTACATTAATAGTACCTAAATTAAAAGTGCTCTCAGTAAATGGACTATTAGAAGTCAGCTATGAATAATTTGCACTTTTATTAATCTACTGATATATGCCTATAGTCTTCATTATATTTCATTGTAAATCATTTCAAACATATTTTTTTGTTTTTGTTATGTGTAAAACCTATTTAATGAGCAAAAATGACAGTGTAACTATATAATAATAAGGGATTGTCAGTTTTACCGTGCAGGTTGATGAAGCGAATGCAGCTCTCCACCACCAGGGGGATCTGTTGCCCAGAGCTCTGTCAGAAAGAGAATGGAGGGAAATTGGGAATAATAATTATGCACATCTGGATGGAAACCGAGTTGTATAGGAATCAATCATGAAAGAAATAAAACAAATATGCATGTGAAGCATAGCAAACATAATGTGCCAAGAGAGAGACAAAAAGTGCAGAGAGGACAGAAATATATTTTCCCACAAAAACAGATGCACACAAGATGCATGCATGACAGGGTAAACAGCTGTACCTGAGTCCTCGACATCCGCCTCCTTCTTCTACAGTCACAGCCAGCCAAGCAAGGAAAGAAAGAGACAGGAGGGACATATAAAGGAGGAGCAGATTGTTTGGCATGACCAGAAGGAGTGTGTAATGTGAAAAATACGGAGAGTATGACATAAAAGCAAACAAAAGCAAAAGCCGTCAGAAAAAGGGAAGAAAAATTGGGGTAAGGGAGAAAGACAAAAGCAGAGAACGTTTAGATGAAAAGCAACATGTCAAGGATGCTCCGTTTTAATGTAGAACTGGCTAGATTAGAGTAATAGGCTTAAAAAGGCAGCGTGAAATCAAAATTAGATTTTAGTTCATGTTTTGTTATTTATATGCTATTGTACTCCTGGATGTTTACAAAATACACTTTTAGTAGATATCTAAATGTTTTAACGTTCGTTTCGGAAATGTCACGTCCCTTACCATAACCGCAAGTTTCAACACACAACTAACAACTCAACTAGGCCGTGTCCCATTTTATATGCATACCTTAGGCAGGAATTATTTAAATGAGTAATATTGTGGCGTGTTTTTATTCCCGGAAGAAAACGCAAGACTACAACTGAGGCATTTCAGGGAGCTCAGAAACAGTGCTTACTGCTTACTGACATAGAGAATAGCTTCCTCTGGAGTGACTTTGTGCTAACTTTACAGACATTTTTCATGCTCAAACAGCAACATTACACACTAAAGATAGTTGGAAATGTAAAAAGCATGATAGATCATCTTTAATTAAGTAGTGTTTAAAAGCACAGAGTTGCTTTGTGTAAATCGCTCTAATTCTGCCATTACATAAGCGCCACCTACTGAGTGGATTTTCATTCAACCTGTCTGCCAATTAGTGTGCTGCACATGTCCTAAAAAGTGAACCCAAAACGCCCCGATCGCCCCCAGGTGGTTGGTCCCAGTATAGCCCATAAACCCATGCATTCTAATGGGACGAGACAAACTAAACAAATCAAATTACACTTAAAATGAATTTTTAAGTAGTTATCATGCTGAGTTCAAGCATTTTTTAAAATAAGTTTTAGTTAGTGATTTGATGCTATTAAAACAAGGATGTGACGCCATGATTGACAGCTGTGACTGACAGCTTCTCTGAGCGAAGTGGTCACTGAGGCACCAACATACTTTTGTCTGGATTTTCAGGAAGAGACTGGAACATTAGCTTTAAAGCTGCACTATGTAACGTTTCCGTCTGCTAGAGGGCGCCTATTCAAAACAAAGGCACAGCTTGATGATGCCAAGTTTGAGCGCAGGACTTCACACCAACATAATGAGTTGTTCTGCAGTAAACTGTACTAACAGATTCTGCGGCAGTGCAGGGTTTTGATATCGCGGCACTACTTCCTTCTCTCTCCCAAATCAGCGCAAGGTTTCAGCCCCATATTCGGACAATGCCAGCTTCACTTCTCTCCAATGTACGAAAGTGAAGGGGCGCCTTTTTTACAGTCTATGGTTCAGATCAACGCAAGTATCGGACCAAATGTTTATGCACTGTTGTAAATACTAAAGGTTGATGCAAAATAATCTAATGTGTGTTCTAAAAATCTAAACAATTCAGATTTAAAAAGTATCTAGAAATATTTAAGGAGCAGATATAACACCTATAAATCCTTAATTATTGTCTCCTCTCATAAAAAAATCAGATATCTCACCCAAACATCTTGTTTTAATGGGAAATTCATCAATATAGGACATAAAACTATGCTCATTGGGGTCTTTTAGTGTCAGAAACAACATGTCAGTATAGCTCGATGCCAACAATGTTCCTAAATCTGATTTCAATCCACTTTAACAGAATAAAAATGTCCATTTTACTGGGCTGCACCCATTGATCAACCAATAAAGCCAAAAAAACAGTGTTGTTGGCAAAGCAGTTCTGTGGCCCTGACTGCATTATCCAATTATTAGCGGTGTAACGAGAGTGCACATCTCAAAGATTTACTGTCCACTTAAGATGAAGAGATACAGAAGCCATTGCTAATGCAGGATGTAGTAGACACTATTAGACACTTCACCACAATAGAATAAAAGTGTGAGAATGGAAGCTAGGGAAGAAGGAAGTCATTTCACATGGTGCAGAGAGCCAGATGGCAGAGCAGTGCTCTACAGGCCTGAGCTCCCAGGAAAAGAGAGGGACAGAGAAACACATGGTGGGAATCTCAGGGAATAGAGAGCACCCTGCTGAAACCACTAGCATGACAGCTCACCAGCATATGCTGTCTGGTGGATGCTGGCTTGCCCAATAGGCTTCTTAAATTTAACCAGCAAGATTACACTCGCTGACCAGCTTCACCAGAAAGACCATGCTGGTTGACCAATTTGACCTCTGTTTGATGTTTGTTATGCTCAGACCGACATTACATCACCCTTGAGCTTAGAAATGGAAAGTTGACACCAAAAAAAAGTTCAAGCAGTGACAGCAGACATTCTATATTTGTAGACATAATTATCAAGCAGTAATTATGGCCTCATATTAACTGAGAGACCAGATGAAATATTGTATGTTTATAATTGATTTGTCACACTGCAAAAACTGAGACCTGAGTTTCTTTCATCTTTCAGATATTTTAAAGAATGTTGGTGGCCAAACAGTTGGCGGTAGTCATTGAGTTTCATTGTATGGGGGAAAAAATATTATGCTGTTTGGTTACCAACATTCTTTAAAATATCTTCTTTTGTGTTCAAAAGATCAAAAAGAAACTCATATAGGTTTGGAACAAATTGAGGCTGAGTAAATGATTTTCATTCATTTCAGAGTGGACTACCCTTTTAAGTGAAAAGCAGACTAAATATTGATTAAAAATAGTTAAAATTTTAACAATAACATTATTTTTCAGCCACCCAAATGCATGCTGGTCTAAGCTGGTCTTTTCAGCAGGGGGGTCTGGTGTCGGTAGTCTCCTTAGGATGCTGCTAATAAGGATATCAAGTGCAGATAAGGTAGAAAGCAGGACTGACAGCTCTTAGATGGTGCAGAATTTAGCTGGCATTATACACTAGCTGTTGTGAGCTCTATGGTAGCACCTTGGGTAGAAGCTCAAAACGTGTTAAGTATGGAGCTCCCCAGTGCTATCAGAGGACTACATCTCGAAACCGAGTCAGTTTGTAAAACACTAAGCCAGCAGAGCAAATGAGAGTTAGCCAAAGGAGGTATCATATGATGCTAATTAAATCCCATTCGTTTTCTCCATATAGATTTTTGGACAACAAAGCAATTTATACTTTTGTAGAAGCCACAAGTGTCATTTTAAATTCCTTTTTAGATAAAATACGTTTAATTTGTGAATTTGCAGTTAAGAACTATAGCACTCAGAAATCTCCACCAATCACACGGAAAAAGAAATTGCAACAAAAGAGTTCAAGAAAAGCAACCCACTCAAAGAATAAGTAAGATGTAATCAAGAAGTAAATAAACAAAACTGGTACATATCTGAATATTTAATAACCATAAATAATAGTAATGGAATGATTTAATTTATATTATTTTAATTCATTATAATGACTTAATTATATTTACAAATAATGATAAATATATATTATATTATTATATTATATATATAATATATATTCATATTTTCCCCAAATTTTTCCTTCATTTAAATGTACATTTACATATATCTATTAAGAATTTACACATTTATAAATAAATACACATATTTATTTATGTAAATTTGCCAATATCTTAATCAGAGTGTCTATTCACACCAAGTGAAAATAGCGTGCCTTGCTGGCAAGTGCTATTCGCACTAGCTCCGGCTAATAATACCTGGCCAAACCACATTTAAAAAAAACGGCCGTAGTTCAACATCCTCATTAGAGAAATCAGTAAAGCGTATGCATGGCTAATAGATCACGTTTTTTTGCGACAAACACGGCGTCAAATCCGCCTTTTGCAAAGCTTGCTCTTCTCTCTTCTCTCATCTCAAATCACATCAGAAAGGCATCTATTTTAAATAAAAATAAATCAAATGTTCTAAATGTGTAAATAAAGCGCCAAACAAAATGTTTAATAATAATAATAATAATAATAAAGGGTAGGGTTGACAGTCCCAATCATAGTTATTATTAGTGGCGCGTTGCTGTTTGAACTGCATGAGCTGAAGCTCAAATTTTATTGGGTAGGGTTAGGGAGAAGTGTAAGGGTGGCTTTTATTGTCCCTTTAAGGCGGCATTTTCATTTAATAATTTAAATAAAAATAATAATTTACACTTATTATTGCATCCTGTTAATGTACAACAATACTGAGGTGCAAATAGTATGTGTCTGCTAAAATAAATGATCATTAAATGTAATTACTATTTATATGGCAAAGAACTGCTACTTTTATATGGTGTAAATAGAATATATTACTATTTTCACTTAGTAAAGAGAATCTAATCTTTCACTTAGTGAAAATAGCAACTAGATTCTATTTACACTATGTGGATTTTATATTTGATTGGGTCATTCATAATGCTTTATGGGATTGTAGTTCATTCTCTGTTTTTATTTTTTAATCCCTATGGAGAAAACAAGGAAGGAATTCCAGAACCAAGGCTATTAAAAAACAGCCAGCCACTGTGGTGCACTTTTGCCAGCAGTTTCAATGAGAAGCAAGACAAGTTGTTTTATATGCCATAATAACATGGAAGAGGCATTAAATACGAGCATCAAGAAACACTGCACTGAGCAAGGGGCTTTGATAACTTTTTGAAATGATGCAGTATTCAGAGAACAGCCAAGGGGGTCTTATAAGCACACACATGCACTAAAATATGCATGCTTTCACTCACTCACACACACACACAGGTGAACAACTAAGGTTGCTTGGCTGCACAGATGCCTGGAGAGAAAACTGTCAGAGCGTTTGTCTCACCCGATTTAATAAGCGGTCATGTCACTTTATGGAAATAACGTAGCATGTCATTTCAAATAAGATTCGGTAACACAATCGTGCAAACCGCGCCAACCTTTTTCTCCAACATTACTCGGGGAGCATGAAGTGATCAAATTATCTCCATACATGTTCTCATTATTTAAAATCGGTTACAAATGGTCACCCCAAAATTCACAAGTAATCATTAAACTAGATGCAATAATCAGACAGAGGGATAGCCATGCTCAAAGCCATATCAGAACTGTACAAATGCAACACACATGATCGGAAGCACATAAAAATGAGGCACAAGTGTTGAGGAAGCCATGGAGGGAATGGAGTTAGAGGAACACAGCAAGAACATTACAGAAGTCTATCTGTAACAGAGCAGAGGGCTGTCAGCCGCAGGGCTATACCTGAATGAAGGAGAGCATGTCTCCAGAGAAGAGTTTGTGGTTGTACTGGGAGCAGGGCCTG
This sequence comes from Pseudorasbora parva, assembly GCF_024679245.1. Taxonomy (NCBI): domain Eukaryota; kingdom Metazoa; phylum Chordata; class Actinopteri; order Cypriniformes; family Gobionidae; genus Pseudorasbora; species Pseudorasbora parva. The sequence continues at coordinate 25,998,744 of NC_090177.1, read as the reverse complement.
GCTTTCCGCACACGCACTGCCCTACCAGGCTGCATTCTGGGAAATATATACACCGGCACTCCACTGTGACACTATGGCATCAGTGTACTCATGCAAACATGCTAACATAACAGTAATTCACACAGAACAGACAACACAACAGAAATGTACTCTAGAGCATGCACACTGTCTGGGGTCAATACACACTCTATTTATCCCACAATGAGATGTTCTAGCCTCATTATGAAATTGATTGCGTTCTGTTCGATCACTCGAGTCATTTACACTGATCGTTACATTTCTCAATAGAGCCATCTAAATTTCTGCTGAACACGCAAAGACCGTCGGCCAGGAAACAAGAGCAGATGTTTGCTGGATTGCGGCCAATGTTGTCAGCACTTGACTGTGTGAACAGCACATAGTCACAGAGAGACAGATGGGATGGGAGACGTACCTGGAGGGGTCGCTATCAGTGGCCTCAGCTGCAAAAGAGAAAGAGAGAGAAAATGAGAATAGAGAGTTGACAGTTCCTCCTTCACAGTTTTTGGCAGAATACATAGTTACTAAAGTCACTGTTGCTACAACCAAACTGTTGCAACTTTTATTGTGGTGAGGCATCTTACACCATCTTACTCTATATTTTATGATGGCACAGCAACAAACCAATTTCACACATGCATGTCGATTCCTTCTTTCCTCTTTTATTTACCGTTTTCATTTTTAGTCAAAGAACTGACTAGTTGTGGTTAGTTACCTTTCTGTATGGCCTCTTTAAGTAGGTCGTGCTTGGCTTCGAGTTTCGAGATCAGAGAGCTGCCGCTTACATGCTCCTTCACTTTCTAAAATAAAAAAAAATACATTGAATAAATCAATGACCATGTCCATGTTCGTCATCAAGGTATTTACTTTTCTGCTGTAAGATTAGTGTGGATATTATATAGCCAAAATTATACAGCTGTATACAGCTGAGATGTTTATTTGATCCGAAATACAGTACATAAAATACCATTTTTTCTATTGCAATATATTATTTATTTTGCAATATATATTATTTATTCTTGTGATGTCAAAGCTGAATTATTTTAGCATCATTCCACCAGTCTTCGGTGTCAAATGATCCTTCAGAAACTATTCTAATATGATTTGCTGTTCTAGATACATTTCTTATTATCATCAATGTTGAAAACAGTTATGAATGTTATGCAGTTTCATATTTTTTATAGTAGATTTTTTTGACATTTTGATATTATTTAAAATAGAAATTTAAATACAATTATTCGTCTGAATCGTTCCCTATCCCCTACATAGTGCACTATGTGCCATTCACCATGCAGAAAATAGTAAAAGTGACTGATTTCATTCGCAGCTTCAGTGTCTATATAGGGGCGCGATGCTTCAAATTCTAGAGAGCATTTGATTGGACAAAAGATGTGACGAGAAGCTGAAGTCCGCGGTGATGTCATAAAAATATGTGATCCATTTTAGCGTAAGGGAGAGACTACGTTTGGAATGCTTATATCTTCTTAATACGAATTTTGTCGTCATTTTTATGCACATTAGCTTATTCATAAACTTAAGGCTAACATATTCATACTAAAAGCTAAATCACTTACATTTGGATTTCAGGGGGCTTTTGATAAATCATTGCTAACTAGAAGTGTCCACATACAGGGAGTGCAGAATTATTAGGCAAATGAGTATTTTGACCACATCATCCTCGTTATGCATGTTGTCTTACTCCAAGCTGTATAGGCTGGAAAGCCTACTACCAATTAAGCATATTAGGTAATGTGCATCTCTGTAATGAGAAGGGGTGTGGTCTAATGACATCAACACCCTATATCAGGTGCGCATAATTATTAGACAACTTCCTTTCCTTTGGCAAAATGGGTCAAAAGAAGGACTTGACAGGCTCAGAAAAGTCAAAAAGAGTGAGATATATTGCAGAGGGATGCAGCAGTCTTAAAATAGCCAAGCTTCTGAAGCGTGATCATCGGACAATCAAGCGTTTCATTCAAAATAGTCAACAGGGTCGCAAGAAGCGTGTGGAAAAACAAGGCGCAAAATAACTGCCCGTGAACTGAGAAAAGTCAAGCGTGCAGCTACCAAGATGCCACTTGCCACCAGTTTGGCCATATTTCAGAGCTGCAACATCACTGGAGTGCCCAAAAGCACAAGGTGTGCAATACTCAGAGACATGGCCAAGGTAAGAAAGGCAGAAAGTCGACCACCACTGAACAAGACACACAAGCTGAAACGTCAAGTCTGGGCCAAGAAATATCTCAAGACTGATTTTTCTAAGGTTTTATGGACTGATGAAAAGAGAGTGAGTCTTGATGGGCCAGATGGATGGGCCCGTGGCTGGATTGGTAAAGGGCAGAGAGCTCCAGTCCGACTCAGACGCCAGCAAGGTGGAGGTGGAGTACTGGTTTGGGCTGGTATCATCAAAGATGAGCTTGTGGGGCCTTTTCGGGTTGAGGATGGAGTCAAGCTCAACTCCCAGTCCTACTGCCAGTTTCTGGAAGACACCTTCTTCAAGCAGTGGTACAGGAAGAAGTCTGCATCCTTCAAGAAAAACATGATTTTCATGCAGGACAATGCTCCATCACACCAAGGTTATTATAGTTTTGCTTTTTTAAATTAGTTTTTATTTTATTATCGTTTTCAATTTTGCTACAAATTTCAGTTTAGTTTTAGTTAGTTTTACAAATGGTTTTGCTAGTTTTAGTTTAGTTTTTATTTTGCAAATACATTTCTATTTAGTTTTTATTTATTTAGTTTCAGTTTTAGTTTTAGTAATTATAGTTTAGCAGAGTTACCATAATGAAGTGTAGAGACCAAATCAAGGTTTTTAATTTCAGCAAAGTTTAATTAACAGATTAGAGTTTAATCTTACTAAACATCCTTAAGTGAAATAACTTGATAAACGAGCATTATTGTTTAAACCCAGGACGGTCTTACAAAACATGCATAAAGTTGGGTCTTCACCTTTGAGCAAAAAAGCTTGAGTCAAACTATGACCTATACAGGATCTATCTTAAAGAACAAAATAGATGCAACGTAAAATATAAAAGTAAAAATTATAAATTCCAGACAAACTCACTCATAACAGATGAAATATTGTTAAACAATTAAAAGCTTATTTTAATTTCTTCAGTAGTACAATGTAGGCTAGCAGTGTCTACACACTGTTTTGCTCTGTGTGTGTGTGTGTGTGTGTGTGTGTGTGTGTGTGTGTGTGTGTGTGTGTGTACATGTTTTTCTAGCCTGGTGAGGACTTCAAACTGAATGCACACAGACTCATGGGGACTCGTGTCACCGTGGGGACCTAAATTGAGGTCCCCATGGGTACAAAAGCTTATAAATCATACAGAATGAGTTCTTTTGAAAATGTAAAAATGTAGAAAGTTTCCTGTGATGGGTAGGTTTAGGGGCAGGGGCAGTGTAGGGGGATAGAATATATGGTTTGTATGGTATAAAAACCGTCTATATGGCAAGTCCCCACAAAGATAGCGCACCAGACATGTGTGTGTGCGTGCGTGCGTGCGTGCGTGTGTGTGTGTGTGTGTGTTTGTTGTGCTATAATTGTAAAGGGGACCAATGTCCTCACTTATCTAGTAAAATATTATGATAACTGATAAGTAAGGACATTTGGCTGGTCCTCACTAGTTAAAAAGGCTTATAAATCGGCCAAAACATGTTTTTATTTAAATCTATTGTTTTGCACGTTCTTGGGATGGGTAGGTTTAGGGATAGGAATTGAGTTAGGGGATTTAAAATATCATTAACCTGATATAAAATCAATGGAAGTCCATGCAATGTCCTCACTTATATAGTGAAACAAACCTGTGTGTGTGTGTGTGTGTGTCCTGGCATTCCCTACTTTGTGGGGAAATGTCTCCACACAGATAATAATATTATTAGTAGTAAATGATTATGATAACACCTTTGAGCCTGTCAATATTATGCAAACATGAAATCTCAAACGCACAGTAGGCTAGTAACGTTTATAGTTGCTGACTTTTGCGCCTGCGTCTCTCGTCTCGTAAGAAACGGCATTCTAAAACAGTGAGCTTAAAAGAAGTTCAACGTGCATCTCATTACCTTGTGTTATTTCCCCTTTCACTGCCACGGACGCATTGATTCTTTGTGAACTCCCGTTTAGGACTGGCGATGTGTTGCCTGTCTGCACGCGTCCGTCACAGGACAGCGGTTAATCTCCTCAGCTCACTTCACGCGCAGTTGCGCAATAGACACTCCCTCAACCGCCACAGTCAGATTTTCCACCACATTAAAGAGAGCTTATTAACAACGAAAACGAATATTTATTTTTGCTAATTATTATTTTATTTCAGTTAGTTTTTTAGTAAGAGTGGTTAGTTTCGTTTAGTTTTAGTTTTTTATTTATTCAGATTTTTAAATTTTATTTCAGTTTACGAAAATGTTTTTTGACCAATAGTTTTAGTCTTAGTTTCAGTTTTCGTTTACGAAAATAACCTTGCATCACACGCGTCCAAGTACTCCACAGCGTGGCTGGCAAGAAAGGGTATAAAAGGAGGAAAATCTAATGATATGGCCTCCTTGTTCACCTGATCTGAATCCCATTGAGAATCCGTGGTCCATCATCAAATGTGCGATTTACAAGGAGGGAAAACAGTACACCTCTCTGAACAGTGTCTGGGAGGCTGTGGTTGCTGCTGCATGCAATGTTGATGGTGAACAGATCAAAACACTGACAGAATCCATGGATGACAGGCTTTTGAGTGTCCTTGCAAAGAAAGGTGGCTATATTGGTCACTGATTTGTTTTTGTTTGGTTTTTGAATGTCAGAAATGTATATTTGTGAATGTTGAGATGTTATATTGGTTTCACTGGTAAAAATAAATAATTGAAATGGGTATAAATTTGTTTTTTGTTAAGTTGCCTAATAATTATGCACAGTAATAGTCACCTGCACACACAGATATCCCCCTAAAATAGCTAAAACTAAAAACTAAAACTTCCAAAAATATTCAGTTTTGATATTAATGAGTTTTTTGTGTTCATTGAGAACATGGTTGTTGTTCAATAATAAAATTAATCCTCAAAAATACAACTTGCCTAATAATTCTGCACTCCCTGTAGTTTTGGTCATATGGCACTTAAGTCCCTGGGAAGAGATCTTACTGTAAAATAGAAGGTCTCCGTGTCCTGTTGATTGGCTCTGCGTTTGGCAAGGCTGGGTTTGGCTCCCGTCCCGTCACCCGTGCCCTCCACTGATGGGGTGGCGGAGGCGTCCAGAGTTGGGTTGCAATCATCATCACAGATGCTCTCCAGAAGGTTTGAGTGTGTTGTCTTAAGTGTCTTACTGACCTGAAGGAATTTCACGGGCGTGAGATATGCGAGTGGCACAGAGGTTTGTTCAAAGATCCGCATGATAAATGAAAACAGCAATGTGAGAAATAAGCATACTGCTGCTATAAGCATCTCTGGAGGAGTGCATTAAAATAAAAAAAAGAGCAGGGCATAGAATTTACCTCATCAGTTTCCAAGGTAACAGATGCCAGCCTGGACTGAAGCTGCTGGAATCTTGTCTCAAACTCATACCTCACTTGGCCTTCTGCACTCACCTCACACACCTGTCACACACCAGATGTTTTTATTCTACACAACACTGGCTCCTCATGATGGCCACATGACCAGCACAATATTGCTTATTTTATCTTAGTAACACCTGATTTAAAGTTTAGTTTCTTAAAGGAACACTCCACCGTTTTTAGAAATAGGGCTTATTCAACTTCTTTCCTACCTTTAGATATGTGGACAAATGCATTTTTGTCTCAAATGCAAGTGCATTCATTGTTTTAGTTTGGCAGGGCACCGCTAGGTTAGCTTAGCATAATGAATGGAATCCTATGTTGCCAGCTAGCATGTCCAGAGTAAAAGTGATCACAAAAAAAGCAGATTAAGTCTAGGCGATTTCCTAGGCAGATATTGACTATATTATGGGGAAGCACAGGCGAAGCACTGCTACTTGGGCGCAGAGATATCACGCAACACATTGCGCTTGCTCAACAGCCAGAGGACGTGAAGATAAGAGCTGTGATAAGTAGCAGTGCTTCGCCTGTGCTTCCCCATAAAATAGTCCCAAGTCAATATCTGCCTAGGAAATCGCCTAGTCTTAATCTGCATCGCTATTTGTACTCGTCGTGAATACAAAGGCTACAAGAAGTAATAAGGTGGGTTTTTTCTTTTTTGGATCACTTTTACTATGGCAACATAGGAATCTATTCATTATGCTAAGCTAAGCTAGCGGTGCCCTGCCAAACTAAAACAATGCATGCACTGAGACAAAAATGCATTTGCCCACATATCTGGTGGAGTGTTCCTTTAATATATTATATTACCAAAGCAAAGGATTTTGAAGGGTTTCATTCATTCAAGAGTTAGTGAAAGCCGCACTAAAACATATAGTCATTCCCATGCGTTACCTGGTCTCCTTCATGGGGCTGGTACTGAAAGCGGAAGGGCAGACAAAATGCTGTGTTGTGAGCCTGAAGCAGAGCATCTCTATCCTGGCTCTGGTTGAGTCCAGTCACTGCTGTGTCTAGTTGCTGAAGGCCATTTTTCATATTCTGGAGGGCTCGGTTTCTGTTGGAGAGATATCCGCGTATGACCCGGGACACAGACAGGTGGTACCCCAGATCTGTACACTGCATTCAACATCAGCCAGATTGCAAGACACAAACAAAAAGAGGAAAATACAGTCATTGTTTGAGCAAACATGAATGTTCTGATTCACGCTCACTGACTAAACCTGCTGCGATGTTTTTGACGACACATATTCTACAATGTGCCTCAGGCAATGGGATTTACAAATCATGTGACATATTTCAAAGCTGACTTGAGAACTGAAGATAACAGTGCTACAAAAGATGCACACAAGCTATCAAAAAGTAGAACAATAGTGAAGTCATTGAAACTATGAAATAATACAAATGGAAGTGTGGTAATTATCTAGTGACTTCATGAGGTGTTAAATTTATAGGCCCTAAGCTTTTAAGCATAAATCTTTAGATCAAAAGCTGTTAAAGACCATGAGAAACATAAATCAGTCAAGTGTGTACATACTTTTTTTAACTGGTAGTGTAGACGTTCTCTAGTGTCTAGTGTTTCTCTAGTGTTCTCTCAATGGATACATTCTGCATACCGTAAATACATTAGACAGAATGGTCTGTGCTATTTTTTGGTAAGAGGTCAATTCAAAATGAAAAGGGAACTAATACAACCACGTCTTAAAGGGTGTCTAGACAGATGGTAATGGGACAGCAGTGTGTTAGACTCACATCAATCAGAGTGCAAATGTCTTGTAGATAGTACTTATTCATGGAGGCATTGGCTGCTGCCAAGTTGAGCAAGTAGTCGTTACGAGCTTTAGTGCACTTCAGCTGAGTTTCCTGTACCTTCCCTTGTCTCTGTAAAGAACACACATGTACAGTGGAAACTGGGGGGTTAAAGATAATGTGAGATCTTGCTCTTCCTGTGCCATCTTCACAGAGCAAAGCTCCGGATGTTACATTTTCACAAACCACCGCTTTTACCTTCTCCATCAGTCTCTCCATTTTTTTCATAGAGCTGCGCCTTTGCCCCCCTGATTGGCTGAGCCCGAGGTCAGATGACTTGCCCGTCTGTTTCTCCTCCAGTCGCGTGGCCTCTTTGAGCTTCCCTTCAGCAGCCAGACAGTCGATGTGATACTGGTGATAAGTTTTCAAAGCCTGTAAGAGATGTACAGAAAATAAAAAAATACAGATTGTTGTCACTCATTTTCCAGTAATATCTAAACATCTTTATAACAAGGTCAACTTACTTGAGAAAGAAAATAGTGTAACTTAAGATTGTTTTTTTTATTTAATAATAATAATAACAATAATAATAAATCATCCATGTTCAATTTTTTTTATTGATTTAAATGTAATAATCAAGATATTTTAAGTTTATTGTTAGATTCATGAGTAAAACAAGATAACATAATATCTTGTGTTATTCATGGCCATAAAAATGCAGTTATTGTTTTTAACATAATAAGCCAGACATTTGAAGGTTATTGTTAGATCTATAGATAAAAATAGATTTTATTAGAAAATTATAATAATTATTATTTTTACTCCATGGGCAAATCTTTTTGTATTATTTAACATAATAAGCCATGGCCCGGTTTCACAGACAGGTCTTAGATTAAGCCAGGATTAAGCCTTAGTTCAATTAGGTTATTAGGACATTTAAGTAGCTTTTATAAAAGAGTCTTAGAAAAAAATTATAATCTTGAGACAAAACAATGGCACGGGCATATTTTAAGATATGCCAGTGCAAGTTTCTGTCAGTTAAAACAGCTCAAGCTCTAAAAGCACACAAATATGCATTTTAGTCTGAGACTAGGCTTAAACCTTGTCTATGAAACCAGGGGTATATATTTTAAGCTTAATGTTTGATTTATAAATAAAAGAAGATTTAAAAAAACTGCTTGCCAATGTGACAGTCAGTTAGGTCCCATTTTACACACTCTTATGAAGCCCTATTTTTATTTTTATGATCAAGCTTAGCGCATTTATTTTCAGAGACATTAAATACCTTCTAAGACTGCAAAAAGACATGCGTGCAAACAAAAAAATATCACAGAGCCAAGACACTTGTGGTAGGCAAGCTGTTTGTCTACTGGAGGGTAGAGAGCACACAGCTGCTGTCAGACAAGGTCAGTAGGCTTGATCTTGCAGCTCTGACCCCAAGCACAGCTAGAAAAAGTAGCTCTGTAAAGCAGGGGGGAAGCACATGGGCTTTTTGGGCTACAGGATAGACCAAAATGCACTAAGGTCTATAGAAAGACATGCAGACACATTTGATCGTGAATGCATGAGCGAATATGTGCATCATGTGGTATTTAGTAAAGTTTAATCATGCTGTCTTTGGCCGCAGTGAGATTATGTAATTCAAAGCTGATGCCATTTGGACTTTATTTCAGTTCACTAGAGCATGCTGCTCAGTGTAAATTTAGCATTTTCACAGCAAAACAGCCTATGACCTACCGTCTGCATCTCTGTGGTGACTTTCAAGAGCTCATCCTGCATCTGGAGTCCCACCTCCTTGCTCTGAAACAGAGAATAGGAGTCAGTGTGTCAAATAAGGAAGATTCTTTTGGCTGTGTTTCGTGTGGGAGTGTTTCTTGTCAGGAAACGAGAAAGAGGGAAAAATTAGATGTCGTAGCTGGTAATATAGTGGGGACTCTGTACCCGCTTTGCCAGGCGGTGTGTGTCCTCTATGCAGTGTGAGAGCCGCTGCGTGAGTGTGTTGCCACAGAGCTCACTCAGTGAACTGTGATCTCTACTCTCCTGTCTGGTCTGGGTCAGCAGAACAGACCAGCACTGAGCCACCGACAGGTCTAACTGCTCCTTCCTACCAAAAGACAGGAGCAGAGAGATGGTTAAAGTCGCAATCTAAAAGAACTAGCAATAGACCTTTGCATCCATATTGTGACGTACTTCAGTGTGAAACGAAGTATGTCTCAATATGTGAAATACTAAAAAAAGTATGCCGGGAAAGCAGGAACTTGGTTCTATCAGTGGCTTGATGATTGAATGAAGGCAGCTCTGAATGTGAGCTTGCAGTTGATTGTTAGAAATGAGCAGTTTTAGATGGACTAATGATTGGAGTAGTCTGCTATACAGACAGAAGTCATATCAATGGATTATTACAAATAATAACAAAAGTAAAGTCTGGAATTTTTGGTTACTAATTTTCATACTGAATGGCTTTTTTTGTTTGAAAATACTAATGTGCCTAAGGCTTCTGCACAGTAATGCATATATTTATATATAGAATGCATTCTTGAGTTTAAAAATGCAGCGGAGTAGTCGTAAAAACACACCGCACAACGCAGGGGTCTGATGGTAAAACACAGAAATAACATCAAGAGGTTACAAATGATACACAGTTATTTAAGATATGGCGTAATGGTCAAAGTCGTCCATAAAGCGCACGTTTACATGGGAACACAATTAAACAAACAGTCAGTATTGAGTAGCTCACATTTTAGACACAATATTGCCAGTTACTTTTGCCATGCCAAAGAAAATATTTCAGAACGAAGCTGCAGCCTTTACACATCTCAGAGCAACAACACAGTAGTGGTGTTCCTGAGTGGATCAGTGTTCTGGAAAAAAATGGTGAGAACGATTCAATGACTCACTCACACATTTACTTATTTGGTTACTCAATGAAATGGTGTGTTTGAAAAAATAACTGCATGAATGCTTCATAGACTCACTCATACGAACAGCCACTCTATCCATCTATCCATCTATCATCTATCTATCTATCTATCTATCTATCTATCCATCCATCCATCCATCCATCCATCCATCCATCCATCCATCCATCCATCCATCCATCCATCCATCCATCCATCCGGGCTGTAAAATCGAATTTTGAATATTTGTCAAATTTAAAATAAAAATTAACATTCAAATGCAAAAACGGTGCTTTTCTATTGTAGGTGTGCTTCAGGCAACATTATTAGTGGCACACGAGATGGGATGATAACTTAAGATTGGTTTCATTTGAATGTTTTTTCTTAGCTAGTTCTATCTAGTTTCTTATCTAGTTGAACCCACTTTATGCGGTGCTACTGTATTGTTCCTTTAAACATTGCACAAACAGGGAACCTCAATACGGAAAAGATCTTGTTTGCGTCAAATCCGTTACCCAAGCGGTTCATACAGAACATATTCTGTGCTGCTTTTCTAAGTAAACCGACTAGACAGACCTTTGCACTCACATCTCTCACAAGAGCCGCATGTTTAAAAAGCCGTGAAAAGTTGAAAGAAGTTCAACAAGTTCAACTCTTGAGACTTTATGGGGGGGGTTTCCATTCCACTGCTTCTCATGTTTTTAAACGCAAAAAAGTATATGATTGGCACTTCGGCTCTTTGTTTTAAACTATGTCTGTGATACAGTTTTGGTCATAATTATTTATGCAATTTACAAAATTATATTTGATTTATAAATGCTAGTTTAAACATTATGCACTTTTTTTTGTAAAGGCAGTAATGTTATTTGCTCATTACGCTCTTTTATGGCCCCGGGAGATAAGCCAAAAGCGCTATCCCACTAACTGAAATTACGCCTTTTAAATGTGATTATATAATTAAAATATTAGTAATATTCAAGTATACATTTTTATTTAGTTTTTGACAGCCCTACCAACAATCCATCCATCCATTCATCTACCCGTCAGTGCTAAAAGTGGGTACCTCTTGGTTTTCACTGTGAACTTCTCACTGAGTTTCTCCAAAGAACGGGCATATTCTGCCTCAATCTCCCCCCGTCTGCGCAGGTACTCGCTTAGATCCTGCAGCTGCTGTGTCTTGACCTCCAGCTGCGCATCTAGGATTTTTAGCTGCTCTGATAGCTGACCACGCACCTCTGAGCAAAGATATAGAAGGGAAAGAAAACATTTATGGATGGTTTTCAGCACAAAAAGAGGTATGAACTAATGATTTTATATCCCCCCCTGCACTAGTGGCTCTGGGCTGGAGCTCAAAGATGATTGGATGAGGGAAGACAGCATACCTAATACTGCCTATAAATACATCACAGTGCAGGCCTGCATCTCACACATAAACCACATATTACATTTTGTGAAGTACATTAGTCTGTACCACCTAGGCACTTGAAAGAAAGAGAGCATGAGATCAAATTGATTTCCTTTACCTTTAATTTGAGTCTCATACTCCGCCAGACTCCCCTTTTCCTTTCTCAGTTTTCCATGTGACGTCATGGCCTCCTTTGGTGGTGTAGCGCTCCTGTTGACTTGTTCACAGTGGCTCACAGTTTGGGATGATCATGCACAGGTTTTGTTCCTCTTCACGAAGAAAACACTCTAATTCCGGACTGGCGTTTTTATTTAGCAAAATTATTTATATTTCCATTATAGACAGACGTGTCATGTTCAGTCTTGAGTTCATACTGGTCTACTAAAGAAAAACCTTTTCACTCTCTTCGGTTTTTTCAATCCTCAGCAGAAACGGAACAGGCAAGTCTCTGTGTGCATGTGTATGTTTGTGAACACGGAGGGTGTTCCAATCCAAGCAATTCTCTCTCAGCACTGAGCTTGTGCATTTAAAGATTTGTTTTTAGAGCAGAGAACGTTGCAGGGGCCTGATAGTTAACCAGTTCTGTTTCCTGAGACAGTGGTTAAATGTGATTGTCCTTGCCTGGAAGAGACCGTGAGAGAGAGAGACAGAAGGAAGAGAAGTTTGGTGAGAAGGTGTGACAAATATACAAGAGAGAAACAAACCATAAATGGAATACGGAAGTAAATACAATAAGAGAGAGGCATGAGAGGAAGAGAGATACAGAAAAACGTTACTTCAAGTTCAATATGACGTGTCACGGGCACTTCCAGAAGACGAAAATGGTTAAGCAAAAAGAACACACCTGCCCACATCCTGTTTGTCTTCTATAGAGTGTGTGATTCAAAAAGAATCTCACATGAACACATCCTGTCAATCCTAAGATAAGTATCCACACATTTTAGAAGGTTTTTCTACTTAAGTTTTAAAGTACTGGATCTCAATGTCAACCCAACAGAGTGCCAAAAAACATTTATTTTTGTACAATGCATCCTGTCCATGTTGGCACCTGCCTAATCTGGCGGTTTCCACCAAAGACAGATCAGTTTGCATCAAAAAGCCTTTGAAATCAACAACAAACATTATAGGAACTGTTTTCTTCTTCTTTTTTTGGAAGCCTGTTTTTTTGGCTATCCTAACTACGAACAATTATGTGGTTAGTTGCATTTTATTTTTTGCATTTAGCATCTTGAATGCTGTGTGCAATCTCATCAGACAAACCCGTGACCTACTTTTCGGTCGCGACCCTCCAGCTGAGAACCACTAATCTAAAGCTTGAGCTAATAACTCAAATTAAAAGGCCTTAAACACATCAGATTTTTTTTAGAAGATCTGACATAGCTCTGACTCGGGCTAAGACAAGCTACGTGACTGAATGTTTGCTGTAGGATGGCAGCCTGAACTGCGCAGGGGTTCCTGTGAGTTGCGCCAGTGATGGCCGTTGGTCTTACGAGAGGGTGGAGGGACCTGAGTCATCATGGCTCTCGGCACAAACACACACAGTCATAGTCAGACCAGGGAGTGCAGCTCCAACACTGTGCATTAAGAATTTAGAGTACCACACATCACTGTGAATTTCTTTACATGTAACCTGAGAAACGTAAAAAGAACAGTTCGGCACATTTTGAGTAAATGTACATACCTTTAAAAAATGGGCCTTCTAAGATTTGAAGTAATTTGTCTCATTTATGTATTTAGATGTGTTGGTGTGCATTGGTGTTTTTGCAAACTTCTTTGTAAGCCAAACTGTTTGAAGTACCCTTTGAGATTTTAAGTTAATATTTAATTTCCATGTTCGCAGTTCTCCGATGTCGTTAATGGTCGCATGACACACACGTAAACGTAAAATATTTCATCTTTTTTAGCAAATGTTTTACTTTGATTTTTCACTTTGACTTTTTTTTATTGTATATTTTTATCATTTAATAAATTATTAGCTTTTCATTACAAATCATTACAAATGTTTCAAAGTAAATCCTAAACCACTTCTTTTTTTAGCCCTATCACATGAGCACAAAGCGTTTTTTTTATGTAACAATGGCAAAAAATATATAAATAAATATTGCACTTTACCCATAATTCAAATAGTATAATATTATTTATAGGCAACGCATTTCTTCATCAACTGATTCCATGTAAAAGGCAAATCATGCACTCTCAGTCATTGAGCGGTCATGACAGTCTGCTCTTCACTTCCTCCATCTCAGTGTTTAGAGGTCAAAAGCCTAAGCCAGCCAATCAGAGCTCAGCAGAGACTTCATTATGATAATGCTATTATTGATTCACAAGAGTTGAATCGGATTTGTGCACAATGGGGTTGAATTCTATTGCATTAGTGTATGCCAGCACTGCCAAATGCCAGTGATTTTTTGATATATGCCCTTGGCAGTGGTTTCTCAATTTTGCAACATTTTAAATAGTTAACTCTAATCTGATATTTCACGCAAAAAAATTCAAGGCTGCATTTCTATATATATATTTTAAAAAAACTAAATAAAACAAACATGGTGTCGTCCAGTCATCAGATTGTAAATTGTACATAGTTATTCACAATTGAGCAAATCTATTATATAGGCCTTTATGCAGGGACATAGCTGGGGTATCCAGGGCCCCAATGCAGGTTGTTACAGTGGGCCCCCTTGAAATCTGTCAGCTACACATAAGTAAGAATATATATTGATCCAGAAGTGGAATGCCTGTGTGAAACCACTCCGGTGTCCTGACTGAGTGAATGTGCCTGTTTAAACTTGATCTGTCTGCTGGTATTGAGTTAAAGAAACTGAGGGGAATTGGAGATCCATGGGATCAATCCTGTTTTACGCTCCCAGTGGAGGCTGGGAAGAAGCTGAGCTCTGGTCTTATCTCTCAGAGCAGAGGACCACAGGGACCCCGCACACATAGACACACACACCGCTGTGCTCTCTCATTGCCATGGAGTGATGCTCCTGCCCCCCAGACAAAGGCATAAATATTAAAGGCTGAATGTAATGATCACTCAATATTTATCTTAAGGGATAGCTCGCATAATATGAATGATTAAATACATTTACACTCATTCTAAATCGTTCTTTCCGAATGTCTATGCTTTGCTTTTTTGTAAGTGGTAACCATGGTTGTCAAATATGACTTTCAAGGCACATTTTGCCTTGACAGATAGACAACTTACACAAAGCTACAGTATGGCTTCAAAAGACTTTGCTAATAGAATATGAGGTGCATAGACTAGTTTAATGGTCCTCGTTTGTTTTTATGTTTTTATGTAATCATCTGACCTCCACTTTGACAACATGGAAAAGGGCAGATTCAACAATCTGCCGAATATCTCATTTTGTATTCCAAGGGAAAAAAGCATGATGGTGGTGAGAATCATTAGTTACGATGCAAAACTCTGTACTGTCACTTTTGATCAATTGAATAGTAATTCACGTGAATAAAAAGCATTCATTTTTCTCAAAAATTCTATGACCATAAAAACTGAAAGGTTGTGGACATATAAAAGAAACAGTTAAAGTTAACTATATATGGTACATGCACTTTTACAAGCTGATTGTATGGAAATGTGTGTTGGCAGTGCCTGTACACAACCATCCTATAATGATAAAAATCCATCCAATGTTTTTTTTTCAATCTCCTTATATGTTTTCCCCTGTCTCAAATCAAGCTGTTCGACCATGTGACGTCACACGGTCAGATGCCCCGCCCACGATTGTTGATTGACAGCAGCGTTTCACCTCAGACTCGCTCTGAGCGAGCTCTGTCATCATCATCACAGTCCACCATTGTTGATGCGCTGGAGCAGAATAGCGTATAAGCGATTGTAGTGTTTTGTTCTTGGGTGTAATAATGAACACAGCAGTCATTCTGATGTTCCTAAAGCCGAACCGCTGTAACAATATGTCAATGAACTAACATATACATCAGTAAACACATAGCATTAGTATCTCACTAAGCTAACATTACCCTGCCAGTACATAAAGACAGATCAAAGTGACATTACATTAATCAACCATTCAGAAACGTCCTATTTAGCCTTAATTGTTCAATTTCGTTGGAGCTGTCATCTTTTTCCGGGACCTACTCCGGTTAAAATTGATAAAGTTGCACAGATGTGTCCTCAAAGACTTTCTTTCGCCTCTACAGTCAAAGGCAACAGCTCCACGTGCCGGCCAACAGAACAGAGGGGCGGGGTCATTTGTCATTTTAAGCCGTTTGCACTGAAATGGCTTGGTGAAAACAGAGCTGTAAATGAGTGTTTTCTTACAATACTAATGAGAATTTTTAATTAAAGTATATTACAAAGTTTTCATTTAGACACTAAAGAATCATATTAGCTTGTACAAAAATGGCATTATATTCCCAGCAGAACTGGGAAAAACGCTTTCCTGCACCATATTCAAGTCACACTATGAAGTGAAAGCCATGCCCATAACATTAAACACCACTCAAAATGGAAACAACAAACTGACATGTCTAATTACACAACAGTAAACCACAAAATCATACCTACACAACAGTACAGAAACTCATGTGATGTGACCAGTGATAATGCATACCACATCCGTCACACAGTTAATCTTCCCACTCATGATCTCGTGAAGCTACAAATGAGTATTGTAGTAAATTATATCAAATGCACCAAGCACCAATAAAGTGAGCATAATTCTGAACATACATGTTATGGATTATAATAAAGTGCATTTCTGCAAAAGCAATTTGCGAATATGGCCTGAGACTAATAAGTTAATTGATATGCCTTGTTCTGATGGCAGCCATTAGGGACGATACATCATAATTTTCATAAATGAGATCTTTAGAATCTCAATGGTTTCTCCTAGTCGGCAATGTGATTAAAGGGATAGTTCACCCAAAAAATGTTAATTCTGTCATGAATTACTCACGCTCATGTCATTCCTAACCTGTAAGACCTTGGTTCTTCTTCGGAACACAAATTAAGATCTTACTTAAGATCTTTCTGACCCCTCCATAGATCTTTATAGACCCCTGTGCTGATGGAGCGCTGCAGGGTATTTACACAGCGTAGGAGATTGTCACAGAAGAGAAGAAATTTCTCTTAGTTATATTTAAGTTATTTTTGTTTGTATTTTGTGCACAAAGAGTACTCATCGCTTCATAACATTAAGGTTGAATCACTGGAGTCACATAGACTATTTTAACAATGTTTTTACTATCTTTTTGGACCTTTTAGCCAGCTATCTATGGAGTCAGAGAGCTCTCGGATTTCATCAGAAATATTTTAATTTTGTTCCGAAGATGAACGAAGGTCTTACAGGTTTGGAACAACATGAGGGTGAGCAATTAATGACAGAATTTTCATTTTTGGGTGAACTCCTTTCTCCTATTATTTTCTGAGGAAAGGGTCCACCCAGTAAACACAGAACGTTCCCCTAACATCCCCATATTGTTGCCGTTTGTTTTGTTTTTTTTTTGAGGGGGGGGGGGGCAAATAAGAACATTCTGGGAACATTCTCTATTGGTTGTGTTTTTGTACGGACGTCATCCATCTTCCATGGCGCTTATGATGCGGGAGTGCTGGATGATTACTGATTACTCTATAGGGTAAATGATATCAGAGTAAAGAGGTTAGGGAAACGTTCCTGGAACATTCTGGGAAGGTTAGGGGAACATTCTCCAAACCAACTGGGAACTTTCTATTTACCAAACGAAAAAAATTCCTGGCAAACCAATAGAGAACCAATAGAGTTCCCAGATGTATGTTCTGGGAACCAGAAACTAACATTCCCAGAATGTTCTGGAAACCAAAAATTATTATCTGGCAGTAATCCCATTTGGAGATTCAGAAGAGACCACTGCAATATGTTCCCATCCACCTATTTTTATGCACATTTTGGGATATCACAAAAAAAAAAAAAAAAAAAACTGGATGGAAATGCTAAGATGCGTAAAAAAAAACATTAAAAAAGTGTGCTCAATTGAGACGCATTTATTTTCTTATCTGATAAGAAGACATATACAATGGAAACACTTTACTGAATAAATCCCTCTATAAAACAGTGGATGAAACTGGATAACTGGACTAACTAGTATAAAAAAAATCCATATTTAACACGCTACAAAGTAAAATATCTAGCTTCTGGCTGAACTATTTATTTATGAACTTACATATTCTAGAAATTCAGCTTTTCGACAAAATGTAGCGCCTCTCACAGTTCAAAACTCTTACGCTACGCTATGTGCAACATCCTCGTCGGGACAGTTGTGCTTTATTTGTAATTTTAATACGGAAGACGGTCTGTATTTTTATTTTAAGAAACCTATTGAATCACTTCAGAAGGTCTTTATTAACCCCCAAAGCATGTGGATTACTTTTATAATGGATGTACACACTTTTTGGGGCTTCAAATTTTGGGCATTCACTGCCATTATGAAGCTTGGAAGAGCCAGGACATACTCCGATTGTATTCATACGAAAGAAGAATGTCAAATATACCTAGGATGACTTAAGAGTGAGTAAGTAAGGGGGGTAATTTTCATTTTTGGGTGAACTATCCTTTTAAAGCTAAATTTTCAGCATTATTACTCCAGTCTTCAGTCTCACATGATCCTTCAGAAATCATACTAACATGCTGATTTACTGCTAAAGATACATTTCTTATTATCATCAATGCTGAAAACATGTTGCTTAATATTTTTGTTGAACATCTCAGATGAAGAGAATGTTCATAAGAACAACATTTATTTGGAATAGAAATGTTTTGTAAAACTTACAGTAAAACTGAAAAAGTTTTTTCTAGACACAATGGATAGATAGCAGAGCTTTGATGGACAGCTCAGAGCAGTAAATGTAGGAGCTGAGTAGAGTTCATGCTGAGATGAGACTGCTTATCTGACAATCACGATTCCCTTTCCTGCAGTGTCGCTCCTTTTCAGCATGTGTACATAAAAATACACACGGACACACACACACACACACACACACACACACACACACACACACACACACACACACACACAGTCTCTCTAATCCCAAATTAAGAAGCTCGAGTCACTGTATTCTTTCCTGCATTTCCTTTGAAGTCTGACATTGTGATGTTCTTTTTGGGTACAGGTCAAGGAAGACAAATATCTCATCTCCCTCCATTTCATCCTTGCTTATCTGCCAAGTTTTACCTCTGAAGACACACACATCTATCCTTCAATCGGCCTTTCTAGGGAGCATCTGTCCCAACTACAAATCAGCATTTAAAGTTCTTCCCAAAATAACGACTGTCATTGTTTACTCATCCTTACATTGTTCTGAACCTGTATAATTTCCATTATTCAATGGAACACAAAAGGAGAAGTTTAGCAGAATTATGATACTTCTCTTTTCCATTAAATGAAAGTGAATAATACCCAGAGACAGTCAAAGTCAACAAAAAATGGCAAAAAAGCGGTCCATATGACTCATGTGTCTTATAAGACATATCGTACAATCGCTTGTGTGAAAAACAGACAGAAATACAAGTCATTATTTAGCTCTCAAAACACCCGCATGTCATTTCAGTTTGTCTTTCTTCCGTGGAACACAAAAGAAAATAATTAGAAAAGTGCTTTTTTTAAGGCCATACAATCCAGAGCTATTTTCGACCCCATTAATTTTGATGGCATGGACAAGAGATTCATCCAAATATCTTGTTTTGTGTTCTGCAGAAGAAAGTAAATCACACAGGTTTGGAATGACATGAGGGTGAACAGATAGAAGTATAATTTTAAGATGAATTTTCTGTCTACATGAATTTCATTCATGTACATGTAGGTTTGACACCAGTGATGCAAAATGTAACTGGGCCTTGTGTGTCTTGTAACAAGTTGTGACGGAAAATTTGAATATGAATATAAGACTTGAATATTTGTATGTGTTTAATATTTGAATATTTAAATCCCATAACTGAGATTTGAGAGCGAGGGTTGCGTGGATTTTATCAAAAGGCTCTCATGATGTTATGACTTTAGCGCACAAGTCATATGGACTACTTTTATGATATGTTTATAGTTTAAATAGACTTGATGTCTAAAAACCCCTGGTCATTATTTTATTTCACTGTGTAGAAAAGGGCAGAACACTCTGCCAAACATCTCCTTACGTGACAGAAGAAAAACATCATACAGGTTTGAAACAACATGAGGGTGACTAAACAATGGCAGAATTTTCATTTCAAGGTGTACTATCTCTTTAAGGTTGATATGAAGTGATTTGAAATGAAAGGCAAGAGGAAGAGAAAGAGAGAGAGAGGCAGACAGGGAAACCCTCAGCCAAATGACAACACCACAGAGGTAGAGGAGGTGAGAGAGGGGATGTGATGAGGTGGAAGCTTGAAGCAAAGAGGTGGGACAGACTGCCTGATAACAATCAATGCTGCTGAGACACCCTGAAAGAGGAAGCAGCCCGTCAGTTAGTGTCTTTCTCTCGCTGTGTGGCATTCATGCGCACAACCATGTATGCAAAAGAACGAAGCTTATGCGTGGACGCGTTCGGACGGATCTGCCAAAAACACACAATCATCCTATTGAGGGGATAATGCATGCAACTACGAAATACTCGCTGTCATACACACAAAAACGTGTCAGTGAGCCTCCACTGCGTGTGTGAGGAGATGGAGGGAGAACATACAAGCAGTCATGCTGAGTGGAATACACAGTGAACATAGTCATCAATAATAAAGAAAGCCCATGTCTCACCTCATTCTCCTAGGTTCTGTCTCTCGCTGGACACTGCGTTTGAGTCACACAGATTTCATGCAGCCAGCTTGATTTCACCCCCTCTGACACATTCTACACACGACTCTATCTTTCTCTCTTTCTTTCTCTCTCTCTCTCAGGAGTGCATTCAAAATAAGGTGGAAGCGCGCATACACACACACAAACACACAGGCATGCAAGCTAGAAAACAGCTCCCCTTCTTTGGTTCACACACACATGCATGCACACCACACCACGCGCGCATGCT
Source organism: Pseudorasbora parva (assembly GCF_024679245.1). Classification (NCBI taxonomy): domain Eukaryota; kingdom Metazoa; phylum Chordata; class Actinopteri; order Cypriniformes; family Gobionidae; genus Pseudorasbora; species Pseudorasbora parva. The sequence goes on along the minus strand of NC_090177.1, from coordinate 25,978,134 downwards.
GAAACACAGCCCCTCGCTCTCTCTCTGTCTCTCTCTCTCTCTGTCTCCTCCGCTCTCAGGCAATCAGAGAGAATGTCATAACCGAAGCCACGCCCTCTTCGCCCCCCTCCCCGCAGGCTTACTATAAATACAGGGATGGATATGAATATGCTGTCTTGTTCTCTTTCCCCCCTCCCGTTTTGTTCCATCTCTCATTCCTAATATTCCCTCTCTGTGGCCATGAAATGCTTCTCTTATGACCTTGCATTGTGCTCGCGGACTACTAGCCCCCCTTTCTCTGCACACAAACACAAGTACAGTCATGAATCTATTTAATGCTCTTGCAGATGAGCTATAAAACTGATGCTTATGCCAATCCAAAAGGGAATGAATGGGTAAGCGCAATAGCTGGGCGATAAACAAACAATGGCCGTCGCGTAGCCTACACACACACACATGCATACACCTGCTGCTGGAACTGTAATGGCCGGTTTACACAGAATGGCTTTTTTCCGCTACGCTATGCTGTTTTGTTATTTTTATATGTACATGCACCGTCTAACTTTTTTTAAACGTCATTTCCCATCTACTGCGCAGCGTCTCGTTTTCAAATGCAACACGTTGAGTGTGAGCGTTCAGCACGCGTGTGCAGTCATGTGCTAATGACTTATCTGTAGCAGGGGCGAGGCTACATAAGGGCCAGGGTGGCACTGGCCCACTCAGATTGACGGCTGGCCCACCCAATCAGAACAGACAAAAAAAAAAAAAAAAAAATTGTGATAGCAGAAAATAATATGCCTATGTGACAACACAAATCACTTAAACACGTACAAAAAGTTTCATTAAAAAATAGATCTGTCAAATATGCTAATAACGCGTTAATGCAAATTCATTTTAACAGGACTAAATTTATTAACGCAGCGCGCATTTTCTGTTTGATCCGTGGCATAGCCCGTAGTTGGAAAAAGTGAGAGCAGTCAGACGCAGCAGCAAACATTAATAGGGAAAGAAAAGGGTTGACATTAATATTCTAAACCAAAAGTGCAGTTATTGCCTACATAAGCTACCACATAGCCTAAGCTACCACATTTTTTGTTTAACTTTTATTAGACTTCAGAAAGAAAAGTGCGTTTTTTTCACTGAGCACATTCTCTGCAGTCTGAGCGCGATGCACTGCAGCTCACTCTCGCTCATGTCTGAGGTAAATCATTAACATCATCACCGCTTACAGTACACCTGTTTTATTGAACTAAATACATTACAATCGGCTAAAACGAATGCACAGGTTACTTCCCTGAACAAGCGCGCTCCCGAGTCCATGTTCTTCACACTGTCCACGTAAATCGCGGCCCAGTTCGGCGTGCACACGCAAAATACCCAAAATACCGGCAGTTCAATAGGGAGCGCGCGTCTCTTAAAGGGGCCGCACTATATTCCTACTCGTGGAGTATGGACCTCCTCCAGGTATGGTGTGGATCTGGTGCGCTCACTGGTACACATTACCAATTTTTCATACGAACTGTGCCCTGCTCTGAATTAAACTGCCAGTGTAAAGACTCCCTTTATATTCTTAAAATGAGAAAAATCACTGCTTACTCTTAATTTTTAAGTTTAGGCTTAAGAGACATGAACAATTTCTTAAATAAACATCTATGACCTTTGATACGTCTAATCTTCATGCTGTATTGATTATTATTGAATAAGTATGGTTTCACTAATAATAAATGTACATTTGCATAAAGCATGCATAGCATACTCATGTTGATTAGAGTATTAAAAACTTAATTTTAGATTTACAATTGCTAAAAATGTGCGATTAAATTGCGATTAATCACGAGTTAACTCATGACAATCATGCGATTAATAGCGATTAAATATTTTAATCGATTGACAGCCCTATTAAAAAATAATTACTGTAGAGCGAAAACATTTTCATATAACTGACTTATTGCAGCAGCCAATCAATAAGCTTAGTAGTAATGTTTAGCCAATCGCGTATTGTTGAGGGGATGGGAAGATAAGTTTACGTCTGCTAGTGAAAATAAACTTTTAACACGGGCCACGGTGCATAACACGAGACGAAATTCTCACAGGTTAAGCTGCAAATACATGTTTGATAACAGTTATACTGAGTTGCATTAGTTGACAAGAATTGGTTATTCCATTTTAAAATGAACCCAATTACTGAACACTGATGTCTTGTCACAGTGGTCATATAGCAGCACAATATCTATATTTGTCTTCCTTGCAATAGGCTTAGTAGCTGCTTGTTATAAATTAATGTTGTATATACATGAATTTGTTGGCAAAAAATAAATCATATATAGCTTATATTTACTGTCTATTGATTTTGTCCCGTATTGTTAAATTTGTGTAATTTGAGAGTAGTCATTGAGGTCCACCCTATTCCACCAAGGTCCACTCAGTTAAAAATTTCTGGCCTCGCCACTGATCTGTAGTATGCACTGAATGTGCAAATATTTATGTAGCTCATTAGCTCCATTATTGTTATGCATACAATAAGAGCAGGGTATAACGAGTTTGTAGATGAGTTCACACCTCACCTCACAATTGGTGCCCACATAACCGCCCGCCAATTTATTCAGCCTCAGCCCTCAGCCAGCCTACAGCAAAGGATACTGAGAGTTGAGTGTGGGTCGTGACATGTAAATGTGCCAGAATCTGGTATATATATATATATATATATATATATATATATATATATATATATATATATATATATATATATATATATATATATATATATATATATATATATATATAATACCGGCTTCATTTGCATATGCATGAGAACAATTTTAGTTTTGTAAATTACTTTAAAGGCACAATATGTAAGTTTTTTTTTAATTATGTAAGATTTGATTAAAATATCCCCAAAAACTATAGAGCAGGGTTATTTTGTTGACTTGTGCTACTTGCATTAGCTATCCCATATGTTTCCAAGGATTTTTAAATTCTTCAGAAAATCTAGATCCAGAGAAATAAGCATTTTTAACCAGTCTGTTTCGTCCTAATGACATCTCAATTTCCGGTTTTATTTTATAGAAAACAAGGCAAAGCTTTAATATATTATATGTTTTATTAGACAAACTGTTTGAAGACATTTATAGACATAAAACTAATTATTGTAATACAGCATTTTCTCCATCATACAATATGTTTTAAAATGAATTGCTTGCCATTTAGATTCACAAGCCATCCAGCATTTATTAATAGGTTATTCCAATATCGATCTAGCTTACTGCAGTGTACAACAAGTGTCTCATAGCAGCTGTGGAGCGAACACACAGAGTAACGTTCTAAAATATTTTTTTAACACACTCAAGATGTAATATGATATGATAAAGCAGTGCTGCATTACCCCCAGAGACTGTAACAAAAATATATGGACGAAGTGTCCGTGACGTCACCCAAAGGATTCTGAAGTAAAGTTTTGAAGCATAAAGTAGAGACGAGCTGGCCGTTGCCATTTTGGCAACATATCATTGCGCGTCACACCTGGATAACATTTAATACATGGTCAAAGAGCCGGGATGTGGGCGGAGCTGAGGTGAAGCAATGACTAACAGACAGCAGATAAATGGCTATCCTGTCACTCAAAGTGACCACGCCCTTAATTATGCAGAACTTTAAGTTCAAGTTCAAGTTCAAGTTCAAGAGTTTTATTTGTCACATACACAGTTATACAGAATACAACCGGCAGTGAAATGTAAACAGGTCCGCTCCATGGACAGCAAATAACAATTAACAAAAAAGCACAATAAATTATAAAATAGGGATAGGATAAAATAGGAATAGGATAAGGTGCTATATATATATACATATGTAGAATTATGAATAAATCAAGTAAAAGAAATAAGAGATGTGGAATAAAATAAGTGAGATAAAGTAAACTGGAGACTATAAAAATAAATCTGTGGATAACAGAAGTGCAGGAGTGTAATGTGCAAACAGCATTATAATGAGTAGTGACATGAACACAAGAATAAAGTGCAGTGCAATATCAGTATGTGAGTTTGTTAATACTGAAGTGAGGTGAAGTCACATGTAGTTAAGTGACAGCGTTCAGGAGTCTGATGGCCTGTGGGAAGAAACTCCTCCTGAGTCTCTCAGTTTTGGCCATCAGGCTACGGAAGCGCTTACCAGAAGGCAGCCGGGTGAAGTGGGGGTTGGCCGGGTGATTAATGTCCATGATGATTTTTGTAGCTCTGCCTCTGCATCGTTTGATGTAGATGTCCTGCAGAGACGGGAGAGCTGACCCTGAGATGCGCTCGGACAAGCGCACCACTCTTTGCAGGGCTTTGCAGTCGTGACTGGTGCTGTTACCATACCACGCTGTGATGCACTGAGTTAGTAAACTTTCTATCGCCCCTGAATAGAAAGTTTTCAGGATAGCTGGTGAGACCCGGAATTTCCTCAGCTGGCGCAGGTGGTACAGTCTTTGCCTGGCCTTTTTCACCTGAGACTGGATATGTGCAGTCCAGGTCAGGTCCTCGGAGATGTTGACACCCAGGTATTTGAAGCTGCTCACTCTCTCTACTGGTGTCCCGCATATATAAGGCATTATATAATGTAAACGAATAAGTTATTTTAAAAAATTCACCCCCTCACAGGGTAAAATTGACAGTATAGACCAAAACCACAATTTGTACCAGACTGTAAACATGTTTTTTTTCTGCTGTAAAGTTGGGCATTTTAACATGGTTAGACATTTTAACAATGAGATTCTGCTCCCCACTGGAGCCTGTTCCTAGAGGCCAGTCGAGGAATTGCAGTTTAAGTCACTTCCGTGTATTGGCTTCAGCTTCAACAGAAACTGGGGGAGGCCACTTGATTACCCCACACACACTTGACCAGAAGAAGCAGAAGCAGCGACTGTGGCATAATAAAAGTAGCTGCTCCTAAGCCATGTGTCACGCTTGTCTCTCATTAACAATCGCTCCAGCGGCCTCGTTCAGCTCCCACAGCACTCGGCCCTGCTCTGTTTCATACTAGAGTAACGTTAATAATCTCATTCATGAACAGTCCCATCCTGATTCTTTTCCACCGTCTGTGAGGTGGAGACGACATATCCCAAGACTGCACGCTCAATCTTGGCATCATCAAGCTACGACTTTTGAATAGTTAACCTCTGGTGGTCATAACTACACTTAAACTCACGATACGATGCACCTCGATATACCAGGGTTACGATACGATACGTCACGATACGATATCAAAATAGTTTTTATTTTTTTCCAAATCTGTGATTTTTTTGTACCACCTAAGTAATGTACTTAAACGAAAGGTAGGATTTTTCTCTTTTTTTGCATTTTGGTTCTATGTTGTTTAAAAAAAGGAGAATTTTTAGAAGTCCGCGACCACATCTTAAACGGGTGCCAATAATTGTGGAGGGCACTGTAGGGATGTCAATTTATTAAAATATTGAATCGCGATTAACTGCATGATTGTCATGAGTTAACTCGCGATTAATCGCAATTTAATCGCACCTTTTTAGCAATTGTAAATGTATCTTAAATTAAGTTTTTAATACTCTAATCAACATAGGTATGGACAAATATGCATGCTTTATGCAAATGTACATTTATTATTAGTGAAACCATACTTATTCAATAATGATCAATACAGCATGAAGACTAGACATATCAAAGGTCATAGATATGTTTATCTAAGAAATTGTTCATGTCTCTTAAGCCTAAACTTAAAAATAATGAGTAAGTAGTGATTTCTCTCATATTAACAATATAATGGGAGTTTTTACACTGGCAGTTTAATTCAGAGCATTCCCTATTGAACTGCCGGTGCTTTGCTTGTGCGCGCCGCCGAACTGGTCCGCGATTCACGTGGACAGTGTGAAGAACACGGACGACTCGACTTCTTCAGGAAAGTAACCTGTGCATTCGTTTTAGCCGATTGTAATGTATTTAGTTCAATAAAACACGTGTACTGTAAGCAGAAAATATGATAGTTTATGTAGGCAATAACTGCATTTTTGGTTTAGAATATTAATGCTAATGTCAACCATTTTTTTCCCTATTAATGTTTGCTGCTACATCCTTTGTCTGACAGCTCTCACTTTTTCCAACTAACGTTACGAGCTATGCCTCAGATCAAACAGAAAATGCACTCTGCGTTTTGTCATGTCTGCCCCACACACACACACATAGGCTACATATAATACACTAAATTATTTATATACTACGCAAATCATGCAGAAGTGCCATCTATCTTTATTTCGCGATACATTTTTTTCGACCTCGATACGTTTTGTCACGTTTTGTATCGCGATATTTTGTCAAACATTTCGTCCCATCCCTACTACATAGTGTGCCTTTTTAAGAGATATCAAAAAACAAAAAAATATTAATTTCATTATTTACTTCCTCATGTCATTCCAAACCTGTAGGGCTTTCTTTTTTCTTCTGGACACAAAATAAGGTAAGAATGCTGGTAATAACTGTTTTAGGTTACCATTGACTTCCATATGGACAACAACAACAACAAAAAATATTTTAAATATCATTTCATATCATAATCATTTACATTTTGTGTTAATACACATTTAATTGAATACATAGAATATTTCTGGCCGACTATATGCAAGTGATATTCCGGTTCTGAGTTTGGCACTAACTGTTTCTGTCAGGTGCATCATATGGTTATTTTAAGGGTTCCCATCATAAGATAATTTTATGGATTTTAGTTTTCATTTTGAGTACATTTCATGAACTTAAGAGCTTGTACACAAACTTTATCACAAAAAAAAACAGAAATAACTTTTCGCATAAACAGTTCTTTAAAATTGAGTCAAGAACTCGTAGGTTCTATATTAAAGCTCCACTGTGTGATATTTTTCCCCATCTAGCGCTGTAAAGGTATATGACCATCCAGTGAATAATAGTTTCTGTTCCTCTCAATTCTGATTTCGTTTTAACTCCTACGGTGGCCGATTTAGTCCAAGATTAACATGGCAATCCCCCTCTTCACATTCGACACGGTGCCATCGAGTGTTAAAACGCGAAAGGCGAAGCTTGAATTCATGGGTATGTCCCTCTTTGGCTAATGTACTTTCAAGATGGAGGGGCAACATGGCAACCGGCATTCGAACCCCTTACCCGTATGTATTTTCAATGGCATATTATAAACTTACGAGAATTACTTGAAAGAAGTAAATATACATTAATGAGGCCATATTTTTGAAAGAACTAAGTGTTTTTAGCTAAGAATAAACTAAAATAGTTACACAGTGTAGCTTTAAAACCCATTGAACCTTTTTTTTAAGAGTGTGCAACAAGAAGTTCATCAAAACCCCTTCCCCTCCCCCATCTTTCCTGTGCTTGTTTCCTTCCTCTCTTGGGTTAAGGCTGTGTTCGCTCTCGTTCTCTTACTATAAAATCCCCAGGATGTGACAAATAAAAGGAAATTAAGCCCCCTAAATCCTATAATGTGAAACATACACACACACACACACAGACAATATATACTGTATTTACACACACAACCAGACAGAAACACACACAGCTGAGAGAAAAATCTGCAGCTGCTGTGCAGCTCAATCTCTAGATATAAAAAGATTGATGATTATTGATCCCTAAAGAGAAATTCAGTGCAGAGGCCGCAATATTAAACAGAGTGCACTCTCAACACAACCATACATGCGTTCAGTGAGCAAAAACAATATATGTGTGATGCTGTGTGCAGTTGGTCAAGGACTTATAAAATCATGGATATATTACAAGGATTGATGAGCATGCTCAAACTCCCTTGTGGCAAACGAATGGTCTACGGGAACTAACACCCCACCCATGATGAGTGCTTGGAAAGGCGACTCCACTGTGAGGGTGGCTGGGGGGTAGTCATGATGTGACGTGAACATTATAACAGGTTGTCAGATTTGTGCAATACAAGAAGCGACTTGTAAGGCCCAGCAGGTAGCAACCATATATGCAGTTTAACATGGTCGGCGCTTCCTCTGATACAATTGTTACTATATTTGCCCCTCTTCCCGCATCAACTCGTACTACCCCGGCCCGTCCTCCCTGGGGACAGTTCAGTTTCCACTTGGTCAGTCAGTCCTCACAGCTTTGACCTAGTTCATGTCTCTGGCTTTAAACACGTACTCATAGCCTCGCATGCTCAAAACTGCACATGCAGCGATGCAAATTAACGCTGAGTGGAGATGATAAAGCTGATTTCACCTGCTGTGGTCTGATGAACACATCTACAAAGCTCCTGTTCAGATACCGATGGACTGCAGAACGTGGCAATGACATAAACATACCATAGACGTGTGCATTGATCATAGAGTGGGGTTCAAATATCTGAGACCACCATGAAAATCTGAGATCCAAAATCCTTTTTTGACTTGGATATTTCCAAGTCAAAAAAGGATTTTGGATCTCAGATTTTCATGGTGGTCTCAGATATTTGAACCCCACTCTATGATCAATAAGTGGCTTATTTGATGAAAAAAATAGTGTTTGAAAACAAATGTGTTGACAGTATGTGTACACAACTCCCCTATAAAGGTACAAATTCACCACCTCCTCTTTTTTTAATCCCCATAAATCATAGGCATGCAGTCTTTCATTCTGTTTGCACATTCTGAGCAAAGTGATGTCACTTTGCACAGGCCCCACTCACGGCTGTTGACAGACTCTGCCGTATTGGCATAGACCCCGCCCGCCCTGAGCAAGTTGTACACTGTCCGCCATTTTCTCCAGGCCGGAGCAGCTGTAGCAACCAGAATGTCTCATGAGTGACTCAGGTGTTTTGTTGTTGGATGTAGGAGTGAACATAACAGTCTTCATGTACTCCTGACGTGAGAGCCACTGAAGACACAGTTGATTGCTTTTGTGTTTAATGTCTGCACAAATCATTTTACACCAGACTGCTTTGTAGAAGTGAAAGAGGGTCAATTTAAAACAGGTGTTACTCAATGGATTAGCATTAACTGTTTGTGATCTAGTTTAGTCTCCAGAGTGACATTGGTCATGGCAGTAATGAAAGGGAGAGCTTTATTACATGTTTAACTTTATTAGTTCACCTGAGTTGTTTTATGGATAAAAAGTTAATCCAGTTTATTAAGCACCCTCTGAAAAGGCATAAGGCTGCCGCTGCTGATGAGAGATTTTCCCATTTGTTTGTTGCATGAGCGCCACCCTCTTCTTGAAAGGCTAATTTGCATTTAAAGGGACACACACAAAACAAAGTACTTTTCAGGATCAGTGGGGGTATTTTGAGCAAAATTTTCACATACACACTCTGGGACATCGGAGGCCTGTTGCATAAAGCTAACTGAACAAACTCTTGAGTTTCAGAGTAGGTTTAGAGTTGACAAATCCATCCTGGTTTAGATCAAGTTCAACAGTCTTGAAGCTTGGTATAAACGTTCTCTGTCAACTCAAGGTTTTTATTTCAGAGTTAGCGATTAACTCTGAAGTGCATGCACCTGAAAGTGTGACACGTGCGGCAAACAGCCAATCAGTGTCCGTTTGATTCCCCTGTCGCAAGACGGCCAGTTCACTTATTTTCTGAAGACTGAGAAAATGTTTTGAAAATGATCATGAAATTAAATGCTTTTACAAGAAATAAATAAACACTGCTGCTGCAGGTAAGGTTTGAGAAGGCACCTGAAAGAATATCTGACTATATCAATGCATGATGTAGTAATTTCAAACTTTTTTTCCCACTATATACACTCTCAGAAAAAAAGGTACAGTGCTGTCACTGGAGCGGAACCCTAAGGTAAAAAAGTGAAAAGGTACATCATTGTACCTTAAAAGGTACATATCAGTAGAGTAATAGTACCTTAAAGGTACATATTAATACCTTAAAGGTATATATTTGCACCTTTCTGGGAATGTACCTTTTTTTCTGACGGTGAGAAACTGCTTTAATTACAGGACACAGAGAGTTACAGGGGGTGTGGCTTTATTGCATCTTTCCTTGCAGCTGATTATTTTGTTTCAGTTTGGATTTGTGATCTCTAAACCAGAATATAACCTGCTCCAGAGCAGGTTAGCCGTGTAGTGTAAGTTACCATGGTGATGAACACTGCTAAAAACCAATCCAGCTTCTTGAGCCCAAAAAACAAGTTTGCTCAAACTAATCTCAAACTTACCTGGGTAGCAACTGAAACCAGCTTTGTGCAACAGGACACTGATTATTATAAATAAAACTAATTATTTTACGTCTTGTAAAAAGGGGCATACTATATGCCCTTTAAGCAAATTTGCAGCATGTGACTCTTTATTCAGATGGGTCAGATGTTCTCTCTTCCATGGAAGCTCAAGATGCTCTTTGAATCATCAAAAAAGAACATGGAGAACATGGTCATCAGGTTCCACACAAACTTGTGGCAAACTTGTGGAAAAAAAACACTATAGGGAATGTTTCATTTCAACTTTCACTTCATTTCTTATGCTGATAATATAATTTGTAATGACAAGTTAGAAAATTAAATGGGAAAGAAATGGGAAATATAAACATTTTCACTAAAAGTCTCACACTTTTAGACCACTTACTTGTATAAGACTCTTTTGAAGTTATCATTATGTTTTTTAGAATGTAAAGTAAAAAATAAAATAAAAAGATTATAAAAAAAAGAAAACAAGCAGCAAAAATTATGCTGAAATTGCCACATAATTTAATAGAACCGTGATTAACTGAATACGCATCAGCTCATGAGTCAGTCAACTAAGAACTTTATGATAAGAGTTTATGATAATTCGAAAAAAGTTATGAATTCTGTAGAACAGTTTCATACTAAAAAAGGGGAAGCTAAAATAAGACTTACTGCACTCTCACTTCATTATTGATGGGCACAAGTTAAACATTATTATGTTAAAGTTATTAATGTATAAAGCTACATAAAACAATAAGCCATTACTACATTTCTCCAAAAAGTGTAAACACTGTACCTCTATTAAACATTTCTGTTTGTTTGAGGAGTATTGTCCAACCAATGGTATGAGTTTGGGGCGGGACTGTCATTTTGCTGATAGCAGATAAGGGAGTGTTTGAAAAAAGTTATTATTTGTACAATTTCACACTTCAGCTTTATCCTACAGCAAGCAATAAAGAATTGTTTGAAAAAGTGTCTGTCAAATAAGGCAGCCCGTTAGCACAACTCTGTGGCCATTCTAAGTACTTCAACTGGATGGAATAAAACCTCAGATTTCATAGAAATTTGGAAAAGACACAAGCCTTACAAGTCATTGGCTGTTTATTAGTCTAACTAGCATGCACGCTTTCTCTTGAAAATATAACTTTCATAAACAGTTCTGACATGAATTCATCAAACAGTATAGCTTCACTGCCACAAGAACAGCAACCAGCTTTCTTAAGCATCCATGCATAAATAATAATACATTTAAATATGTAAATTATATGCAATTATATTACAAAATAAATTACATTTTTTTGAAGGAATAATTATTGCAACATTTCAGTCATTAATTTGCTTAATTTCTGTTCTAATATTGTAGAACAGGGGCTATTGATATATGCAAAACTCATTTTATCAAACAATAACAATCCTATTAAGTGAAATGGGGGTCATGAATTTTTAGTGAAATTATGATAAACAGTACAGCTTCTATTAAACCGGTCTGCACCTTTGAGACAGTATATCTACAAAGAGTACATGCTATACATGGATGAATCAGGAACTGGGGGTAGAGTGAGGACAATAGGGAGTGTCTACCGGCACTTTGGGGGGGGGGGGGGGGGGGGGGGGGGGTTGGAAGAGAGCTACTGTGATGTAGATGTAATGGCCCAGGGGTGAAAAGGCACTGCTGTGTAAACTAATGTCAGTGCGGATCATCGCTGTGTGTGCGTCTCATCTGCTCAGCCTGTCTCACAGCCTTCTCCAGCTCCCCATGGGATAGCAGCCTACAGTGTTTCAGGGCAGAGAGCAGCTGGGCCCGAGAGTTACTGATAAACGAGTGGGACAGGAAATAGGGAAGACCACCTCCATTCTTAAGGAAGTAAAGTGGGACTCGAACCATACCCAATACCTGGGGACCCACAAGAAAGTTGCATAATAAGAGTTTGCAAGTACATTTACACACGTGAAAATAATAGACAGAGCTTTCACCTCTAGACCATGGTCTGTGGCTGTGGTTACAGCTGCTCTCTCTATCTCTTTCAGTTCTGACTCTGTCATCTTCTTGATGTAGAAGTGAGTGATGAGCTGAGGGCAGGATGGAGAAAGGCAGGAGGATACGTGATCGTCCACGCCCACAGGGACAGCTACTCCCACCTCCTCGTGAAGCTCTCTGCTAAGCCCCGCCTCCAGAGTCTCCTTAGACGGGTTCACCAATCTAGATAAACAAAGACTCTCCGTGAATAATTACAGTGCATTTATAAGCAATTTAAAACAACTAATTTAAAGTTTTATTTATTTATTCGTGCAGAAAGATGAACTCAACTCACCCTCCAGGGAAACCAAGCAAGCCATCAAAACGCATCTGCATCTGAATAACAGTAGCTAATCTGAACTCAGGTTCATTGACACATTATTTTTTAACTTCCTGTGCACCTGTCGCAATCGCACTCTTCAAATAAATGTGCAGGTCACAGTAATCAATGTTCCTTACCAGTACAATATGTTTGATTGGGGTTTTCCCGAAGAGTTCGGCACTAGAGTCTCCGTACAGCATAATGTGACACGCATGTCTGAAGCCCTCCCGTGTCAACGCATCTTCTCTCGCGATCTGTTCCGCTTCCGCCATTACGGGACGAGTGATAAACAAATAAATCAGTCAACTTAGATTTAATGATTGACAAGTATCTGACTACTGCGAGCAACAACGTGCCACTATAATAACCTGACATTGACCATTTCAAAATACTAGTCCACTGAAGTTACCGTGCTAATAAAACTGTGCACATTTTTTTATTTACCACATCTTTCAAAAATATAAAATAAATTAAGAAAAAAGTCTAAAACCTTTTTAAATTGTTCAAAAGACACCCCAAACTATTTCAGTTATTCGAAAGAAGCAACAATAATTGTATTAACTTTATTTGTATAGCGCTTTTAACAATGCCTATGGTGTCAAACTGGGGCCACAGCCCTGTAGAGTTTAGCTCCAACTCTGTTCCAACACACATTCCTCTAATTTTCAAATAACTTGATTAGCTGGTTCAGGTGTGTTAAATTAGGGTTTAAGCTAAACTCTGCAGGGCTGTGGCCCTCCAGGAACTGAGTTTGACACTATGTTTGACAGAAAAAATAATGCAACAGAATTTTATTGGGCTGTACAGTCGCTCTGGAGAAAACGGTGATGGCATCAGCTTATTTCAATTGTCATATAGCGACAATATCAGATCAGTAATTTAGTTGATATAGTTAATTTAGTTTAGTAATTAATATTATTTGAATAGCTGAAATTTTAGTGTCCCCAACTGAGCAAGCCAAGCCAAAGCCAACAACCCATTTTCTCTCCTAATCGTTCTAAGGTTGGATTTGGACACAATCATTTATTTTTGTATAGGCCTAGACCTATACAACAAATGAAAACGAATGTTTCTTAATAATAGGCTATACTTATATAGTTTTATTATAATATTGCATAATATTAATAAGTATGAACTAGGTTTCAGAAGATATGAATTCAGTTTTTAGTAAAATGTATGTCTGTTGTCCTATAGATGGCAGTAGTAACTAAATTGTGGTCCTTAAGAGAAAAAGAAAGCACAGTTCATGCTGAGAGAACAAAGAAGCCAGAGGAGAAAGATAAAGTGAATAATATACAGTGCTTCCCCTTCTCTCGTGTCACTCTGAATATATGCCACCTGTGCATGATAGCACTATAACCTCTTATATCTAAAACCAGCGTGGATTCAAAAGCAAAGCTCATTCATCTGCTAGTTCCTACGCATGCACTGACTCTTGTCTCATATTGCCCACAGTTTGAAAAGAACCAGTGAATTGCTGCGGCCCTCACATAACATTTCCATGTATCCAGAAAAGGGCTTTTGTGACAAAAACAAATGTACACTAATTCCATGCCATACAGCAATTGAAAGAATTCTTCAGCAGCCTTACAGGGCTTTACTGGTAAACCATGATGCCACTAGCTCTCTGACTACCTACCCATGGACTATCTCTCTGACCTGATCACCACTGCGGGGCGATGACTGGAGGAAATATTTAGCTTCACAACCACTCCATTCTTCATTTTCAAAAAAAATTGTCTTTAAATCGTTGGTCGGACAGTGGAACATACAAACATGTCTTAAATATAAGCAAAGCTAAGATTCACTAACTACAAGGCTAGGGATGAGAACTGTGGGTATATATTGTTGTGTATATTGTTGCACCATTGGATACGGCTAATGTGGGTTTTCTGAGTCACCCATGTGGATGTTTTCATCAATCCCTGGGATTTGAATGGTTAAGAGACCCTTTACTTGGCAATATATGGGAGACTGACTGAATTAACCCACATCCACTTCCCATTCCAATCTGTCAAGATTTGTATTGTCCCATGGTAGGAGACCATAAATGAATGTAGAGAAGTGCATGTGTATTTAAACGGGGCTGAGAATTTTAATTGTCAGTTATATGTACTATTTAAATACTAAATACGACAGCGGAAGCTTATGCGGGGAATGTTGAGACAATGAGACAGATGGAGAGATAAAGTGAGGTTATGAGGGTGTGCACATGATCACCATTCACCGTTTTATCATTTTAATCACTGTAAATGTATAGCAGTTAAACATTATAAAGTGATAAGCCAGAAAGGAAGAGCATTACATTGACTTCACTGATTGTTTTTGACCAATTTTCAATAATTACATTATATTAAAATACAATATTCTATCATTACTTTAATAATAATAATGAGACAAATTAAGAATATTGTTCCAGCAAATTAATATAGTTCATTAGCCTTATATGGGCTGTTTACATTGTCATGCAACAGAGCAACAAAAATGCATTACACTGGTGTGTGTGTGTGTTTGTGTGTGTGTGTGTGTGTGTGTGTGTGTGTGTGTGTGTGTGTGTGTGTGTGTGTGTGTGTATGTGTGTGTGTGTGTGTGTGTGTGTGTGTGTGTGTTTTACAATGGCTTTAAATGCAGTTCAGAATTTAGAGGTGAATATATCCATTTTATAAAATGTAACTGAAACATTGAGCATCTGCACATAGACGTGTATCAGGCACCTAGGACTGTTTAAGTCAGCGTTGACTCAAGGCCTTGTTAACTCTATCCGTCCTCTCTGAGCTTACCGTGTGGCAGGGGATTGCGCCAGAATGGCTGGGCTATTCTTGAGCCTGAGCGCTTTCTAAGTTTAAAAGGTTTATGTGAGCTGCTGGCTATTGTTCTGGTGAAGGCGTCAGGGATTGTTACAGGGGATCTTGGGGGGGGGGGGAGATATACTGCTGTCAAAATCCAGACTAAAATAGACAGACAGCTGTGGGTGCTCATATCTAGGCTATGTGTTTGAGTGTGTGTGTGAGAATGATGGTGGTGCAATGGAGACCTAACACAATGCAGACGGGCCGTGCGTTAGAGCTGGATGGGGGAGAATGTCACAGGTCGTATCCATGCACTGAGTCACTTGCTAAAATCCTGATTAGTTTACATTACTGCCGTTATGTGGGGATGGGCTTGCTGGTAATCCTGAGATTAGGACATCTAGGGTTTCCCAAACTCTTTCTCTTCATTCTCGCTCTCAATCTCACACACACAGGTGCGGGGAATAGCTGTGTGCCAGGGTCTTAGAACACTGTCAGAGGCAGATCAGCAGGAAAAATTAATGTAGATTCCAGTATAGTGGGGGAGCTGAACACTGCTCAGCTGGGATGTGGTTCATATGTCTGCGCCTAGTGGATAGATCACACATAGGATTTAAAAGACCAGGAGATCCTGTATGTTTTGATTGGCAAGAGGAAAATATTCATTAAGAGGCAGTTTATGTGTATTGTCTTTGCCTCCATTGAGTGTTGGTATACAGAATGTGACCTCCCCCCTTCCACCTCAGAACTTTTAGCCTCTGTAGAGAGGATTGTGCCACTGTATGAGAACTGATAATCTGTAACAACTGCTCACCATGTGTAGAACTTCAAACCCTGGTTCCTGGAAGCTTTGTTCAGATGTGCCATTTTGATTGCTCTTTTAAACAATGCTTCATTCATTTTCTTTACTAAATGAATAAATGTAAAAATATCAAATAAAAGTACTAACTACAACAAAATTTGTATTAGTGATAGTTTAAAAAAAATCAGAGTACCGCCACATTGCAGTTTAATTACTGTAGCCTAATAAAATCAAACTCACACTCAAAGTTGAAAAGGTCGAAACTCTGGTGTGTTGAGGAAAGTCTGATTCATTCTAGTGAATCAGTTCATCTTAAACGCTTCTCTATGTCATTGTAAAGTTGAAAAGTCTGATTCATTAATATAAATTAATATTTCTAAACGGTTGTCACTGTTCTATTTTTAATAGCGTTGGAAAGTCTGATTAATTCTATTAAATCAGTTAATTGAAAAACCACTCTTTCTGTCCAGTGTGTAATTAGACTCTAATGGTAAATCGGTTCACACGAATGAACAGAGTACAAAGCGATTCACAGAAGTTTTTGCAAATGTATGCTTTTCGAGTTATGTTATAGGATGTTTTTGTAGTAGTTTTTGTATAAATTGGTCTGTTCAAGTTACTGCCACCCTAAATTTTCATGAAGTTAAAAGCACTCATTGTTTTGCTGTAAGCAAAAACAAAAACAAAAATATATATATAGCTGATTGAAATTATAAATCATTGAATAATTGCATATCATGTATTCATAAAAACACACTGCCCACTTAAGCAACTTCAGTATATTTAGCTTTTGTACATAGCTTTGAGTAGCGTCATTTTTAAATTGCAACATAATTTCTGATGACACTACAAAAGTATAATATAAAAATAATGCTTAGCCTCCTTATAAACTGTTTAACAACACTTTCGACAAACATAAATCTGTGTACTTCTTTCAGTATTTATAGGGTTGAGATGTGTAGACGCTTTCAGTGTTTAATCACTGGCTGATCACTCAGCAATTTCTAAGGGAAACAAAGCAGAGCACCGCCTCTTTAACCACAAACCCATGCCAGACAGCATGGCTATCTCTGCACGGAATGCTGGCTATTGGGAACAGGAGTTGTATTCTCTTCTATTTTCGGACTACATAGTGGGCTCTGGATTCTGCTAGAGGACACTCAGCTCAGCTTTACCCCTCAAGGTCGACAGCTTCTGAGGCGCCTATTTGCTAAGGAGGATCTGATTGTATCAGTAACGGAATATGAACGTTACACAGACCTTGTGTAATATATTGAACTAGTCTGTCAAATGAGGAAAAGTTAGATACCCTTCTACAGTCCAATAAATTGACTGCCCCAAGTTGTGACAAATTATAAATAAATAATATATATATATATATATATATATATATATATATATATATATATATATATATATATATATATATATATATATATACAAATCATTGTCTCAGAAGTTAAAGGAAGCCCTAAGTTATTGGCACACACCAATCCCATTCCTTTAAATACCATATTTCATATCCGTCACCGTCATAACAAAGTTTAAGCCAGCTCTGGTCAAATCCCCTGATAGTTCGCTGAATTGCCTGAGGTAGCCCATGTTGTATTCAATCTGGTATGCTGTAAATGTGTAAGTAATAATATTATAAATATATATTAAGTAATAAAATATAAACAAAATGTCCTTTTGTAATAAACTAGCTATAAGAAATAGAAGCAAATATAGGGTTTTGTACTACGTTTTTGTTACCCGTCTTTAAAAACCCTCATACATATACAATTATATTTCCTAATGTTTCCTACAAAACCAGTATTATAAAAACAACATAAATATATTCTAACTGTTTTGTCAATTTACCGTCCGATACAATTTATCGAGCACTGTTGCTTAGCACAGGTAAATGCGACGTCAGCAAGCGTGCGCACTAATTTATAATCTAACTTTTGTGTTTATTGAAATATTGTTTGAAAATGCCGCTGTATGTACAAAAAAATACCAACATCCCCTCCCCAATCTTTTGTTTTCACTCTCATAAGGGGTTCAGTAAGTTCTAATTGGGTCTCTAAAGAAGTAGGCTACTTTTACCCCCCTTTTTTCTGTGACCACTTTTTCCCCCATTACAACATCATTTAAGTCTGTAAAGAAATAGAGAGAGGTCATGCATTTAACCTCTGGACAGCAGCGCATAAATCACAAGCAACAACAATGTCGTTTTAAAAATAACTCCTTACAGTACGGTTCGTCAAACCTGTTTGCCTTTTGTGATCGCGCAGGGACGGACCGCACGGCCACGCAGCCAATGAGGAACTGAACACACACGGACACATGGGGATATCTGACACATCTCCCCAACTCTGACCTTGAGGGAAACAATAAAAGAGGACCAGGCCACTTCTTCCGAGGCCAACCCGTTTAGACGTTGCCGAGGTTAGTACTCAAATGCATGTGCTTTCCACAGTTTGGATAGTGCACCGTGTATTTAGGTTTTGAAGAATTCAAATAGTTTTTTTGTACACAAATACTCACCAAGATTGTGGATTAGAGTTTTTTTCCTCAACACATGCCTATGAGAAGCAAAACAAAAAGGAGAACATCTTTTGTCTAACAAAGTTTCAACGACGTTACAGGTGTTTGAGTGCAGGTCCGGGACCGGAAGCATTAATCATGTCCCGCTTTATGGAATTGAGGGAATTTGGAGATGCGGCCACATTCCTGCGTAAAACCAACCTGGAAAAACTCGCTGCGCAGTCCCATGCGTTTGATGGTACTGTCAGAAGTCCTGTTTTTTTATTTTTTTTTATTATAGGTTCACAAGCCTTTCAAACTATTCAAATCATTCATTTTAAATCCTATCCAATTCTGAACGAGTTACACATTAAGATGAGCATGTAACGTGCATGTGAAAACGCATAACTATCTCGACATAACATGCTATTTTGTTTATATGTTACAAGTACAGCAATACACTATAAATTTATATTGTAGGATAAATGGTATATATGAATGTAATAATAATATGTTTAATTGGTGTATCATAATGCATAAGATGAAATCTACCAGTTTGTTAGGTTATGGTTATCTGGCAGTTCAATTCAGAGGTGACAAATACTCCTGTGTGCAGGGAAAAAACGTGTTTGGATTCCGGATGAGAAAGCAGCCTACATTGAGGTGGAGATCAAAGATACTGATGGAGACAAAGTCATGGTGGAGACCAAAGATGGAATGGTCAGTGAAGCTTAAACTGTCCTTGTTCTTTTTCTATGACCACACCAAAAAACAAAAAAAAATTAACAACTATATTTGTTAAAATTTTAGATTTTTCTTACTTCATTGGCAAATATTTATTCTTGTTTTAAGTAAAAAGCTTATGCTTAAAAACAGATAAGGAAAAATACATTTAAGCATTTGTTTTAGGTATTTTACTAGTGCATTTATAGCAAGTATTTGTATTGTATTGTATTTAAAGCAAGGGACTCCATACATTCCTCAGTAGAAAATAAAATATAGCACACGGTGGTGATTAAACTCTTTAATTTAATATTGGCAGATGTTAACAGTGAAAGAGGATGACATTCAGCAGATGAATCCCCCGAAGTTTGACATGATTGAAGACATGGCCATGCTTACGCACCTCAATGAGGCCTCTGTTCTTTTCAACCTCTGTCGGCGCTACAGTTTCTGGATGATCTATGTGAGACACGACTTTATCCTTTACTGTTAAACAGCTGTCTGTATCTAAAAGAGTTTCTTTAATGTTCTTCACAACTTCTGGATCATTAGGGTTTTCGATCTTCATGTGTGTTCTTTTCTGTCTGTCCACAGACATATTCAGGGCTGTTTTGTGTGACCGTTAACCCCTATAAATGGCTTCCTGTCTATTCTAATGAAGTGGTTGCAGCGTATAAGGGAAAGCGTCGCTCAGATGTTCCACCTCACATCTATTCCATAGCAGACAATGCCTATAATGACATGCTAAAAAGTATGATCTGAAACACATTTCACTTTTTATCTCTATTTAACACAGACCTTTTTGATTTGTCTTGTTTCTTAATAGCACTTTGGTCAAGCACTTAGTCTTTACCCTGTAAACTTTTTTTCTTGTAGATCGTGAAAACCAGTCAATGCTTATCACGTAAGTAACCTTCCACCATTAAACATTGTGTTCTACAACTATTAGGTCAGAATGATCTGAAATCCTTTTCGCTCATTATTTAATCATGAAGCGGTATAAAAATGGGTTTTTTATCATTTTGAAGAGTTTTCTTTTTTCTTTTTCAATCTTTCTTCTTGAATTTAATATTGTTTCATGTATATTTCACATAAATTTTGTCCATGCCTAGCGGAGAATCCGGTGCTGGCAAAACTGTCAACACGAAACGTGTAATTCAGTATTTTGCCATTATAGCTGCTCTTGGCGAAGCAGGGGGCAAAAAAGGAGTAAGGGCAGAAACTTCACTTCTCTGCTTCTTTTTGTCATCACCCATCCTTATCCCTTGTCTCCCTACGAGTCTTACTTTTGTTCCTCTACATCTTGTTTTTTGGGGATTTTTAATAATGTCTAAATGTTTATCTATTCCTTTTGGATTCACAGACATCCTTTTAACCGATAAGGAGTGACCCTCAGAGTTTTGTTACCCAAGTTTTGTTTTCCCGTTCCAGTATGTTTTTATGAACCCTTTTTATACCACTCTTTACATTGCCCATTCCCCTTTTTGCAATGTCTCTCATTTTGTCTTTTGTTTTTAACATTATAAGCTCCTTTTTCACTGTCTTTTTTGGAAAACAACAACAACAACAACAACAAAACCAACAACAACCCTGATTTCATCTGTTTCCCCCTCAATCATGATGGATAATATTTCATTTCCATTAGTTTGTTCTGTCCCACTCATAGATATAATTTTAGCGTTCGATTATAAACTCACACATTTCTGTTTTCAACATTAAATAGGGAACATTAGAGGATCAGATTATTGAGGCCAACCCAGCTATGGAAGCTTTTGGCAATGCAAAAACCCTGAGGAATGACAACTCATCCCGCTTTGTAAGTAAACATCATTAGAAGACTACAACATCTCACTAACGTTCAATACTGTTCTCCGTTTTACTTTTTTTCCTCTCTTTAACACAGGGCAAATTCATACGAATCCATTTTGGTCCTACAGGGAAACTTGCATCTTCTGACATTGACATCTGTAAGCTTATTTGAAAAACAGTAATTTTAAAAGATTATTAATATTATTCCTGCAAATTCGGTTCCATTTCACATTCTCTTTTGTTTAGATCTTCTAGAAAAATCTAGAGTGATTTTTCAGCAAGGTGGAGAAAGAAGCTACCACATCTACTACCAGATCCTCTCGCACAGGAAACCAGAACTGCAAGGTATTCAGAGGAAACAGCATGGCTACTATTTTATCTGAAGAACTAAATGTATACCAAGTATATATGTTAATATGCCTGCAGTATTTCATCCTCAGTGCACTGTGTGACTTAAAAACCAAACCTCTTTCATGTGTTAAACAGACATGCTGCTGGTGTCATCAAATCCCTTTGACTACCACTTCTGCTCGCAGGGAGTTATAACTGTGGACCACATGGACGATGGAGATGAGCTGCTTGCAACTGATGTAAGCACTGCTTGTATGATTTAGATCACTGTAAAGAGATACTTAGAAGCTAATTATTCCACATAAACACTGAATGATCACTCACGTATAATGCAACTTGCTTACCTTCCTCTTTAGCATGCCATGGACACTCTTGGTTTCACTCCTGAGGAGAAGTATGGCTGCTACAAGATAGTTGGTGCCATCATGCACTTTGGCAACATGAAGTTCAAAGTGCGACAGAGAGAGGAGCAAGCAGAGGCAGATGGCACTGAAAGTAAATAAGGATTCTGTCATAAGCATGGCCAACATCTTCGGTCAGAGTCTTGGTTTGACTAGGCGTTGTGATTTTGTTACTCAGGTGCAGACAAAGCCTCCTATCTCATGGGGATCAGTTCAGCTGACCTCATAAAGGGACTGCTTCACCCTAGAGTGAAAGTAGGCAATGAGTACATTGTCAAAGGACAGACCGTTGAACAGGTCAGTTTGGTCAGTAAATGATGAATTAGTATCCCTACTATATCATTTCACCTAGCAGTGAGAGTATTTGTGCTTTTGTGTCTTGACAGGTGACCTATGCGGTTGGTGCTTTGGCCAAAGCCACGTATGACCGCATGTTTAAATGGCTGGTGAGCAGAATCAACAAAACCCTGTACACGGCCCTCCCTCGTCAGTTCTTCATAGGAGTGTTGGACATAGCAGGCTTTGAGATCTTTGAGGTAAGTCAGTCAGTCATTGTCGGAATTGCTTTTATATTTTGCTTTGTATCACTCCTTGCCACCGTCTACACATCAGATGTGGTACAGGATACAAAATTAGGGCTAGGTAAAAATATATATTTTCTCCATTAATTGTCATTTGATTGTCATGATTTAGATTCTTAAATGCTCAAGACTGATTTTCAGTGTTTCATTTACACTTATGAACCGGTTCTTGGTAGTGAATAAAAAATATGTATTGCAAGCGATGTAGTCCAATTCACAAACCAATTACTGTTTTGAGTCAGTCTTTGTAATAAATCATTTAAAAACACTTATAAACTCAATCTGATGAATCATCCACCGAATAAACTCTGAATCTATCAGAGTGGTTAATGAATCAACATTACGTTATTATCACTTACAGTAATGGATTATTTTAATAAATGTAACAGAATATCAGATAATAAATATATTTAACAGGAGCTTATCATTTTATAATCATTTAAATAAGACAATTTCTGCACTTAATTTTCTCAAGTTTACTTTAAAAACCTCTTTAGTTGTGTTAAATCACACTTGAAGTCCATAGTTTGAGCCGAGTTGAGTTTGTTAATTTACTAAACATTTTTTTTTCCACAATGTACTAATTTAGAAAGTTACTTGTATAATTTACATCAATAGATAAGAGAACATTTTGGTTACACTTAATTTCGATAGTCCATTTTAGACATTATACTAACTACAAGTTACTTTGCAACCACACTCACCTAAAGGATTGTTAGGAACACCTGTTCAATTTCTAATTAATGCCATTATCTAATCAACCAACCACATGGCACAATTTGTATGAGCTCACCAAAATTGGACAGATGAAGACTGGAAAAATGTTGCCTGGTCTGATGAGTCTCGATTTCTGTTGAGACATTCAGATGGTAGAGTCAGAATTTGGCGTAAACAGAATGAGAACATGGATCCATCATGCCTTGTTACCACTTTGCAGGCTGGTGGTGGTGGTGTAATGGTGTGGGGAATGTTTTCTTGGCACACTTTAGGCCCCTTAGTGCCAATTGGGCATCATTTAAATGCCACGGCCTACCTGAGCATTGTTTCTGACCATGTCCATCCCTTTATGACCACCATCTACCCATCGTCTGATGGCTACTTCCAGCAGGATAATGCACCATGTCACAAAGCTCGAATCATTTCAAATGACATGACAATGAGTTCACTGTACTAAAATGCCCCCCACAGTCACCAGATCTCAACCCAATAGAGCATCTTTGTGAAGTGGTGGAATGGGAGCTCCGTGCCCTGGATGTGCATCCCACAAATCTCCATCAACTGCAAGATGCGATCCTATCAATATGGGCCAACATTTGGACTGCATTTATATAGCGCTTTTATCCAAAAAAAAACATTTACATTTTTGCCTCAAATTCACCCATTCATACACTGACGGCGATGTCAGCCATGTAAGGCACCATCCAGCTCGTCGGGAGCAGCTGGGGTTAGGTGTCTTGCTCATGGACACCTCGACACTTGGTCAGGTGGAACCAGGGATTGAACCACCAACCTTCTGGTTTGTAGAATCCCTACATGAACCACTGAGCCACTGCCGCCCCAACATTTCTAAAGAATGCTTTCAGCACCTTGTTGAATCAATGCCACGTAGAATTAAGGCAGTTCTGAAGGCAAAAGGGGGTCAAACAAAGTATTAGTATGGTGCTCCTAATAATCCTTTAGGTGAGTGTACATTACAACTAACCCTTAAGAGTATTAGTAAACTGTTAGAGTTAGAGTTAGTAGAATAAGTTGAAATGTACTTGAAAAGTTACTTATAGTCAGTAGAATGTCTGCTGGAAACTATCAAAATAAAGTGTAGCTAAAATTTCCTTTATATACTATAAGCAAAATGGACATTGCAACTGAAAAACACCAAAATTAATTGAAAATTAATCACATTGAATGAGGAAGTATACATTATTCAGTACTTATATTCTACTTTATTTTAAAAACTCTTTCTCTTCCTTTTCCCTGAACAGTTCAACAACTTTGAGCAAATGTGCATCAACTTCACCAATGAGAAACTGCAACAGTTTTTCAACCATCACATGTTCATCCTAGAGCAGGAGGAGTACAAGACAGAGGGCATAGAGTGGACTTTCATAGACTTTGGATTAGACCTGCAAGCCTGCATTGACCTCATTGAAAAGGTTGATATAGAATTACACACAGCACCGTGAAAGCATGTGTATGTCTGTATAAGATAACTATACTAAGCAACTCTAGCTGTTACATCCTTCTTGTGTTGTTTGCAGCCGATGGGTATACTGTCTATTCTGGAGGAGGAGTGCATGTTTCCTAAAGCCACAGAGATCAGCTTCAAAGCTAAACTCTACGACAATCACTTTGGCAAGTCTCCCAACTTCCTGAAACCAAGGCCAGACAAAAAACGCAAATATGACACTCACTTTGAGCTGGTGCACTACGCTGGAGTGGTGAGTGAAAATAACATCATGTTCACATACATATTTACCATAGCTTACAATAATAGACTCTTTATAAGCCGCATAACTGGAGCCATTGGAATTTGTTAAGCAATTTACAGTATGCAATGCCGCCAGAGAATGGCACCATTTAAGTAACAGGGATAGTCTGGAGCAAGCTGAGGTTAAGTGCCTTGCTTAATGGCACAATGGTGATAGCTCAAGGGTGGCAAAGGATAAATCACTTGATCACTATAATTCACTTAACATATAATATCAACTCACATACATGTATGTTGTCAGGTGCCGTACAACATCAATGGATGGTTGGACAAAAACAGAGACCCTCTAAATGAAACTGTGGTGGTAATCTTCCAGAGATCGTCCAACAAGTTAATGGCAAGCCTCTTCGAGAACTTCATCAGCTTAGATTCAGGTGTATATTAATAAAAATGATATTAAAAAGATAATTCCACGTGGCCAGAGTGTACTGAGGGGGTTTACATATATTGTTACAGGTTCAGAAGCAAAGCCAGGGGGCAGAGAGAAGAGGAAGAAAGGAGCATCATTCCAAACAGTGTCCCAGCTCCATAAGGTTGGTAAACGTGAGGAGATACGGAGAAGAGATTTTTTTATAGGTCTATTGTGTTATATCAAAATGCATGTGAAAAGACAACTTTCACTTCTTTAAAAATCAGCTAATTTTGAAACTAATTAGATATTGGAAATGGTTTTGGAAAGTGAGCCAGTTAAGACTTGCAGTGATGTTTAGGTATTCTGACCCATGAACATCACTTTAAGTCTGTGCTGGCTCATCTTTCACCAGCTGCAGATGCAAAGACGCAGGTAAGATCATCGGACCCAGGAGGTAGCGTAACTAGCATGAAGACTGTGAAATTATTTTTAATAGTTTTAATCTTAACATGTTGCATTATGGACTGCATGTTGAATTACCTTTTCTTCTATATCACTCTAGGAGAATCTAAACAAGTTGATGACTAATTTGAGAAGCACTCAGCCTCATTTTGTGCGCTGCATTATCCCCAATGAGACAAAGAACCCAGGTACAAAAAGTTCAGAGTAGAGGATAAAAAAATCGTTAAGCTACAAGATCTCTATAGGCCTACCGTAAACACACCATCAGTCTTTAGTTTCTGTTCTTGTATCTGATAGGGATGATGGAGCCGTTTCTGGTTCTTCACCAGCTTCGCTGCAATGGTGTTCTTGAAGGAATACGCATTTGCAGGAAGGGGTTTCCCAATCGGATTACCTATGCAGAGTTCAAACAGCGGTGAGTTGTTCTTCATAGGTCACACTTGTACTTAGGGGACGCTGGATAATGCTGGAATGACAGGAATATTATTTTAGTGAACTGTAATTAAAAGAAACTGCAACAAGCTTCTGGGGACCTATTTCTTTGATTTTCACTACTTTAATTGTACTTTCTTGTATTAAAAATGTAAAAGCTATTCTCAGGTCAATTCTGAATGGTGCACAACCCTAATATAAAGAAGAATAAAGATATTTAACTAAACCGTCATGATTTACCAGCTACCGTATCCTGAACCCTTTGGCCATCCCAGAGGACACATATGTGGACAGCAGGAAAGCTGTAGAAAAGTTGCTTGGCTCTCTGGATATCGACCACACACAGTACAAGTTTGGCCACAGCAAGGTACATGAATTTGTTCTCTCTCTTACTCCTATCATGCCCACTATTTTCAGTTACTTACAACTCATCCCAGGCTACATTGACCTGTGAATCTGTCTTTCTTCAGGTTTTTTTTAAGGCTGGACTTCTTGGGCAGCTGGAGGACATGAGAGACGAACGGCTGTCTGAGATCCTCACCTTGCTGCAGGCCTTCTGCAGGGGAAAACTCATGCGGATGGAGCGCAGAAGGATGATGAAAGAGAAGTATGTGCCATTTGGATGTCCAAACCATGACAATAGTCATAAAGCATTTAAATAGCCGAACGCAAATAGTTCTGCTGTTATTCACTGACTGAAGAAAGTGTCAGATTGCAGATATCGCTTCCTTGAGCCCTTTCTAAGCATGGCGATAAACTGTTGAGAGTGTGCGTACGCCTATGAGCCTGTAAATCTATGGGAGGAATGTCTGATGTGTATGCGGACTATGTTGTGGCGTGTGTCTGGCGTGTGTCTGTATGTTTTGTGTGTGTGGGTCACTACAGAAAAAGCCAGTTAAACCCCCCTCCACCCCAAATGGCATTTACAAAAGCAGGTGTGGAGGTGGGTCATATATCCCGCAAACAGTGCGCATACCAGTTGATGGTTCCTTACCAGAGTGCCCCCTCCCATCATTATTATAAATAACCTTCTTTTGTCCAGAATGGATATGGCTGAGAGCAGGGTGAAAACTGCTGAATTGCCCTCCCAGGTGACAAGAGACTAAGTCCTCTTGTTTCTTCAGAAGGGTTCAGCTTTAGATAATCAACAACCTCTGCCTGACCTTTGACTGTTCCTGATTGTGTTGCCACTTCAGCAATGCGGAATTGATTTACTCTTTAGGCATGCTCAGTATCACAGTGGGATTACTGATTTAGAACACACGAAACAATAGCGTGTGGCAGCTTGGCCCTATTTGGTGCTAGACATACTGAGCTAATTTAGAACAACAAGGGCAGGGAGTGTGAGGTGCAGGCTACAAAATGGATAAGGGTTCTTTTATCCTTATACATAAGGAGTTCTTGAGCCACTACCCCAGATAAACTCTCTGCACAGTTCTAAATACACTGGATTGATTTTAATAACTTTAAAATCTTGGTGCACATTTCAAGTACATTAATTGTACTATATATAACTATTAAGATGTACACTCACATGTACTTAGATGTAAGGAAATAGGCTATTATATTTTACTTCATGGTTAAACAAGATGACATGTTTGAGGTCAGTATATTATATATTGTGCCATTTAAAGGAAAAACTAAAAACTATGTTTTTAAACCAGATTTTTTATTTCTTTATCATGGATAGTCATATAGTGCATGTCACTGATCCACCATCTGATTATCTTCACTCAGGGAAGCTCTGATGGTGATTCAGTGGAACATCCGCGCCTTTTACGCAGTCAAGAACTGGCCATGGATGTGTCTGTTCTTCAAGATCAAACCTCTGCTGAGGAGCGCAGCTACAGAGAAGGAGCTGGTTACACTGAAGGAGGAGTTCCAGAAGCTAAAGGAGGCTCTTGAGAGGTCTGAGGTGAAGAGGAAGGAGTTTGAGGAGAGACAGATTTCTTTGGTGCAAGAAAAAAATGATCTATCCTTACAACTTCAAGCGGTGAGTGTAAGAGTGGATCATACAAATGAATCAGAATCACACAGTAAGCAATAATATTTCGAATTGCTTTTATGCATCATACACGAGTCAAAGGAAAGATGGAAAGAATACATTTTGACATTCTGACCTCAGGAGCAGGATAATCTGGCTGATGCTGAGGACCGCTGTAACCTGCTGATCAAGGCTAAGATCCAGATGGAGGGTAAAATGAAGGAGCTGATGGAGAGGCTGGAGGACGAAGAAGAGGTTAATGCCACCATCCTGGCCAAGAAACGCAAACTTGAGGATGAGTGTATTGAGCTGAAGAAAGACTTGGATGACCTGGAGATTACTCTGGCCAAGGTGGAGAAGGAAAAACATGCCACTGAGAACAAGGTAATACAGATATGTTCATGGATGGGTCAATGCTGTCTACGTTAGGTCCTCTAACGCACTGATTAACAACTTCTGGTTGAATCAGGTGAAAAACTTGGTGGAGGAAATGGCCGTATTGGATGAAACCATTCTGAAGCTGACTAAAGAGAAGAAAGCCCTCCAGGATGCTCATCAGCAGGCTCTGGAGGACCTACAGACTGAGGAGAACAAAGTAAACATGCTGTCCAAGGCCAAGATCAAACTTGAGCAGCAGGTGGATGATGTGAGTATAAAGTGAAAACCTATGACTCTGAAGAACTTCAAAGCCTGTAACAAACCAAAACTCCTTTTTCACAGCACAGTGAAAATAAAAAGCTTATTACACATTCTAACCTAGCACAATGGTTGAATAATACATTTCTTAGATTTCATTGTTTATTACTATTTGTTAACTGGAACAGTTAGAGGGCTCTTTGGAGCAAGAGAAGAAAGTGCGTATGGATCTGGAGCGAGTGAAGCGAAAGCTTGAAGGTGATCTGAAGCTTTCCATTGAGTCATCCATGGATTTGGAGAACAACAAACAGCAGCTAGAGGACAGACTAAAGAAGTGAGATTATATAAGCATTAAGCACTCATTGTAGTGTCAAATGAAAGTACTGTGTTATATTCTCTGATATTTTCTCTAAGGAAATCTGTACTTGGTCTTTTCTGCAGGAAGGACCTCGAAATGGTTCAGATAGGTGCAAAGATTGAAGAGGAGCAAGCCTTGGTTATTCAACTACAGAAGAAAATAAAAGAATTACAGGTAAAAGAATTTGGCTAATAAACAAACATTAGGTGTTTGCATAATGAGTTATTACTCTAACAGTATTATGGTAAACTGTTTACAGACACGTATAGAAGAGCTTGAGGAGGAACTTGAGGCTGAAAGAGCAGCTCGATTAAAGTCGGACAAGCAGCGCAGCGATGTGTCAAGGGAACTGGAAGAGCTGAGTGAACGTTTAGAGGAAGCAGGAGGTGCTACCACGGCCCAGATCGAGATGAACAAGAAGCGGGAGGCAGACTTTTTAAAGATGAGGAGAGATCTGGAAGAAGCCTCTCTGCATCATGAAACCACCATTGCCATGCTACGGAGAAAGCATGCGGACACTGTGGCTGAAATGGGGGAGCAACTGGACAACCTGCAGAGGGTCAAACAGAAGCTGGAAAAGGAAAAGGCAGAAACAAGAATGGAGTCTGAAGATCTGGCGTCTAACCTTGAACATCTCACCAGAGCCAAAGTAATGTTCTTAACATGGTTTCTGAGATTCTTAATGCCATTATGCTACTATCCATGGCGTTTATGGTTAAAACATACAGAGTAAACATGAATTGGGTTAAAAAATACTTTTTTTTCAAATGTATTTTTATTGTATATATGGTACCAAATGAACTGAGAATTAACAAAGAAAATTACGTTTGCAGGCAACAACAGAGAAAATGTGCAGGATGTATGAGGACCAGCTGAATGAGTCTAAATCTAAGGTGGAGGAACTCCAGAGACAGCTAATGGATGTCACCTCTCAAAAAGCACGGGCTCAGACAGAAAGTGGTCAGTGTCTTGCACCTTAAAACAGAATAAAGATCAGGAGCTGGAAATATATTATACATTATGATTGAAAACTCCTATAGAAATTATAGTTTACATTTTCTCTTAAAAACAAGTGCCAACACAGAGATCAAGTAATGTAAGAAGAAAGTAACTGGCGCTTGGTAAAGTACCAATGGATGTTCCCTCTTTTCACTCTTGCAAATATCAGCCGAGGTCAGTCGCAGACTGGAAGAGAGAGAGGTTCTGGTCATGCAACTCCAGCGAACAAAGAGTGCTCTCACCCAGACCACGGAGGAGTTGAAGAAACAGCTAGAGGAAGAATGCAAAGTGAGCCTGATTTTAGATACGCTGGATACATTGTGCAATAACTATTAGGGCTGTGCCAGTCAATTACATTTTTTAAACAATTAATCGCATATATCAATGTTTGCTGAAGTAGTTTGCTGTTTTCTTCTGGAAAGAAATGAACTCTTTAAGACTGGAGTAATGACTGCTGAAAAGGGGGAAAGTTTTATTTAATAAGTTTAATCTTATTAAAATAGAAAATAGTTATTTTAAACTAATAATATTTCACAATATTACTGTTTTTACTTTATTTGATCAAATAAATTCAGCTTTAGTGAGTATAAGAGATTTCTTTCAAAAAAGAAAACATAATCTGTATGACCCCAAATGTTTCAATGCTAGTGATTTATACATTCAATTTATTCAGCTCAAGTGAATCACATTTAATATTATATTGTGTTTGTGTCTTTGTGCCAGGCAAAGAACAGTTTAGCTCATGCAGTACAGTCTTCCAGGCATGATTGTGAGCTCTTGAGAGAGCAGTTTGAGGAAGAGCAGGAGGCCAAATCCGAGTTGCAGCGTGCTCTGTCTAAAGCCAATGCGGAGATTGCACAGTGGAGGACAAAGTATGAGACCGATGCTATTCAGAGGACCGATGAACTAGAGGATGCCAAGTAAGAGACCACTCCACCATCTGTTGATGTAACATGGGGTCTTGTTCATTTATCAAAAATAATTGCTGTTATATTTCATAAAGCTGATTTATCCATTATCAGGAAGAAGCTGGTTGCACGGCTCCAGAGTTCTGAGGAGGCAGTTGAAGCCTCCAATGCCAAATGTGCCTCGCTGGAGAAGACTAAGCACCGTCTGCAGACTGAAATTGAGGACTTGGCGGTAGACCTGGAACGCTCCAATGCTGTGGCTGTTGCTCTGGACAAAAAGCAACGCAATTTTGATAAGGTCAGGACATATTTAATTTAACCAGCTGTACAAATAGGCACTTTCTTTTTCTACTACCACATATTTGTATTTGTATTATTTCCAGGTGCTGTCTGAGTGGAGGCAGAAGTTTGAGGAGACACAGGCCGAGCTGGAAGGCTCTCAGAAAGAGTCCCGCAGTCTCAGCACAGAGCTCTTTAAACTCAAAAACTCCTATGAAGAAGCCCTTGACCAACTGGAGACAATCAAAAGAGAGAACAAGAATCTGCAGGGTACAAAGACTTTACATAGACTTTAGGAAATAACATATCTGTGAAATTGCATACATTTATAATAATCCAGAATGATTTTCAAAATGAGCCTAACCTATATATTTGTTTTTCAGAGGAAATCACTGACTTGACTGATCAGATTAGTCAAGGCAACAAGACTATACATGAGCTTGAACAGATGAAGAAGGTACTGGACCATGAGAAGAGTCACATTCAAGTAGCACTGGAGGAGGCTGAGGTGATGAATATTACCTGAGACACCACAATATGCTCACTGACACAATTATGAACTTGGGTGAAAAGCTAACCCTGTGTTGCTAACCCTGTGCGACTCAGGGGACTCTGGAGCACGAGGAGAGTAAAACCTTGCGCATCCAGCTGGAACTCACGCAGACCAGGACCGAGGTTGAAAAGAAACTTGCA
Source organism: Pseudorasbora parva (assembly GCF_024679245.1). Taxonomy (NCBI): domain Eukaryota; kingdom Metazoa; phylum Chordata; class Actinopteri; order Cypriniformes; family Gobionidae; genus Pseudorasbora; species Pseudorasbora parva. The sequence continues at coordinate 25,946,117 of NC_090177.1, read as the reverse complement.
GAGAGGGATGAAGAGATTGACAATCTCCGGTAAGAGACTCTTTTATATCTATAACAACACCAAAAATGACAACTAACTATTGAAATCATTATATAATTAAAACACATGCAACTATTTATCTATGCAGTCGAAACCATCAGCGTACTCTGGACTCCATGCAGACCACTCTGGATGCAGAAACCAGGGCCCGGAATGAGGCAATTAGGGTTAAGAAAAAAATGGAAGGAGATATGAATGAGATGGAGATCCACCTGAATCACGCAAACAGGCAGGCCGTAGAGTCTCAAAAAATGGTGCGCAACCTACAGCTTCAAATCAAGGTAAGAGGGGAGGGCTGGTGGTATCAGTATGCAGATTTGAAAAAAATAATCAGCTATCGGTATATACAAACTGAATAATCTTTAACTACAACTTGAGAATCAATTTTACAATGTTTTATCGGTATCCATTACTAATGTATAATTAATTGTGCTCAATTCCCTATATTTATATTTGGATTACCTCAAAGTTAATCTTTAAAGACACAAATCCATTTTCATACTGTAGATTATAATGTTACTTTTTGAAGTTTTATTTTTAATTTACACAAAATAGCATACATATATTATTATCAGACTTGACATAAGAAATAATTACCAGCTAATCTGTATTGGCTATCATTTTTATATCTAATCTGTATTACATGCATTAAAGGGAATTCAAAATGTTTAAATGTCAACTGCAATTGTTGTGTCTTCTAAGGAACTGCAATTAGAGTTAGATGAGTCTATACATCAGTGTGAGGACCTGAAGGAGCAAGTGGCAGTCACAGAAAGGAGAAACACTCTGCTAACTGCAGAGTTGGAGGAGTTGCGTGGACTGGTGGAACAAACAGACCGCATGCGTAAAGTCGCTGAGCACGAGCTTCTGGAGTCCAGCGAGAGAGTGAACCTGCTGCATGCTCAGGTATGATAAAGTGATGGAAACAAATGATCAATAATCAAACATCATGATCTAAACTCACAATCCACTGATCGTTACAGAACACGGTAGTGTTGAACCACAAGAAGAAGCTAGAGAGTGATCTGTCCATGCTGTCTGGGGAAGTGGATGATGCTCAGCAGGAGTGTCGCAATGCTGAAGAGAAGGCGAAGAAGGCCATAACTGATGTGAGCTCTTTCTGGAACAACAGTAGTGTGCTTTAGTGTCTGCCCTCATTTTCTGGTTCTGGAATTTTTTCCCCGTTCATTTTTCCTCATAGGGATTTCAGAAAAAGTCTTTAAAAAAAAGACAAAGGTACTTAAGAGCTTTAGTGACAGAACGAACTACAACCCCATGCGTGAAGCATTGCGAATAACATAATAGAACTAAGATAGTGAAATAGAAAACTATTCACCTTGTTTATTATCAATAGAAACAATATATTTTAAGTTAATTGCAAAATATTCATATATAGTATTTTGAGAGTATAGATAGATCAACTCTATTATGTAATTCATGGTGCTTCATGGCATTGGGCATTACCCATAGATTATTTTGGCGCGATTTGCTTGGCGCCATTCTCTGATTGGTGAAATTTTCTGCTCAGCATCATGGGTAATTTAGTTTTTCTGTAGTTTCTGCTTTTAAACTTATTTTTAAAATAAGTTGAAATGATGTAAACAGATGGCTTCAACAAAAGCATATACCACCAATTTACAACCTCAGACCTCACAACAGGTCTGTTTTTAAAGGTTTATAATTCATTGTTAAAAAGAAATGTATTACTTAAAATTAATTAGTAGAGAGTTGGAGAAAATGAATGGAGTCTACTTTCAAAACCCGATGGTTGTGCTCTATAAGGGTTAAAAAGTCCAAGCGCTCCTGTTAGGGGAGTAAACCACCTGGAAACTACCCAAAATGATTGAAAAACACCCTAGCAACCACCCACAAAACTCTAGCAATATGACAGTGAGTTTTGTATGGTAGAAAATTACAAAATCTTATATTATTCTTGTGATCACAACAATAACCCACAACACCAAAAAAATCCTTTTTTTAATATGTTAAATATTAAAATATGTAACCAAACATATCCATCATTAGGCAGCCATGATGGCGGAGGAGCTGAAAAAGGAGCAGGACACCAGCAGCCACTTGGAGAGGATGAAGAGGAACATGGAGCAGACCATCAAAGACCTGCAGATGCGTCTGGATGAGGCTGAGCAGATTGCTCTCAAGGGAGGAAAGAAACAGATTCAAAAAATGGAAATTCGGGTGAGCAGAAAAAAATGCCCCATGCAGCTTTGGTCCAGACATGAATATAACATATGTTATGTGTATATATCTGTATCTGTGGGAACATTTCAATCCCCAGGTGCGGGAGCTAGAGCGAGAGCTGGAGTGTGAGCAGAAGAAGAGTGGAGAGTTCCAAAAAGGATTACGAAAATATGAAAGGAGGATTAAGGAGCTCACTTACCAGGTATTACTCAAAGAGACACGTAACGCAACAGAAAAACAATGCGTCTCATTTCCAGTGCGACTAAAAGACTTTGTGTTCTCTGCGCAGACGGAGGAGGACAGGAAAACTCTCCTGAGGATGCAAGACCTGATTGACAAACTACAGGCAAAAGTAAAGAGCTTCAAGAGACAAGCTGAGGATGCAGTACGTATTTTCACGTTCCCATTCACTTGCAATATCAGCTTAGTAAGCTCATTCTTTCGATACATAAATAATAGGGTCCATATAGTACAGTGGTGGACAGTAACACAGGATTTTTACTTTGTTACTGTACTTAAGTACATTTTTATTGTGGGAAACTTTTACTTCACTGCATTCCAAAGCATAATTTCATACTTTTTACTCCACTACATTTCTTAAAAACACGTCGTTTTAAAATTGCCATCCGCTCCAAGAACGGGCTGATTTTTTTCAATTAACCTGTTTAATTGATTTGCATATTGCTCTGAATTATTCATTCGTGAATTAGACTGATTCGATTGCATCTTTCTCGAGTCAACAACTCACTTTTTCAAATGATCTGGTCAGAGCTAATCTCCAGCGAACAATTCTCTGAATTCACAATTCAGACTCTCCAGAATCCTCGGAGCTTGATTGTGAAAAAGCAATAGCACGAAACGTACTAATTAACTACAAATTTTAGGATTTATTATTGTAAATGAAAATCATATTTAGGTCATAACTGTCAGTTATTTGTGAACTAAATCTGCAGTAAAAAAGCGAGCTGTTCAGAGTACCGTCTGAATGGTTAGGTTTAAGTTAAAATATAACGTTAAAATAACGCAAATCAATGCCCGTATATCTTCCCCGCTGCTGTAACAGTTTCAGTTTATATAAAACCAGTATGTTTGCATAGCGTCTTTTTAAAATGTTTACACATTTTGCCAAATATGGGATGTTGGTTTTTATATTGTGTTTATATTTAGCAGCACATTTACACACATTTTGTTTTTCCTAATTTGTATGTACTATATGGCATGTTTTATTCTTTTCACAGTTCCCTTTTTACCTATAACACTTAATATATAATTAAAATAAAAAAGGAGTGCTTAATTATTTTTAAAATTATTTTATTAGTGTATCAGTACTTTTACTCAAGTACTTCTTTCACTGAAATGGGATACAAATATCATCATGTGACCTGTCAAACAATATGGCATTGTCCAATTTTAAAATATGACAGAGCACTGTATCTCGTTGTTGTATGGCAGGAGGAGCAGGTCAACTGCAATATGACTAGGTTCAAGAAGATCCAGCATGAGCTAGATGAAGCCGAGGAGAGGGCAGATATGGCCGAATCCCAGGTCAACAAGCTGCGTGTGCGTACCCGAGAGACTCATGTTGTCAAGGTAACATACAGTAAACTGATCTCAGATACTTGTATAGATTGATCACCCAAAAATTACAATTCTGTCAAAGAATTGCCACTTGAAAACTGGACCCCATTGGACAAAAAATAAATATATACAAATAAACCCCAGACATTTCAAAATATACTCTTTTGTGTTCCACAAAAGAGAGAAAGTCCTAAAAAGTCACCAGAAAATGAAAATGATGGAATTAAAATTTTGGGGTGAACTGACCCTTTACGAGAGAATAAACAAAAAAAGGAAACCGATGAAAGTGAATCATAACAATCATACCTTTTTGTTCACAGATTGTGGAGTGAAGACTTAAAGCAGATGATTTTTAGCGTTGTGTGGCTTGTGACACGTACCTTTCCTTTCTTTTTGCTCTATGTAAAATGCTGCAAGGCACAAAGGTTTTGGTTCTTTTTAGGTTCTTTTTTTCCCCCTGTTGCAATTGCAGCCTGCAAAGATAAAATGCTGAATTTCAGATATCAAACATTAGTCTTGAAAAGTTTAGCATTTGTTCATACATACTTCCTATAAGCAGCTCAAGCTGCAGAGCTCATAATTTGCAGTGTTTTGGAAAATCACAGTGTCATTACCATGGTCATTACACAGTCCAGCTGAAGAACAGCACAGACAGTTATGTTCCTGTACCCTCTTCTCAATTCTAACTGGACTGAGTTGACGGACACACAGGGTATTTGAAAAGCTATTGCTAGACATGATAAATAAACAGCACCTAAATGCAAATGTTTGAATGATCATGTCAAGTTGCACAGAAATTAATTCGGAATAAAAATGCTAAGAATGTGTTGCTCTTGTTTTTCTGGTCTAACTCAACCTGCATCGATCAAATAATATACCAAACCCAATTTCCACAAAGTAAGGTAATTGATCACTTTATATGTTTTGTTTCTAGGGATGCAAACTCACAAAGGGTGAATGTAGAGAGTCAGGGTTTGTCTTCTGGAAAATGTTAACCCTTGTGCATCAATTTAAAAACGTTAAACATAGGTCCATAGAGGAGCATTTTATATTGGGAGCTCAGACTTAAGTGGGGTTTTATTTTAAAGAAGACCATTGGCAGACTATTGTTGAAGTCAAAAAAGTTTAAAAAGTGAAACAAACTAAAAAAAAAAGTTATAGAGGTTTATGAAAATTAATGAAATATAAATAAATATATATAATCAGCTTTGACCGCAACTCTGGAAGACTTGGAGTTAAGCTTTTCTCTCAGACAAGAACAAAGAACGGCACTGAAGTCATTCTTAAAAAGGGAAGATGTGTTCGGAGTTTAGCCGACCGGATACGGCCAAAGTTTCTCAACTAGCTCTGCTTCACCTTCGTTGCTCTGGTTGGTTGTAGCGCTATCCAATTGTGTGCAGAGGGAGTTTGAAAGACAACCATTTATCTCTCCCCGGTCGGTGCTGAGAGGAACTATAATGCTAAACTATAATTAACTTAGCATATATATATATATATATGCTAACTTAATAATGCTGATTTCTCATAGGCTAGTTTTTAGCTGGTCTTGTTCCAGCTTACAAATGCCAAAAATTGTATGAAGTAAAACCAGCAAAACAGTCCAGCCTAACCATACCGGGGAACGCTAATCTATTTAAGGCAAGACACTACAGGCACTTCCTTGGTAAAGAGATATCCAAAATTCCTTCTTTAAACATTTTTGAACCTGGCTTTATCCAATGTTCTATTTTTTTTTTTTTTTTGGAAATGTATGCAAATTAGTGCATGTTTAATTAGATTACAATGCACCATTTGCATATTTTAACATAAGTTTGCAATTGCTTGCAATTCTTAATCTAATCAATCCACTGGGAAGGTATGATGATATTAATTAGTTGTTTTGTTTTTTACCCTATATTCATCCGTGGTGTCTTGTCTTAGAATCATTTCTTTTTATTAGCAGGAATCTGACAACAAAAGAATGATAACACTCAAGTCAAAATATAATTTTGAACTTCAAAGTAAAAAACATAAAGTTGACATTGAGAGAGAGGGGGTTATAATATGAACTAATATGAATGGAACATTCCGTTAGTTATGATGATGTCATTACCAGTGATTTAGTAGGCCTGTGTTGTTGTTGGTATTTGCTTCTATTGTATTAACTCTATCCATCTTAATATCATTTTGTACTCAAATTAACATAAATGAATGTAATAAGCAAAAAAAAAAAAAAAAAAAAACCTCACCTCAGAAAACGAGCCATTTCTGACAGGGACCCAGAGCTTTGTGTGGGCGGGCAAAAAGGTTTGTTTATGGGGGTATTATTGTTGCATTATTCCAAACAAATATATTGTTATCCACAAATAAATGTAAAGCGTTTCACAAAAAATAAATAATTTCACAAATCAATAGAATGAGATCCACAAATATATGCAGGAGTTTCACAAAAATGAATTAAATTCACAAATAAATACAATGACATTTGTGAATAACAAAAAAATCCACACATATATTTTTGTCACAAACACACAACTCTGCCTTTCATAAGTTGCATTCATTTGTGGATCTCTTCTTGCACATTTGTAAATCACGTGGATTTTGAAACAAATCTGTTTTTCAGCGGCACTGGCCAAAACGTGTTTGGTTGGAGCGAGAACGTGCTACGATTGGTCAGCAAGATATGGCCGTTATCTGATTGGCTTAAGTAGACAGTGGGTGGAGTCTACCTATTTGTGGATTTGTTTGAGTCAAGATGCTAGAAATGTTTCAAAATCCATGTGATTTACAAATGTGCAAGAAGAGATCCACAAATGAATGCAACTTATGCAAGGCAGAATTGTGTGTTTGTGACATAAAAATATATGGGTGGATTTTTTTGTTATTCACAAATGTCATTGTATTTATTTGTGAATCTAATTCATTTTTGTGAAACTCCTGCATATATTTGTGGATCTCGTGCGTTTGTGAAACGCTTTACGTTTATTTGTGGATAACAATATATTTGTTTGGAATAATGCAACAATAATACGCCTATAAAATAGCTACACTTTTTTTCTGCAAGAGGTAGATGGTATAAATTATGGAAACAAGAATTGCTTGCTTGATTTCACTAATCAGCAAAACAAAAATTATAGATTACATAAAACAATGCCAAGCAGCCACAAAAACATACAACAACAAATAAATAAATAAATAAAAAACTGTAATATCCTAATTAAGACGTCACATATGTATGGGATTAAGTAGAATATGCCATCTACTGCTGTAGCCATACAGACATACATGCTTGTGATAAAACCATTTCTTTATTTTCTTTTGTTGTCACTCAGTGAATTCAGGGCTTAAAAGTTAAATTTTGAAGTCAAGTAAGAACTACGTACATAACATACATAAATATACAGGCAGTATGTAAACTAAGCCAACCACCAACATTAGACATTAGGATGTCCCTGAATGAAATAACCTTTTTTTGCAGTGAGGGACAGTGGGCAGTGAGGCTCTTCCTGACTACTTTCAGGAGTTTGTCTGGATGTGTCACTGACAACTCAACTTACAGGAGGCAAAAGAGATCAGCAATAGAGAACAAGGCAGCTGTAACTCTATGGACCAGCTGAAAAATATCCAGACTTTAGTGCCATTGCAAGCAAACACACACACACACACACACACACACACACACACACACACACACACACACACACACCTCTAAAGTGGCATTACATGTTCCCAAGCTCATTCATTTCACATTTAATACTGTGAGCCAGCACACACACACACACACGCTGAACACAAGAATATTAATAACCTCAGTTCCATGAATAGCCAGATACACTTGCACTCACATACTTATAAATTCACACATACACACAAATATTCTGTAATGCTTCTGAAGGGACTAGGTCTTATACATTTAGGCATGATGTAATTCTGATGTAAAGAGAGTCCTATCAGTCTCTATAGTCACAGCTCCATGAAGTCTCTGTCCAGGTCCCTGTAGGCTTCATCAATGTATGTGGCAATGGCACATTGTGAGCTTCTACCAGAACCCAGCAGCACTGATACTGTTTCCTTCCAGTAGGTGAAGGGAATACAAGAACTCTGCAGACAAAGAGATACAAAAGGTAATGCCTTATGAACTCACAACCATGACCAAAATCATGCGTTTAGTCAATCAAGTCAAGCTCACGTTCTCCAGGCAGGTGCTGTCCTTGTTGAGGTAGTGGTGCTGCCAAAAGCGCAGTAGGTTGTGGAAGTTGTTGAGCAGGCAGCCGGGGTATTTCTCTGCATATTCCTTCTCTCGTAGAGCACTCAGGTAGAAAGGTAACTTCCCCCGCCTCCGCGCCAGCATCAGAACCACCAGACTGGTGTTTAGACAGCTCACATTCTCCTGTGATTGGTCAAAATCACAGCAATCAAACTTAGTTTTACATGTTCAAAGTTCTTAGAAACGTAATCTTTGTATACATTTTGGTTTTATAAAAACAATTGAATGGCCAATAATACATCCTTTAAGAATCAAGTCAATTTACGTATGCATTGCATTTTTCATGTATTTTGAACATATTTATTGATCTGGACAAAACATTTGTGTAATGTCAGTGTCCTTTAAATGAGCTCTCATATTTGATTCACTGATTCATTTGGATATTATGGGGCAACAGCATAAAATGGTTCAGCAGCCTTTTGGTCATGAAGTGCCATTTAGATCTTTCCTTTTATATTATATATATATATATATATATATATATATATATATGTATGCATATACAAACTGCGTATGTATGTTTATATACTAAATATTTACACAAACGCGCATATATATTATATATATATATATATATATATATATATATATAGTGTGTGTGTGTGTATATTTAGTATATAAACATACATACACAGTACTCAGCATTGTAAAATAAGCAAATTAGACAATTTTGCTTACACGAAGGGTTGAGTACATCCTTGCTTAAATTCAACAAACATATTCTATTGCATAGCATGTCCTCTATAACCAAGTATACTGCTCTGACCCTTCTTGTCATGGAATATAGAGGTTTGCAACAAATGTTCACATCCATTCTGTTTATCTTCTAGAGAATGACCTCCTTGCATGTCGTGAATCCACTCCTAGGTGCCTAACAGTAAGGTCAGTCATTGAGTGCCTTTACATGCCCACCGGTAAGCTGATAACTAAAAAAAAAATCAGCTTATTGAAATAATCAGTTTTCCCAGTTTAAAAGCAAACCAGTAAACTGCAATGCAAGTACACCACGTTTACATGACTTTATTAATAAACCGGTTTATTTCCTTGTAGTCACGTCAAAAATAATAATGTTTGCATCTGACTCTGAGTTTTCCAAATGTTATGTTAGTTGTGATGTTAAATAAAGCGTACACCGTGTCATGCAGTTCCAGGTGCAGCGTTTGGACTGAACCTCTTCTACTTCTCCTGCATGAGATGCAGACAAAATAACAACATCTTTACCATTTTCTGGGTCTTTAAAGCATCTGCGTTTGTGATACATGTCCTTATTTCATGCAAAACGCTAGCTCGCTCGCTCTGGATGCGTTTAAATCTGCTTAAAGTTTGCGTTTTTGTTACCCATCATTGATCATTTACATGCAGCGAGAAATCAGGGTATGAGGCAAAAAACTACCTGTCTCAACCGGTTTATTCGTACGCTGTTTATGACCTGGCATAATCGCCTTAAGAATGTGCATGTAAGCGCACCCAGTGTCATGTTAAAAAAAGTGCCCAATAGCACATGGAATCAGGAGAAGGTAGCATCTTCTGTTTCACACAATGGTGAGTGAATTCATGACACCATTGACTGAGCACAACTGCCCCACTACTTCAACCCTCACTCATTCCTATACAAGAACTTTACTACCACTAAACTTAACTATTGAGGCCAGGCGTTGTATACTGTATATTACTTCCGGTGCAATACCATACATTTTGGATGTTGCTAGATCCAAAATGATTAATTTGGTCTCATGAGACCAGAATATTGATTCTATATTTTGTTAATATAGGCCTTGGAAAAGACAATGAGTTTCTTGTGCTTTGGCTACAATAGGTAGTTGTTGTGTGCACAACAACAGTGCATTTCACTTCTACAAATTGTGTCTTACTCTGTGAGATTTAACCGTCACTCTTCTCAAAGCTTTTGCCAGCCATGAGACACTTGCTTGGCATTACTCCTGCTCTTTTCTTAGCAAAAAGAAGTTTTGTTTTGTGAAGTTGGAGTTTCTGTGTTACTTTTGCAATTTTTTATACTTAAAACATTGCTTTGGTAATTCTCGTGCCATTCCCCTTTTTTCTCGTGCAAAGAAATGTCATCTGACAATTTTCTTAACAATGGTTCCATTATTGTCAGCATTAAGTCTGAGAATGATTCAACTGGCATTAAAAAAAATGCTTTTAACTTGCACCAGAATTTTTATACATATATTCATATAACTTGCCTGAGTGAGAGATTGTACATTGATGATGCTGATCAGTCTATAAAGGAAGAACAACCTGTTTTCCACTTGAGCAATATAGGACAAGAGGCGACATTCTGAAAACACTTCAGCCACTGAGAAAAAGAGACAAAAGAAATACATTTAAAACATGTTTTGTCTTTCATCCATCTCTCCATTCAATCACTTGAGTCCAACCTTTCAGGTCATTAGTCTGACTCTCAAAGCGGTCCAGAGACAGGACGATACACCGCACCAGCATGTTAGAGTCCACCAAAGAGCTGTTGATCTGAGTCAGGAACATCTGAAACTGAGGTGTCAAAAGAGAGTTTTGAGATCTACTGTGTCACTTTAGTGTGTGTGCCACAAGAAAAATCAAGAGAGACCTGACTCTAATCCCACCTTCTCCTCAGTGTTGACATATTTGTTAAACCTTTTGAAGGCATCAATGTTGAACTTCATGAGCTCACCGAGTAGGTCAAAATAGCTCTGAAGGACATCATGTGACTTACAGCCACTGTCGATGATGCAATATAGAATGTGCTGAAAGAAAAAAAAATTGACAACTTAATATTTCTATAACTGTAGACTACCACTCAATTTTTTAACATTTCTGAAAGAAGTCTCTTATGCTCACCAAGGATTAATTTATTTGATATTTGAAAAAAGTAAAAACTGTAATATTGTGAAATTATTATAATTTAAAATAACTTCTTATCTGGATTCTTTGAAGAAACCTCAAAAGAACAGCATTTCTTTAAAAACAGAAATATTTTACAACATTTTAAATTATGTTGTTACAGTCCCTTTTGATACATTTTATGCACCCTTGCTGAATACAAATATGAATTTCTTTCAAAAAACAGTAGTGCAGCATTGTGTTTACCTCTAACAAGCCTCTTCTGAGAAGGAACACTTGATCGGCATAAGATGGCGTTCCTCTCAGAAAACTCTCCACTGCTCTTGCCTGCCAGAACCTAAAGCGAGTTGTGAAAAAGAAAAAGAAATGTCATGTGACCAGTCAAACTCAAGACAAAAGTCTTAAAATGAAGAGGCCAGCGAGTGGAAGGAAACATTAAGAATATAAGTGAAGTTCTCACCTGAATGAAGAATCAATTGGCTCTTTCTTCATTACTGAGATTAACCGTGTAAGAAGACCTTTTTTACCATCACACACAAGGTTCCTGTAAAACAATTGACTAAAGTTAATATAAACCAATTAACCAGCAGTTCAAAACAAAAGAATTAGGAAGCACTAAAATATATGATATGAAAAGGGTCCCCATGCCTATCTGTGTTATTCAGTGCCTCCATTTCAAAGATGTTAGCAGTCAGGTAGATGTCACTCAGTTCATTCAGCTCCTGTCCACTTAGAAGAAGGTACTTATTTCTGTGATTAATAAATAGTTGGTTTAATATCAGTTTGATGTCATCTTTGAGTGTAACATTCCCTGATTCTTGCGAGGTGCAAGAGGTGGTGCGATACTCACTCATGGTGGTCACTGAAGCTCTGCAGCAACCTGAGGAACTGGATCTTGAACGAAATCTCCTGATGTGCAGGAGAAAAGAGGCTTATTGACATCTATTTGTAAAAGTCATTTAAATAAGTCTGCGTAATGAAGGGCTGCTTCTTACTGGACTGCAGTCACAGTTTTGGTTTTGTCGATGTAGGACATGACCAGATGGCTGCTTTCTCCAGATCAGCTTATCAAACAGGTTATTGAGTCCTGGAATTAACTTGAACTCTGCCAACATTCTGTGAACCTGTGTAACAAGAGTAAAAATATATAATCAAATGTTTTAAAATACACAATCGTTCAAAAGTGTGGGGTCAGTTTTTCAAACACCTAGACAATAAAGAAATTTATAATAAATGCTGTTTGAACTTTCTAATCATCAATGAATTGTGGAAAAATGCATAGCAGTTACAGTTGATCAGCTGTTTTCAACATTGATAAGAAATGTTTCTTGAGCAGCAAATCAGCATATTAGAATGATTTCTTAAGGATTATGTGACACTGAATACTATAGTAATGATGCTGAAAATTCAGCTTTGCCATTACAGGAATAAATTAGTTATAGTTACTTTAAACTGTAATAACCATAATATCGTTTTACTGTATTTTTGATTAAATAAATGCATCCTTGGTGAACATAAAAGACGTAAAAAAAATTAAATCAGAATTAAAATTAAAAAATCTTACTGACCCCAACCTTGAGTGGTAGTGTATATGATTAAAACAAAACAAAAAAAAAACACTAATGTTCATCCCTAATCCCCTGTCATTTCACACTGCCATACTGGCCATTAGCATCTGCTCTAGAGGTTTTTTCCCCCCATTTGAAACATGATTTGGGATGAGCATAAACAGTAATTGATCATTCCAGCCCTAAAATAAATATATTACTCAACTTTACTAAGTGACTAGTAAGTCTGGATGGTTTATTGTCAAATTTCAAATGCATTAATATTCACAGTCATTTCAAACCTGTTACACTACCTGATTCCGCTGTCTGCCCATAAGCAGCACACACAGTACATAGAGAACCTCCACTTTGTACATGATCTCGTGCACGATCTTCATAGATTGGGGCAGTCTGTGTCTGAGTGGACTGGAGGACAGGGAGCTCTCATCAGATGACTCTGAAAGACAGCCAATCAGAGTGGGTGAGACCAAGTAACAGCAAGGAAAGAATGGAGAAGCAGCAGAGCTAATGTTAATAACAGAGTAAGAAAGAGATCTTACCTGTACTGCTCTGCTCCGCTTCTTCAATTGCTAACTGCATGAGAGCATCCAGCACCAGTGCATTGTCAAGCCAACTATGCCAGTCCTCCAGCTCCAGCCGGGCAGAGGCACCCGCCGCCTCTGTAACTTTCCGTGTGGCGAGCTTACAAAGGCGCTCAATAAAGCCTGGGATATTCAGCAGAGCCACTGCAGGAAGATCAGGGCAAGTGTGTGATCATAGTAAAACATATATTACTCTTTTATGGATCAACAGCAGTCATGTTTTCTAACCTTGGTTGCTCTCAGAGCGTGATGTGCACGTGCTGGTCTTTAGTTGGGTACTGCGGGCAAGGAGGGTGTGTTTGTCATCTACACCAACATCTGGCTCTGATATGGTGACCGAGAGGATACGACAGAAGTTGGCCAGCTGCTGCTGGTTGAAGCTCTGGACCAGACTAGCCAAGTTGGGAATTTTATCTAGCTGGATGATTTCCTAAATTCAAATTTTAAAATAAATTATTTACTATCCTGCTAAAACACAGTGAGTCCATCTAAAAATCTTACAAAACACTTCATAAATTTGAAAAAAAAAAAAAAAAAAAAAAAAAAAAAAAAAAATAATATATATATATATATATATATATATATATATATATATATATATATATATATATATACACTGCTATATATAGAAACATATACTTCTTCATATATTTTAAAGAAAACCATGAAACATTTTTTGGGATTCTTTGATGAATATTAAGTTCAAAAGAACAGCCTTTATGTTAAACAGATTTTTTGTAACATTACAAATGTCTTTACTATCACTTCTGATCAATATAATGCATTCTTGCTGATAAAAATAATTTCTTAATATATATGCATTTGCTTTTACCTTTCGGACACTCAGAATGTCCTCAATAAGAGTGGCAGTTGGTAGGAAAACCTTTTTGTTGGACATGAGAGTGAACAGGAACATGACGAAATCTTCCCTCGCTGCAAGTCTTTTTGTAACGCCCTCTGTCTGACAGAATAAACCAGAGGCTGTTGCTTACAAGGAAACAAGTTAAATACATTCATAATTATTATTTCTGTCCTTTCAGAGTCATGCACATTTTATTATACTTACACATATACAGCAGTTGTACAGTCCACTTAGACAATCCTTGATAAGATCATCACTCACTAAAAATAATGAAGCAAACCTTTAATGAAATGGCAAAACATCAAACCCACCATCTGTTCCTAAAAACAGTAAGCAATAACAACGTTGGAAATGATGAAGCTTGGATTTAATATTTAAAAAAGCTTACGTATGGGTAGGTCTCCTTGTACTGTGAGCGTTGGTCTCATCAGAATCTCTACAAATAGCTGAAGACGAATGACAAAAGCATACTGAGTAACTAACAAATCTAGATTCTGTGATTGCCGGTATGATAATTACAATAACAGCCAAACTGCTTCCTTCAAATGTAAAAAAAAGTGCTGGTTGTAAGATTTTGTATGTTCTCAAGTGTGCAGTATCTGCTGTCTTTCCACACTGCAAGAGCAGAATAAGTGGACCGAGTCAAGAACATGCAACACAGTGCTTAATAAGATTCACTGAGTGCTTGTGAGCATGTAATCATAAAAAGAGCATTATAGAAAATTTAATGATGGAATGACAGTGAAAGTACTGTATATTAGTGCCATTTTTTTAAAGCACAACCTCTGCTCTGCTTTGACAAATCTATCTGCATTTTGCTTAGTGTTCATTTTTAAATCTGCATATACTCAGCTGTTTAATAACCGAAAATTACCACTTCAGTATACACTACTGTTAAAAAAAATGAGGTTAGAACATTTCTTTTTATTATTTAAAAAAAAAGAAGTCCCTTATTCTTACCAATACTGCATTTATTTGATTAAAAAAATGCAATAAAAATAGTAACACTGTGAAATATTATTATAAATAAACATTTGAAAACACTTTACAATAAGGTTACATTTGTTAACCTAATTAGTTAACGTGAATAATAAAAATTAACTCAAATTAATAGTCTATAGAAGCAATGTTTATTTCAACATTTGCTAATACAAGAGATAACTTAATTCACTTACTAATATTAATATTTATACAAATAACATTATATATGGCCCCCAAATTTTGGAAAGTATTGTTTTTTTAGGGGCTCTTGAGCAAGAACAATTGAAAACTAGAATAAACAGAATAAGATATAAAATATAAGAATAAACAGAATAAGAATAAGCATTCACATGAATGCCTTCAAAATGAATATAATTTATCTGGATCATTATATCATTATATTTAATTAAAAGTAACTCACATCAACTCCTCCAAACAGGTCAAACGTATATGTATTTGGTGAAACCGACTCCTGCGGCGTTTTACGCTCCTCTGTGACAAATGACATGGCCTCCATAGACAGCAATGATGACAGCTCCTGCACAGTCACAAAACAACTTAATTAACATCTGATCACAAATTATACAGATGAGTTTCAGGCGATGTATTTTGTTTTAATGAACAGCGACATTTTAAATACCATGACCATGCTGTCAATCTTGGAGAGATCACTGTTAGGATGGCTGCTCTCGTGAAGCCTCCTCAATAACGCTGGTATTCCCTGCCATTGAGCTCTTTTATCCCTCTCCTCCAGCAAAGCCACAGGAATCTGCATTCAACAACACAAATTCAAGTAAATAATACATTTCAAATATATGAATTGTTGCTCCTATTTTTGTCATTGACAGCACTAAATATCTTAAGCAATCAATGTAAATACAGATAACATCAGTATCACATAGATCATATCATGTTTGCCAAGTTGAAAAGCAGGAAGAGAATCACTAAATCAGTTTTTCCAAGTACAAACCTACAACCACACATTTGTCATCCGCACTACACAATTCGTTGGTCGGATTATCGCTCTCAATTAAATGCAATACATGACTCTTTGAGAGTTATTTTATATTGAGGGTTCTTCAGGCCCTCGTATGTAAACAGTGTCTAAGAAATGTTTTAGAAGCCGTATGGGCCTTCATATAACGTGAAATCTCACCTGAGACCCTCTAGTCAACCCAACACCTGTTATTTGGCCTTGCCGTATTTTATTAAAAATGTTTTTGCAAGAATTTCCTCTGCTTGTTTGGGTCGGTGCACATCCAGAACGCCTTGTCGCCATTGCTGTTTCGCTGACGTTGTGACGTTGAGAAGTTTCCACGAAACCAGCGGGGATGATACAGTTAATACAGCTCCCTACAGGGCTGGAGTGGTAACTACAACTGCCGTTTATTTGACGTCACTGCCCCTTTGTGAGATATTATTAGTATTATATTTAGTTATATAATTATATAAGTAAATATTCTTTGGTCTCTTGGAAAGTAATTTCATGCAAATGTAATACTTGTGCTTTAATTGGCTAAACACATTCATAAAGTCCCCTCCGATCAAGAAGAAAATCCATAAGAATTGTATATTCTTGATGCTGCTCTGTTGTTCTCCATCTTCTCCTCTTCACACGTCGCCTTAACGCCCGTCAATGTCGAAATGTTTGAGATGGCCAATCAAATCAAAAGAGTTGACTGTAAAAATAAAAAACAAAAAAGGTCTCACTTGTCACTAAAGACAAGCACGAATTCCAATGCTGCGATTTAGTTCTAGCAGTGAAAGACTGGTAAGATACGCAGCTATAGATTTAGTGTCTCAAAGATGAACAGTCTTACGGGTTTGGAATGACATGAGGGTAAATAGACCTAATTGTGATATAATTTTTGGGTGAACTAACATTAACCCTGTAATACAGAAATGTTCAGCGACCGACAGTAGGATATATATTCAGTGATGGAAACTGCACAAGCTTTTTATGAAATTTATGAAAGACCTTTTTGAATTAAACATGTTATAGGCTACAATTCATAGACTAATTCATAACTGAATGCAACAAGAAGAGAAACATTTTGCGGTTTGACATATTGATATGAATAAGAGTGATTGTGTGCATATTTTAAAATTAAATAAATAATATTTGCTAATAGTATAAATTAATAAATATAATTATTATATAATTATATTATATATTAATTCTATTATAAAGTATAACAATAAATTAACTTATTTAATAGATTTTTACCATTCTTATTTGTTTTTCTTTATATCTATAAAAAAAATTGGAAAAAGTGAAGCGCTGTGAATACTCTCCAGATGCACTACAGTAATGTTGTAACAGTAAATCAAACATTTTTGAGGAAAATATGCATAAATAGATAGGCCATATATATGTAGGGACATGGGGACTTATTTTATATATATATATATATATATATATATATATATATATATATATATATATATATATATATATATATATATATATTAAATAGACTAAAAAACATAAATATTTTCTATGCATTTATTTCAATAGATTTGTAACACTTGTAGAAATAATATAAAGATACTAACATAACACACATAAATAATGGTTTAAATAACAAATAAAAAGTGTTTTTTTTCTTGGTCCACCTACATTTACTGTACACAGCAGGACAAATAAACATTGAGGTTCCTGTAGTTTTGCCCATTTAGGTGGCGTTCCCATAACTTCATCTCATGGGCGATGATGAATGAAACCCACTCACATAATCGACATCATCAAAGGAGATTTAAGTTATGATAGAACCCAATAGGAACTCAGCGCACACCCTCTGAGATGATAAATGACTGTAAGGAAAGAGAGACGTGTGCCCATGCTCATGCATTTCCTGAACACACAAGGAGAATCAGATGAGACTGTGTGCAAGAACTAACCCAACATCAAGGAAATGGGCGTTTCTGAAGTTGCCCTACATCATCCAATTTACTGGAGCTGAAAAGGGAGGAAAGTAGCAGCAGTCAGACCTGAATAAACACTGAACGAGTCGATACATGGTAGATTTGCCTCTGCTGGATTTGGATCACATTTGGTGAGTTTGCCTTTATTTTTTATCTGTTTTTATTGTTTATGGTTTTAAATGTTATTTTTTAAATATATATTATTAATAAAGTTGAACCACAAAATACAACAACTTAAGATAGTTTACTACTTCCAACTCTGCTGTAAAAAAGAAAGTAAATTTAACAAGGTAATTATCTTGAACATCATAGTTTTATTATAGTCAGAAGTGTAAACTGATTTAGAAGTTTTTTTTAAATGTAAAAAATGTCTGAGAATTATTGAAGACTGTTTATGAGAACATGGCTTTTCCCTAGGCTGTTTACAGTGTCTCAAGACTTGGAAAAGTCTGAAAGAGTGCCTTCATTTCTCAGCTCTGGGCTTCAGACGTAGTCAATTTACTTAGTATTTTTACTTCTTGCCCTTTTCTCTCCTTAGGTTAAAGGCGGGTTTGTTAAACCTCCTGTCCTTACAGAAAACCTGAGGTTAATCGTACAGTTATGCAGTATTTTGAAACCTTGACTTAACATCAAATATCAATCAACAATAGCATTTTGTTTATTATATAACAATTTTTTTACACAATTTATTTTCTTATACTATATAAGAACATTGTAATTTATATAAAATTATTTCGATTTTTTAAAAACATTTTAAAAGTGAAATTTGTTCATAAACAATACAAAAATTATACGTTACTATTTTAAAAGTTCAAAATAATATTGAATATTTGTGAGATTAAGTGAAAGGTTTGTGAACAATTACATATTAATAATAGGTAAAATATTTAAAATGGGTTAAAAGTAAAATGTGTCCTGATTTACAACACAGAAATGCACAGATTATAAAGTTTCAGATGTTGACAGGTGTTGTTTATCACCATGGCGTCCCTTCTGATATTTGTCACGCTGCTTCATCTCATCACATTGGCGACCCTCTTTATAGCCACCATGGAGAAGGTAAGTATACGAAACACTTTATCCCCAAAAATTTTGAATAACGTGCATACATCTGAAATGATTAATGCGTAATTAATAATCTGTATGACCAGTCATGGTGGGTTTGGCAAGGCACAGAAAACTCAGACCTGTGGTACAACTGCCGATTTGACAATGAAACAGAGGCGTGGTTTTGCGCGACATCACAAGAGACAGGTAAAAAAAAAAACTTTTCAGCACTTAAATAATTTTGAGAGATGGGACTTTATTGCAATAAGCACCACCAATCAGAACCTCAAAGCTGCCTAGTATAGCCTTCATGTTATGTTTCCACCAGAGTGGCTTCAAGCGGTCCAGGTTCTGATGGTCCTGTCCGTGGTTTTCTCCTCCATTTCATTCCTGATATTCCTGGGACAACTCTTCACCATGTCTAAAGGAGGACTCTTTTACCTCACCGGCGTATGCCAGGCATTTGCCGGTAAGTGCTTTGAATTGATTTGCTTTATTAGGGTAACATTTTCAAACCAAGCCAAAATACATAAACTCATTTCAGTTGAGAGGAACATTTTTCTCTAACCTTTTCTGTCTCCTTTCAGGCCTCAACGCCTTCACTGCCGTGCTTATTTACACTCTGCACAATAAAGAAATCCTTCAGGACACTCGGGAGTTGAGCTCGGGACACTTCGGCTACTGCTTTTTCTTGGCATGGGTTTGTGTACCTTTGCTTCTGTGCAGTGGTATCATGTACATCCATCTGCGCAAAAGGGAATAGCAATGAGTCTCCTAAAAAAAGACAAGCCATTCGAAGAATGCTTGCTGTTGGCATACTCCATTGAGTGATTATATACTTCATGATATCTCTATGCAATAAACAAGACATTTATTTTTCTCTTATTTAGGCCGTATTTAGCCACACATAAATATACACAGCTGAAATATAGCCCAGACACAGCCCATGCCAAATATCAAGACAACTTGGTTAACTCTTAAAGGGCAACCATGACTAATATATCCGATTAGCTGAATTATATCTAATTTAATATAAAACGGGCCGTATAACTTAATCTCATTTAATACTAAAGGGATACTTTTATACATTGCAGTGGTATCCATATGCTAAAATGTTAAGCTGTATTTTTATAAATAAATCTGATTAAATCATTAATGTCCAATTTCATTTCATTACTGTGCTTAAATGTGAAAATATTATTCACAAATACACTGCAAGGCGGTGGACTCTGCAGACCTTGGGAGTGCATGACAAACTCATGACTCCAGTTTCTGAACTAATAGCTTCCATCACGCCGTCTAGCATGATCTTACGACAAACAAAGCTTTCAAAAACAAACTGCTTCTGACATGCAAATGTCTCATTTTTTTGGGGGGGGAGTGCACTTGGTGGTCCCATATTCTTAAACACTCCAAAAAACAAAGCACTCTCCAATGCCAGACAAAGGGGTTTAATATCAGGTTCACCACAGCTCACAATCACGCAATACGTCCAGATTTATAGTAAGTTTCTGCATAGAATACAAGAAGGCTGCTGACATGTTTACCAGCAGCAGTGTCCGAAACTGAAGTTGGCTCTTAATTAACCAACTCATTTTATTTTATAATCAGGCAAAATGAATATAAGTTAAAAAAAACTCAATAATATAGTGTGACAACCTAAATAACAAAAAAAGCCTCAAATCTCATAAAAAAGTGTTTTGTAAAAATAAACGTTTTGATCATTGACAGTTGAGGTTGATCTTGGAGGTCCGTGTCACTGTATGGGGTCAGAATATAAGGCTACTTTATTTTAAATGATAGTTCTGAGAAATGTTAAGAGATGAATCACAGAACGAGGAATAAAACTGAGGTGGTAAAGCAGAAGCAGCATATAGCTGCAAGATAGACATCGAGGTAAAAGAATGTCAAAACTCTTCAGACAGCTCTTTATATCAATCTGAACATGTTCAGCAGTTATTCTAAAATCGTAAAACTTGTTAGATCTTCGCTTCGGTTGCTCTCTCCTTTCCTTTAACTATATCACAGTGTGATTGCTTCCCCTTTTTGTTTAACCAGATACACCCACCACCTTCAAAACTGTCACAGAGGAATAACATATCACTAAAGAAAACAAAATTAAGTAATTAGAAGTCCTTCAGTCCAGGTATCTCCAACTCAAGAGCGCTTTAATAAAGCCAGGCCGCCAGATGGCGCTGTCACTTTAGCCGCTGCACAATGACGGCATTCAGCAGGTTGGCTTCCTTCAGTGTCTGGCTCTCGTCCGTCAGCTCCTTGTTGGGGAAGGTCGTCATGAGAACAAACTCGGTGGCGGCTAAAGCTGGGCGAGCGCTCGCCACAAACTGACGCAAATCAGACACCCTGAGATGGAGAAAGATGGAACAGTCAGTTGTGAGGAAGATTTTCATGCCATACTATTCAAAGCATTTCCATAACGCTTTTACCTATGGGTGTGGTTGAATTTCTGCACCAGCCGGCCTCCATCGGCCAGTCTGATCTGGATGCTAGTGACAGGTTGAGAGTTGTCCACACTGATGGAGGCGCTAGCCTCAGCTTCACTGGTAGCCTGGTCCTGCGGGTTGCTCTGGAGCGACACCAGCTCTGGAGTGGCGCTGAGGGAAGTTGGTGTAGAATGAGGACAAAGTTCAGCCACATTCAGTTATATACCATGTAATGATCAAGTGTTAAGAAGTAGACCACAAAGTACAATTAATAGAGCTGCGTGATTAATCGAAGCAAAACTGCAATATGCTTAGTGTGATTATCAATCACAAAATATATTCATGCATCTGTTGTCATCAAAAGAGTAGCTTTATGGTGTCCCAGCAGTTGACAGCCAAAATAAAAGCTTGATGATTTAACGTTTGAAAATGAATACATTTAGACAAGTAAATAGAGAAGACATAAATATTAGTATTTTAATTGTACGGTTGTGCCATTTAAAACTATTATTACTACTTGTCTATCTTATACTCAAAATGTTTTCATTTTACAATAATAATAATAGAGGTAGTGCACTCAAAAATGAAAATTCTGTCATTAAAGGGTTAATGCACCCAAAAATGAAAATGATTTCATGAATTACTCACCCTCATGTCGTTGGACACCCGTAACACCTTTGTTCATCTTCGGAACACAAATGAAGATATTTTTGTTGAAAGCTGATGGCTGAGAAAGGCTTCAGAAAGGCCTCCATTGGCATTCAGTACATTTCCACTGACCCACTCACAAGACCCATAAAAGGCATTAAAGACATCGTTTCAAAGTCCATCTCACTACAGTGGCTGTACAATCATTTTACGAAGCGACGAGAATAGTTTTTGTGCGCAAAAAAAAAAAATCTAAATAATGACTATTCGCCAAGATATTGTCTTCCGTGTAGGTCTCGGACATGAACTCATGCGATAGCTGCGCTCCTCCTCTTCCGGGTAATGTGTATTGAACGGTGGAGCTGCGTCATATTCTCACGCATGCGTCAAGTTCACGTCAATAAAGTCGTTATTTTCATTTTTTTGCGCACAATAACTATTTTCGTTGCATTGTAAAATGATTGTACAGCCACTGTAGTGAGATGGACTTTGAAACGATGTCTTTAATGCCTTTTATGGGTCTTGTGAGTGGGTCAGTGGAAATGTACTGAATGCCAATGGAGGCCTTTTTGAAGCCTTTCTCAGCGATCAGCTATCAACTAAAATATCTTCATTTGTGTTCCGAAGATGAACGAAGGTGTTAAGGGAGTAATTAATTAAATATTTTTTTATTTTTGGGTGAACTAACCCTTTAACTACTCTCCCTCATCCCGTTCCAAACCAGTGAGATTATTGCTCATCTTAAAAACACAAATGAAGATCTTTAATAAAATCTGTGAGATTTTTTTCCCTTCATTGACAGTCTACGCAACTACCACTTTCAAGCCCCAGAAAAGTAGTAAAGACATCATTAAATCCCCAATGAACATTCAGGAGATCACCACGAACCATGCATGTTGTGATATATACGTATATAGAATATACGTTGATGCATTAATTATTTTGTAATTAAAGTGGTAAATTATGTTGTTTTTTTGCGCAAACAACCACCGAAAACCACATGACATTGTTTGTCAATAATAACTAGATAGATGTTAGATGAAATCACATTCTACAATCAAATTGGCTCCATAATATGCATGTAGTGACAACGGCATTTACAAAAATGCTGTGCCGTGTGTATGGAACTGAACTGAACAACTAGTTACTAATGACATACAACGAGAGACATGAGAGATGACAGACAAGTTATACATCTCTGAAGCACTTTAAAGTACACATTTTAACATGAATCAGAGATGGCTCTTCTGTGTTGTGCAAGAATACTCGGGAAAGCAGTAATAGTCTGACTCGCATTGCCAGATCTTGCAAGAAAACCCGAAAGTCCGAAAACGTTTATAATATATGAACCTGGCAACTTAGTTAAAAATTGCTGAACACAAGTCTTTTGTCACTGTATTCTTACTTTAGTTAGAATTGAGTAGGGCTGTGCGATATTGAATAAAAATGCGATATATTATTAAAAAATGCGATATTCGATATGCAGTACAATATTGCTATTAGTGTGTAAAATCTATTTAAATTATATTTTAAAAAAGTATTTAAAAACTGCAAGTGCTATTATTGATCTGTTTCACATTCTTTCTGGGAAAAGAACGCGTCGCTACATCTTCTGAAAGTGACCAGCAGTGTTTTAGCAAAAATGTATGTCATAATTCTGACAATATAATTTTAACATCAATGTAAACAAACAAAAAATATAATGCAAATATTTAAATACCAAAAACTCTTTGCTTGACTTGGTAATATATAGTTATATCAGCCTTAAACTGAACATCCAGGTTAACAAAGACAGCTGAACTAGGGGTGGACAATTATTTCAGTTATTTTAATTTATCTTTGTTATTAAAAAATAAAAACAGTAGTCTTCACATTAATTAAATATAGACTGATAAATGATGAAGCTATAAAGGTTATTCAGCCAAGACGGGTGCACGGTATATGGTGTGTGTGTGTGTGTGTGTGTGTCAGACAGCGCAATACTGCAAGGAGTTGTTTTAATTTTTTTTAACATCAAGCAAGTCACATAAATAACAGTAGTTGTGTGCCCAGTCGATTCTCTGCTATATTTCGACCTAAAACGTACACTATTCACAAAATTGAAGTAGCCTATTAAAATCATTCAGATATTGCATGCCATTGCTATATGCATATTGTGATGTACATTTGCAATATTTTTATATATTGCACATCCCTAGAATAGAGCATGTAAACATGCGAGACATCACGACATTTCAGGTGCGAGTCATGTTCTGTACATGCATAGAACGATAATTTAGGGGACTTGCTCTCGCATTTAAATGCAGTTGTCACTCCTGAAGCTTTACAGAGTGTACGTGGCCATGGATTATTTTAATGATGTCTTTACTAGCTTTCTAGGCCTTAAAAGTGATAGTTATGTAGACTGTCAGTGGAGGGACAGAAAGCTCTCAGATTTTCATTTGTATTCTGAAGATGAAGAAATGTCTTACGGGTTTGGAGCGAAATGCAGGTGAGTAATTATTCACAGAATTTTCACTACAATTTAATGTAATTTAAATTTACTTAATATTTTAGTAATAATAATAATGAATACATATATATGTATATATACATACATATATTCTCACACACATATATAGATACACACACACATATATATATATATATATATATATATATATATATATATATATATATATATATATATATATATATATATATATATATATATATATATATATATACACACAATATACACACACACACAACGGATTATTAGGAACACCTGTTCAATTTCTCATTAATGCAATTATCTAATCAACCAATCACATGGCAGTTGCTTCAATGCATTTAGGGGTGTGGTTCTAGTCAAGACAATCTTCTGAAAGAAGCAATTTTGAGTGTGGCATGGTGTCCCAGACGGGCCGGTCTGAGTATTTCACAGTCTGCTCAGTTACTGGGATTTTCATGCACAACCATTTCTAGAATTTACAAAGAATGGTGTGAAAAGGGAAAAACATCCAGTATGGGCAGTCCTGTGGGCGAAAATGCCTTTTTGATGCTAGAGGTCAGAGGAGAATGGGCCGACTGATTCAAGCTGATAGAAGAGCAACTTTGACTGAAATAACAGCTCATTACAACCGAGGCATGGTGCAAAGCTTTTTTTGAAGCCACAACATGCACAATCTTGATGCGGATGGGCTACAACAGCAGAAGACCCCAACGGGTACCACTCATCTCCACTTCAAATAGGATAAAGAGGCTACAATTTGCACAAGCTCACCAAAATTGGACAGTTGAAAAATGGGAAAATGTTTCCTTGTCTGATGAGTCTCAATTTCTGTTGAGACATTCAGATGGTAGAGTCAGAATTTGGACTACACAGAATGAGAACATGGATCCATCATGCCTTGTTACAACTGTGCAGGCTGTTGGTGGTGGTGGTGTAATGGTGTGGGGGATATTTTCTTAGTACACTTTAGGCCCCTTAGTGCCAATTGGGCATTGTTTAAATGCCACGGCCTACCTGAGCATTGTTTCTGACCATGTTGATCCCTTTATGACCACCATGTACACATCCTCTGATGGCTACTTCCAGCAGGATAATGCACCATGCCACAAAGCTCAAATCATTTCAAATTAGTTTCTTAAACATGACAATGAGTTAATGACAATGACAGAATGTAGCTTCTCTATGTGCTTCAAAAGGAGAGGGCCAACTGTGGATGGTTGCAATGTGCCACTAGATGCTGCTTAAATGTACATAGTGCACCTTTAAATTCTAAAAATGTTTAGACTGATTGACCTTTTGTCAGAACCTCTAGTAAAATGTTTCGTTCCGCAGTCTATGCAGAATTGTGGGAGAATCATTGAGAGACTCTCAATTTATCCAGAATTGTGCAGCTCTTTTAGCCTAATTAGCACCAGAAAAAGTGTCATTACATAATTAAGCCACCCTCAGTTCAGTGAAAGGAAATCAGAAGAGAGTAGAAAGTTTTCCAACCTGCCGAGTTTCTGTCCTTCTCCAGTAAAGGCCCTGAAAGCAGGCTTGGGTTTGGAAAAGTCTTCATCTCGGTGGTCCTCCATGTCTAGGTTTACCTGACCACCTCGGAAACGCTGTCTCAATTCCAGAGGAATCTCCCTGAGAGAGCCAGCAGGTAACAAAGAGGTTTAGTGGGTTATATAGTCTAATTTGACAACTAGAGGACGGACTATCTAAAAAAGATTTTCAATGCTAGGTCAAGAGGGCCCAACATAAACTAAATACATTTTAACAAAATTAATTGATGCTTTTGGAAGTGACCTGAGGGGGAACAATACATTCTGCCAATCAGCTAAACTTCTGCCAAACATCAGTGAATTAAGCTCACCCTCTGCGGATGGACTCCAAGAAGAGAGCGTTTGCGGGATCACTGTAGTTCCTAAGCTCTCCTTCATCAAGACTAAAGCCAGACTTCCAGAGCTTCAGCACCACATGCACCTGTTGGCACAGCACAAATCACTGAAGCAGATCTCTCTCTACGTCTGAATGACTTCAGCAGGCACAGGCTAGGTGACTCACATCTTGTGAACCGCTGGACTGTCTCCGAGCTCCTGCCACATAAGTTGACTCCTCCTCCGGTGCTGCACCCAGTCGATAACCACCACCTATAAACGGCTGTAGAAAGAGCACAAAGAAAGGAAACGAGCAAATCAAAATCACATGAGATATGAGTAAACAGCATGCATATCTTTAACTTGCAGAAAAGTTTATTCTGTGAAAGAACTACCTTAGACTTGCTGGATTCTCCAAGTCCTTTGCCTGCTTTGTCAACAGGAACCGCCCCGTGCTCCTTAGCTCCTTTAAACAAGTCCTCAACCACCTCATTTGGGCTCTTCTTTTTGGGAGGGCCAACAATCTGCTGCCCACTGCGCTCTGAGCCTCCAGCAAAGAACCTGCAGGAGCCAGGAGAAAAAAATTTTACTCAAAAAAATGATAATTAAACGTATAAACAGGACTTGAAAAGAATGTAAAAGGCAGAAGTGGAGGCATTTGGTCTTTATCTTGCTATTAGAGATGGAATAAAAATGTGACTGAGAAAACATCCTCTTACAGAGTATATGGGTAGTTAACATGTCAAGTAATGACAGCAGTGTCTTGGAGGGTGTTGATGTAATTTCCACTGAAACAGGAAGACAGGACAGAGAGCAGCCCGGTTTTAAAATAGCCAAAACCATTTAAGTTTATAATCAGAGCTGGTGACCTCAGCAATTGACAGCCACAGTCTAACAGATTCCCCTTTTATGAAACTACTCAAGCAAAACAGTGAACACAATCATGCTGAGGATGTGTAGTTTGAAAAGTGTGTCATTTTTGTTAGTCCATGGCACCGGTGTTCTCTCTTCTAAGCTTCAGTGTTGTTTCTAATGCAAAGTCTCTCGAACCGTTTCTCCTCCATATCGCTTTAAAATATTGCATTCTGTGCAGAATTCAAACGGGTCCAAAACGTTTTGTGGTCTGCGGCGACTCAATCATATCATCCACTCTGTGCTGTTGTGTCTTTGGACCGGAGCAGACTGTGTGAAAATTTGCATATTTACAATGTCTGAATCGTTCCCTTTCCCTTATATAGTGCATAATGTTCCATTCATGTTCCATTCACCATGTAGAAAATAGGAATTGTGTGGACAAGTAACTGATTTCAACCACAGCTTCAGTCTATTTGGGGACACATCTCTTCAGAGCATTTGATTGGGCAGAAAATCTGATGAGAAGCTGAAGTGCAATGTGATGTCATCAAAATTGTCGATCCATATTGGCGATGTGACTAACACCCGTTTTACACTGGGCGCAGTGCAGAAGCTGTGCGCATGGAGAGCGGGAGCAGCAGGCGCCCGTTGTGCATTGTACCCATTGATTGTCATGCGCAGCTGAAACATTGCGTGTACTACAAATACAGACGAGTATCGTCCATCCTGTCACTTTTCCATGTGCTTTGATTTATGATGGTCACTCGGGCAGCATACTCTGCTGTGATGCGACAATGCCCCCCCTCTGTCCCGCACACATACACATATAAAATGTTGTATATAGGTAGTTTACGTGATAAGTTATATATATATATATATATATATATATATATATATATATATATATATATATATAATTATACATGCAATTTTCTATGATCGCTTTTTTAGATTTTTACTTTTAATATATATTTGTTACCACAGGACCACTGGAATGAACAGCAAAAAGCTTAAACAGTGATTATATACAGTAATATACAGATTATATACAGTATTGTATATTTGTGTAAAACAGTTTCCACTGGAAATTGATTGGATCGCTGAATCAACACTGAACTGACTTCAGCTGAACAACAGCCAAAATGCATAATTTTCCAATAATCACTGTGAAGCTGCTTTGAAACAATTTATATTGTATGAAGCGCTATATAAATAAAGGTGACTTGACTTAAATTAAAAATATATTTAATAGATTTAAACCTCAATATTAAGAAATGTCAAATTTGAGCTGTTATTAAATGAACAAGATAATGATACCTCTGGCCTTCCTCATCACCACTCTCATCTTCATCCTCATGCATCAAATCTCTAAAGGACGTCACTCTGTGCTCACTGAAATCATAAGAGATTAGAATAAAAAACACAATTGTTATTATAACTTTAACCATATAACTGATATTGTGTAATTGAGAAGCCCAAACAGTTTGTGGGTTGACCTGTGTTACCTTGGCCCTGTGGATCGAGTGACAGAGCCAGTCTCTGGCTGAGGAAGGGTGGCAATATCATCATCTCCTCCATCTTCAAAGAAATTAGCAAGAGCAAGCTGAAGAGACGAGAAGAAAGCGAGAACTGTCACTTCATTTCACAGACAGACACGCAGTTGGTGAATGACAGAAACAAAACACGATTTTTTGATTTCAGTAACTAGATACATCTCATTCATTATATTAACGACTCCAAAATAACACATTTTAATATAGCTCAGGGAGAGAGAGAAAATAATAACCAGGAATGTAAACATGAGCATCAATTGAACAAGCTAAAGCTGCTAGCTTATGGGTGACTTTCTATGTAAAAATAGACCGGCACAATTTAAAAACATCCAATTTCTTGACGGCAATACTGACTACCAGATCCTGACGTGGGAATCACATCATGTATGATTAATGAGCTAAACCAGTTTAAGATACTCCTGGTGATTTTAATGAAGAGTGACTTGCACATTTCGTTAGCCGGTTATAGATTTCACTGTCTGGCAGTGGAGGCTTAAAAGTCTGTTGAATTATCAGCTGCAGTGCTTATGCTGCACAGCACAATATTTCAGTAATAAAGCGATCAGTGTGGTGCTGACCTGTAGGTCCCAGCCGGCTGACTCGAGGAAGAAACGGGCCCTTTCTTCATCAACATCAGTCACAGCGATGAATCCCCTCACTGCTTCTTCCCGCTCCGCCATTTTGATGTGTCACGCTCAGGAATGATCCGACGGGAAACGGGGTAAACGAAAGCTTAGTTCCGCTGCTTGGGAGCATAAGTTTAGAGGGGATTTTTCTGTTTTTAATTTTTTCTCTTTTCATTGACTAGATATTAATGTTAACAATGCTTATATCATCGACCACATCTATTATCACCCATGGTTTTATTATTACCCACAAAATCTGACAAATATAGATTTTTACATATGTATTTTTATATGTTGCAGCTAGCCTACCAGTAGGACGTGGAACTGAGAAGTCAGAAAAAAGATACCTCCCCTAACAAGTATTAACCAGCAGATGGCAATACAGCCCAATAGCCTGTTTGCCACATATTTCTTAGCCCTTCTACGCAGTAAATTTTCAGACCCACATCAAGTAGCTATGTTTTGTTATATTGGATCAAATGTTATATTTTAAAATGTAAAAGAAGAAATATTTATACGAAATTAAATTAGTTAGTTTTCGTTAGTCACAAAATCACAATTAAATGAACAAATGGTAGATGGTGCCACATTGTCATGTTATGGCCTTGAATCAAACATCTAACATGGAAAATTGGCCCTGTCTCTTTTTCCACATACAATAATTTAGAAATATGTAGGCTATGCATTTTCCAAAACATTTTTTCAAGTAAAACAAGTATAAGAAAATAAAAATAAAATAAATCTGGGTTGTAACAGTTCTCACATGCACGTGATTTCAAACCACAGAGCTTTTACACACCAGCAGACAATAACTTATTTATTGTGTGACCTGGATTTTGCAGAACTTTCTTCCTCTAATATTCATTCATTAGCAACTGCTGATTCAAAGCTCTCTAAACAGAAGCAAACTGCGTGCTAAATTAGTTTGGGGTGGGGGGTATAATTTAGCACATTGTTTCTGGAGAGAAACTTGCGGATGCTTTGTTGTTTGTTTTCCAGTGCACTGGCTCGTTTGATCTTCACAGATAATCAGGTCCTGGTACATGACTAAACACCAGAGCTTTGCTGTCATCATTCACCCCCAAGCTTTCCTTTCCTATCACACTCACTGCAGCTCTTGCAAGAGAGCAATATGCCCTCAAATTTTAATAATCTTGCCGGTCCTTAAGGGAATAAAAAAAAAATCTATTTTTATATGCATTATTGCTGCAAGTTCTTATAGATTTAGAAAAGTGTGTCCTCTTTCTGCAGCTATTGCAATCAGAGATTCACTGCAATACAGACATATACTTTATCTCCCTAAAAGAGGAAAAAAAGAATAATCTGATTTTAAAGATGCATTAATCAGATAAACCTGATTCTCTAACATTTTTGTTTTTTCACTCTCAGGAGATTTAACTGATACCATGCATGAAGTATACTAATGTGTGTAACGTTCACTGATGAAATCAGCATAAAACAAATCTGGTGATCATAAACTCTTTCTGTAACAGTTGTTGACAATGATGTGTGGGTGTGTTCGAACAGAGAGAAAGAGGAAGAACCAGCCTTATCGAGGGGAAACGAACACCGTCAGGCTGGCTGTGCTGTGGGCCTGCTGTCACTGATGTGTTAAAGGGCAGGGAAGTAATTCACAAAACACAATACAAAGAGCAGAGGCCTGCGACCCTCGACTGCTGTAGGAAGAGCAGTCAGACAGTATCTCAGGGCCAAAATAAGGAAGGACCAACATATGCCAACATATCAAAAAAACAGCCATTTCCACTCTGGGTGTGATACTAGAAAACATACAACTGTAAATTAGCATGATAGCTAATAGCAATTTGACTGGTCAGACAAGAAATGTCATATTATGTACTACAATAGAGATAAGCATGTATATTTCTAAAATATATATGATATGCATGCTCCTTGGATAAACAGTCTTTCTCACTGACAGATCAGGAAGAGCACCAGAGAGGAAGACTGAGGTGTGTGTAGAACAGGACGTTTAGGGTCAAAGGCTGCGATTGTGATGCTCAGAGTCTGAGTGGACAAAAGCACACACACAGACTTTAGAGAAATATTAATAATCCAGTGGCCAGAAAGAATTTAATTTACATATAATCCAGATGCATCACTATTATTTTAATGTTTTGTTTTTATTTTTTTTGCTGCGTTGAGCCCATGGTTGAGCCTTTTAACAATCACATGTCTGTTGAGCGCACAGGATTCATTTCATTCATTTTCGGGTTCTTTCATTTTACCAATAAAGTGTAAAACATGATGTAAACAAAAGTGATATATTGTGCACTGCAGACAGCTTTATTGATAATTAATGACATTAAAAGTTATTAATATATAAAAATATATATATGAAATATGAAAAATATTTGAATGAATTACATTAAAAAGTCAGAAATATGAGATACAAAATAAAAATTGTGAGACAAAACGTGGAACATTGAGAATTTTTTTTTGATAATTATGACAGAGTTTAGACTATAACTCATAATTATGACTCTCATCATGAACTATAAATTGTCAAAGCATTATTTTGTGAAATGGGCTTCCATATGTTTTGGATGTGAAGCCTACATAAAAAATGACGTGGACAGCTGGCCAGCCAGTGGTCCCCACAATGTACATGGATTTATAAACATACTAAATGATGTTTTTTTTAATTGTAAAAAAGCAGAATGTTTCCTGTGATGGGTAGATTAAAGGGGCAAGAGCAGTGTAGGGAGATAGAATATACAGTTTGTACGGTATAAAATCCATTATATCTATTTGGAGTCCCTAAACCAGTGCATCTATTGAAATGCCCCCTCCTATCTAAAAGAACTACTCACACCTTCAACAACAGCTCGAACACTTCATTATGGGTGATCGGGCTAGCTTTAATATCTATTAAATCTATTTTGCCATTCTTAAATGATCTTATCTGTAGCACTTTGAGATTTGTTCCAAATGTAAATGTAAAGTACAATACAAATTATATTATTATTATAATTATTAAAATTCACAAAAACCTAACGTGTGTGTTTTATTTAAAACAAACATTCAATCATAAATATTTATGGAATATAACAGATTTTGATCACTGAATGGATTTGCATGTGAAGGCTCACACAATGAAAGAATGTTTATGAAGTTGTGAAGAATTTCACTGAGAATCAACCCATCAGTTTTGATCAGCTGCAGTGCATTTAGTCAGTGTGCAGATTGCAGAAAAGAAACTCTTTTGCACACGCGTGCCAAAACAAATGTAATTTGTTCAAATGTAAATCAATAAGAAATTCAAATCTGATGCGAACGAGAAACTCCTTGTTCAGATATCTGAACTTATTGTTTTGACAGGGAAAAAAGCCTCATTCGAGAAGTGGGCCAAAGCAATCGAGAGAAACTGTAAAAGAAAGTGAGAGCAAATGCATCATTTTTGTGCTGATAATGACCATCTCTCTCTTCTGGGTGGAGTTTTAATGGGCAAACTGATCTTGTGAATTACGACTAATTTTCCACTTTCTAAAAGTCACTTGAGAAATAACTGCATTACTGTTGCGCAGATAAGATCTCTGTACACACCTGACCTTTGACTAGTGAGCCAGAATGAGAATCAGAGATTATGACTAACAATGGTCACCTTTACTAATCGATTCCCATGGACTACGGATGCATCTGGTCTAACCCCATCCATGAATGATCCATGAGACTTGCAGGATCTCAGTTTGACACTGTAATATTGACTAGGCAAAGACTAGGGAAATGGTTCCGTAATTACAAAGTTAACAGCTATACAAATTAGTTTAATCTTAATTTACATCTTTGAACACTGATGTTTACTCAGCAAGGCCGCTTTCCCGTGCTATCTGTTCCTCTCCCGGGATTATCTCTGTTTGTATGGAGCTCTATAGCTCTTCACAGGGATAGATATGGAGATAAAGTTTGGATCAACAGGAAGAGGCCTGCTCGTAGACCGGAGAGTCAAGGGATTATCCTCCCATCCTTGTACATGCATCTTTCCCATATTTTTGCCATCGTAATCATCAGTGGAGAACAATCACGTATATCTCTTTTCACTTTTTTCTCTTCTCTCTTTTTTATGGAAGCTTGTTTCTGACATAGAATAAAATAAAATAAATGTAATGTCAAAATTCAGACTTTTTTTCACAGTTGCAAGTTTCTCACAGTTATCTCACAATTGCAAGCTCTAAACTCATAATTGCGAGTTAACATAGCGAGATGTAATCGTAGAGGTGAGAAAAAATAGTCAGAATATTGGAAGATGTAAACTTTAAAATTCTGAGAGAATAAAACTCAGAGGCAATTATAAAGAAACATTTCAGAATTGCATGTTATAAACTTGCATTTCTGAATTCTCTCCTTTAGAATTCTGAGTTTACGTCTTGATTTTTACTTTTTTTTCTATGAACTCTGAGATTCATCTGATAATATTGTTTTTTTGTGTTGTTTTTACCTGTCATGGTATAATACAAACATAATTGATTAATTGCTACTTTTTATCTCACAAAACAGTTTTCTTGCGATTGAGAGTTTATATCTCTCTCAGTTCAGACCTTTCTTCTCAGAATTGAAAAAAGTCTAAATTGTCAGATTAGTTGAAGAAAGTTGCAATTACATTTTTTATATTATTATTCCGTGGTGGAAATAAGCAGCCCTACTTTTTAGTGTGTGTGTGTGTGTGTGTGTACTTATACACATACATATATTACATTGTGGAAATGTCTCCACCATGTAATATAAACCTGAGATCACCTTGTGGGGACCATGCAGCCAACAGTCCCCACAATGTAAATGGATTTATAAATACACTGAATTATGTTTTTTTGAAAATGTAAAAATGCAGAATGTTTCCTGTGGGTAGGTTTAGAGGCAGGGGCAGTGTAGGGGGATAGAATGTACAGTTTGTACGGTGTAAAATCAATTACGCCTATGGAAAGTCCCCACAATTCACAAAAACCTAACGTGTGTGTGTGTGTGTGTGTGACCTGTTAGGTTCTGACCTGTCGTTTTTCACTTTGACGGTTTAATCAGAGCTCAACTACACTACGCAAGCTTCATTCGTCCTGACCACCTCTCCTCCCCTCCTGTCCATCCCTTTTTCCATCTTTTTCACTCTTGTCTCTCCCATTTTCCGTAAATCTGCCTCCATCTGTTTCTCTCTTTGTCAGCTGTCTACCTACTGTCTACCTGTTGTGTATGCATAGATGGAACCAAAGTGGTTTCACTCCACTATAAGTCCTGTGGAAGGAACATCAAACTGAAGAAACCAAAATCCTATCTTCTCTGAAAATGAGAAAGCAACTCACGGTGTGTGACCTAGCCTGGTTTTACGAGAGCCCACACTGTTGAAAAGCAGCAGAGAACAGAGGCACACAGGTTATAATGTAGAGAGGGCAGATTGATCGCCCCCTTGACAGAGTGAGAGTAGTAAATCTACTGTGAGCACACCAGCAGTGTAACTCTATCTATTTTTAGTGCACTCTAACCAGAGCCCTTTCTTCAATCAACCTTTCCCAACCGTCGTGTAAACTTTAATTAAACAATGCTCGGTGAGTATGTTCATCTTCGATATTAAACAAAATTACACTTATTAAACTACTTTCCTCATATGATCCTCTTAAAAAAAGAACATTTAAATTACTTACTTACCTACCTACCTACCTACCTACCTACGTCAAATAAAATGTATCCATTATAAATATATTATATATCACATTTTTATGATTTTTATTGATTCACTGAGATATGTGAGATTCTCACCATTTTTATCACGTCTTAAAAGCAGGAGACTTACGCAAAAGCCTTCAATCTCATTGTGTAAAGCAAACAACTGAGGCATTTCCTTCGTGATATTTCCATCCTTTTGGCACAGACAAAAGGTGAAAGGGAAACAGACATCACTGTTAGAATAGGTGTGACATTTCCACAGTTCAACCTGTAATTGTTTAAGCAATCAACAATTAGTCAGAGTCTGTGAATGTTTTTATGACACTATTAGTGCAATGAACCTCTCGGGAAAGACAATGAGAGTCTGACAAAATGACAGACATTGACAAACCAATACTAAAATGTGTGTGTAGGTCTAGAGGCCTTTATGGCCTGTTATCACAGCGTCATCAGATCTTCTCTCAGACACTAAGACTCCAAACATCAGGGTCTTCTGCTCAGCATTCCTCCTCCAGACGCCCAGGCAATGGCCTCCCATGCTCAATAAAATAGTGCAAGGAGTGGAGTCACCATGGCAACCAATGAGGACCTCATCTGGCTAAATAGACATAAATGCCCGGGATATCTGTGAACATTTGGCTGCTCTGTGACCCGTATGTGTTCATGCATACGTGTGTATATGTAGGTTAAATTATGTGTTTGAGGGAGAGGGGAGTGTATTTAATAGCACTAATGGGATTAATTTGAAATGTGTTTCTAGTGTTAGGTTTAATTGGGATATTGGGATTGTCTTCTCTGCAAAAGATGCAATTTTGATGCTGCCATAGAATTTGGTTAAAACAAAATATCCTACAAGGCAACATAATTAAGATGCCTACTTTCTGGTTTCCTTCTGTTTGGGATCTCATCTATGATGCCTAAAATGCTTCCTCAACAGACAGATCAATAAGATAAAAAAAATAAAGAAATACTTTTATTCAGAAAGGATACATTAAAGGGATAGTTCACCCAAAAATAAAATGTCTGTCAAAATCTGTCGTTAATTACTTGCCCCTCGTGTCGTTCCAAACCTGCTCATCTTCGCAACACAAATTAAGATACTTTTGATGAAATTCAAGAGCTTTCTGACACCCCATAAACTGCAACGTAATCACCAAGGCCCGGAAAGTTATAAGACATTAAAATAGTCCATTTGATTACAGCGTTTCAACCTTAAAGGTGCAGTATGTAATATTGACAGCTAGTGGTTGAGATTTTGAATCTGTGCTCTCTTCTCTGGCTTCCATGGCAGAAATACGGTGTATTTTCCGCCAACTGGCAACCCATGGTGTCAAAATACTATTGGGTAAACCGGCAGCATGCGGTATCGCACAGACCAAAACAAAAACAGACATTCCATCACGGAATTCCATTGTTTTTTAGAGAAACAAGCATGTTTCCTAAATATCTGCCACCATATTAGGGTATTTTTATGCTTTTGTAAAGTCAAAAATGTACATTCAGTACGTTTAATGTTAAGAAGCGACAATAATGCTTTTTGTGTGCAAAACTACCCCAAAAATAACAACTTTATTCAACAATTTCTTCTCTTCTTCTGTTCACGTTATAAACACAGTACATCGCTTTTAAGTTCATGTCAGAACGCTGGCTTTTTATTGGCCAGATCCTGCGTCAGCATAACATGCATGTGTCGTGGTGCTCACGTGAACAGTGTCAGAGACTGACACAGAAGAGAAGAAATTGTTGAGTAAAGTTTTATTTTTATTTTTATTTTTTTGCGCATAATAAGTGTTCTTGTTGCTTCATAACATTAAGGT
The DNA here is from genome assembly GCF_024679245.1 of Pseudorasbora parva. NCBI lineage: Eukaryota > Metazoa > Chordata > Actinopteri > Cypriniformes > Gobionidae > Pseudorasbora > Pseudorasbora parva. The sequence continues at coordinate 25,909,284 of NC_090177.1, read as the reverse complement.
TGAACCATTACAGTCACATGGACTATTTTAATGATTTCTTTACTTCTGGACCATGAAAAGTCGTAATTAAATTGCTGTCTCTGAGGGGTCAGAGAGCTCTTGGATTTCATCAAAAATATTTGTGTCCCGAAAAAAAACGAAGGTCTTACGTGTTAGGAACGAAACGAGGGTGAGTAATTAATGACAGAATTGTCATATTTGGGTGAACTAACCATTTAAATTGATAATAAAAACATTTATAACATTACAAAATATTTCTGTTTCAAATAAATGCTGTTCTTTTAAACGTTCTATTCATCAAAGAATCCTGAAAAACCGTCCGATGGTTTCCTGTCTCAACTGTTTTCAAAATTGATAATGTTTCTTGGGCACAAGAACATAAAAATTGTATCCACCCAATATTGAACGTTTGAACAGTGTATGTGTTCAGGAAAGATCATGTGTTCATGTAAGAACTAGTTCAGACGCAAGGAGAGAAAGAGAACAGAACACAGCTGCCCTTCAACAGCTGTAATCAACACCATGACTTGGGAACATTGAGAAAGCGACAGGTGCACAGGATCTGGAAGAAATGTGAGAGCTTCAATGCAGACTTGTGAATTTCTTAGAAAAAGATGGAAAAAAGACAGTAGTGTACATTTTAGGATTACATTCATCTCTGTCACAAGGACACGTGTGCAGCTGTTGTGCTGCTTTACAGCTGCTGTAATGGGAAACTCATTCACAGGCCAAGTGACTGTTGGGAAAAGCAGGCCTGCATATTACAATCAAATCAGCTTCACCTCATAAATTTAAGCTTGATCATGTTATAGAAGCTTGCAGGACTGACAGTCAGGATGGGGGCTTTACCACAGAGCCCAAGGATACCCTGGATGGAGATATAAACACACTGAGAGAAACTACGGAATTTTTCTTAAATATGAAAGGTTTGCATGGGTAAAATATAGTCTTAGACTGAGAGAATGTGATTGATGAGTGACCCCCTTCATAACACACACACTACTACAGCAAGGATGTGTCTAATTTGATCAAAAGTGACAGTAAAGACACATGCAGTGTTAAAAATAATAATCAGCACAACTACTTTCAACATTGACAATAATAAGAAATATTTCTTGGGCAAATTAGTGTATTAGAATGGTTTCTAGGATCACGTAACACTGGAGTAGCGATGACATACACATAAAAAAACATTCAAATACAATGCAGCTATTTTAAATTGTACTGAACCTGGAGTATTCCTTTAATGTATCTTGTTCTATAACAGTGTTCTGAGTACAGATTTCTGGACTGTGACATCAACGGTTGTGTGGAGCAGTATGTCCTTCCAGTTTATCTGCTGTGTGGGAACCTGAGGACAGAGCCAAACACAGACCTATCAAGCCATGCACTGATGATGAAGTCATGCAAACCTCACATAATCGAGAAAGTTGCGAGGCAGCTGAAAAAAAAATTAGAAATGAGAAGAAAATGGGGCTAGGGAAGAAAAACATGCGCATCATGAAACACAGCATTGAGGGCACAAAAACAACAGCATCATCAAAACCTCTTCCTTCTGTCTATATTCTCCTCTCACTTCCCTCCTCATTCACTCGGCAGTGGATTCTTACAGATAGTAAATCCCTCCTCTAATTAAAAATGCAAAATCTAGCCCACTTTCGCTTTCCACTAATGTGCGTTTAAAGCTATGATGTGCCTGCCACCGCAACTTTCCAATCCTCTTTCTCTCGCTTCTCTCGGTCTCCCTTTAAGATCTCAGTAGCCTAATGTAAATCTCTCTCACACACAACACACTCCTGAGCCTAAGGTGTGGGTGAAGATTTTCAGACATCAAAAATACAAATGACTTTCAAGTTAGCAGGCAGTGATTCATGCAGAGATTCATACTCTGGCACATATGAGAAAGCTCACCATTTGCTCAATTGCAACCTGGTACTTCAAAAATTCTATCTATCTATCTATCTATCTATCTATCTATCTATCTATCTATCTATCTATCTATCTATCTATCTATCTATCTATCTATCTATCTATCTATCTATCTATCTATCTATCTATCTATCTATCTATCTATCTATCTATCTATCTATCTATCTATCTATCTATCTATCTATCTATCTATCTATCTATCCATCTATCTATCCTCAAGTCATCTATTTGCTATCTATTATTATGCACTGACTGGGTGAAACAGTTTTTGTCATGCCTGTTAAAACACTTTATTACACTGGTTTGCTAATATTTTTATTTTCTTTTTATTCCTCTGCTACACTCTCTCTAATGGGGATGTCATGCTGTGCAGCTCAAGCTGCCTTCAAAAAGAAACAGTAATGTCTCAAAGGCAATGTCTCCAAACTGGGTCGTTTGAGTAGGCATGTGTTCTTACAGACGGAGGGAAGCTGTGGCTGAGGCTGAGAACAATGTGTGCACAGAAAGACTGTTTTGTGCTCTTACAGTTTTCACTTGTCTTGGGAACTGCAGGTAGGCTGCCCTTACAATGCAGTCTGTAAGAGATTCTTTTTCAGTTAAAACTGAAATGCATAGCTCATCTTTTTTTTTTTTTACTGAACAGCATTATTTTAATTTAAAGCCATGGCAGCCATGGAGGAGTAATCTTATAAAAGGATGCACTTTATGTTCATAGCATGTGTGTTTGTCTTTTGACAAAATGGAAAGGATCTATTTGTGTCTTGACATACTTCCTACATGAGTGTGATATGTAAAAGTCATCAGTACAGGATTGGGCTAAGCTCTGAAAAGTCTAGCTCAATAGACTTGTTAAAAGGTTTTGCAACTCCCATGATAATTATTCCATCTCTCTGTTTGAAATCATTCACAAGCAGTTCTCATGAAAAATGCACTTCTCCATCGGCAGGATTTAACACTACGAAGTGAGCTTGTGCAAGCAGAAAATATGAAGTACATTACTGAACATACGAAAATAGGTTTGCACACTGACACTCACACTTAGACACACGCACACACTCCCTAAGGGAAGCACGTGGCAAAACTAAGGGGGAAAAAAACAGGGTGAAGCTCTGGCAGACCAGTAATTGGAAATGAAACAGGAAGTGCTTTTTGAATTAATCCAGTTTGACAGAGTATCTTATTTATAAGAGAGAATTTAACTCTGTTCTTAAATAGTGAGGATCCTCAGAGGCAGGATCCTAACTTCATAACGGATTGCAACTCCACACAAATAGTAAGAGATTTGTCTCATAACTGAGTTTGCAATTAGCATGTTGCTAAGCTAACAGTGCAATCAATAAGCCTATTGGAGACAATTGAACTTTTTTTTTATTAAGATGAATTATTTTTATCTATTTTAAAAGAGCACCTGATGCTACAGAATGTTAATCAAATCTAAGTTTTAGACATGATTGAATCATTATATTCTCGTCACAAATATGTTCATATTTGGATAGATCGCAGGATTTTATTTGGGGGGATGAGACTAGCTTTAGCTGTCCTGTGGTTCAAAGCCTCTTATTCTACCTGAACGAGACCTAATTCGATGATCCCCTGCCACTGAGCCCTGGGGAACCTCCTGTTGGTGCTCTGAGACACACATCAGCACAGTCAGGGGTGAAGGAGGCTCACAAACACAGTGCTACAAAAGTTTGGAGGAACACTTAACGATTTACAAAAGCCTGTAATGTGAGATCAAGGGGTTACTGTGATGTGTAAATCTTATGTGCAACTTTTAGACCGCTATTGGAATTAGCTGACTGGGTTGCTTTAACAAATAATCGTACTGTTCTTAAACTGGGAAGTTCTGTGGACTGTTCACAAAATACATTCTCCGTCTCGGATCCTTCCCCAGCTCTCCAGCGCCCTCAAATATGTTAGTATTTGTGGTGAAAAATGGAACTTCACCGTGCTCTCATAGAGAGCCATTGGGGCAGATTTCTAGCTGCCCATTTTATTTTCATGTGACCATGTTACCTCACTTAAACCTTGCTCCAGACCAATATGATATTAGTCCATCAGATTCAGCTTGAGCTCTGTGTCTGCATCAAGTCAGTAAGTAGTTGGCATGTCTGTTCTTCATATCTGGAGTAGCGTATTGTATCAAATTAATGAGATTATAAACCCTTTAATTTAAAAGTGCTCATGTGAATAGTTTTTATATACAATGGGTCTGTTGTGGTTGTTTGTTTTATGTTTGTTCTGAGAATAGAGATTTTTTTTTTCCTCACTGGAATTCCTACAAAACTTGTAATATTCTAAAACAACATTTGAACGCAATAAATACTACATTAAAGGCAATTCTAAGATGGCATTCTATGCATTTGTCGTGTGTAATAAAGTCTGCCAATCATCATTAGAGTGCCATACTCAGGCTGACTAATGGAAAGACATAATTCTGCCAACAGTGTGTCTGATGTGTTCAGCTATTATAATATAAAGCTTACAAAATGGTTGGGGGGGGGGTTGGGGGCACTGAGTTTCAGTCAATCTCATGTCAATCTTGAGTACCTATAGAGTAGTATTGCATCCTTCATATCTCCGAAAAGTCTTTAGTTTTATTATATTTAAAAAAGAAAGATAGGCTGTACCGAGTCTTTCCACACACACAAAAAAAAAAACGAGCGTCTGAAAGCTGTGACATCCTCAAGCATGAAAATAAAAACGTTACCCTAATAAACCATGGCTATCAATTAGATTCAACTAATACACATATGATCCAGAATCAGATCCGGAGGCTGAAATAAATTGAACAGGAGAAACAGCAGCAGCAGGACGTCCGTCTCTGTGGTATGTACTGTATTTAGTGGCCTGTCAACATTTGTGTGCATTTACTCGCGGTTTATGAGGACATGATTTGGTTTATGGACTATTGTATGCCACTAAACCTTAGCAATAGCAAGCAAAACGGTTTTGCACGTCAGACTAGTGTAACGTTATACATAGAACAACAATGGAGTAACGCATTTGAATGACCAAGCACGCTTTGTGAGAACATCCTAGGTTTATGTTTGGGGTTGTTCAATAAACAAACATACACCTATATTGGTCAGCTAAACAAATGTATTTAAACCAAGCAGCAACCTCCCGCATCTCTCTCGAAGCCAATACGGAAGTAATGTAAACTGCAATTCCTCAACTGGCCACTAGGCCAACCGGCTCCAGAAGGGAGCAGAATCTCATTGAGCCCCATGTTAAAATTCTCAACTTTACAGCAGAAAAAAACATGTTTACAGTCTGGTACAAATTGTGGTTTTGGCCTATATGGCTAATTTTGCCCTTCATGACAACTGTGAGGGGGGTGAATTTTTTATAACTCATTCGTTTACGTTATATAAAGCCTTAAAGTTCTGCATAATTAAGTGCGTCGTTGGCAAGATGGCAACGCCCAGCTCGAACCTACTTTAAGCTTCAGAACGGCTTATCGTCCTATGGGTGATGTCAAGGACACTACGTCCATATTTTTTTTTACAGTTTATGACACACACACCATAGATCGCATGCTCCATTGATAAATTAATTATATATGACCGCGTTGTTTACTGATGTTTACTTACGCGACAATAGCCAACAACATAGACATTTGAATCAGTTTTACTCACCGCCTGCTTCCAAAGCAGGACCGTGAACCTTTATCGCTGGGACCTCTCCGTCAAAAACACACTTTTTTGGTAACATTGTTGATTTCGTAAAGTCCTGTGACTGCAGTGAGTACAGCATTTATGGGTGTGCATTTGCTCTCTTGCTCTGGTCGCTCGCAAGCACCCTTCCAGGACAAGAGCCCGTACGGCCCATACAAGGACATTCCGACCCGTTGACGTCAAGCGGACCCATACTCGAAAAAAACTCTCAGAAACTTTTGACACAGAAATACTCCCTTAAATGTCCAACTTAGTTTTTGAAACTTTGTCCATGTTTAGGATGAGAATCCAAGTATTTAACAGTGTAAAAAGCTCAGTATGCCTGAAACAGCATCCCCCCCCCCATTAAAGGGCACGTTCTTTGCGATTCCATCATTCAAACTTTAGTTAGTGTGAAATGTTGCTGTTAGAGCATAAATAATACCTGTAAAATTATAAAACTCAAAGTTCAATGCCAAGTGAGATATTTTATTTAACAGAAGTTCCCTTTCAAAGCCTACAGCGAACGGCGGGTTTGGACTACACCCCTGCACTTCCTGCATGAATGACATCACTAGAACTGTTTGTTGACTAACCCTCCGCCCAAAAGTACACGCAAAATAGGGGGCGTGGTGTTGTTGCTCTCCCACGTGGAGAAGAGCACGCATTCAGCGCTTGCATCTCCCCGTTATGGTAAGAGGCGGGACCTTTCGGGGTAAAGTGCGCTAAGCTACTGTCCAATCACAACACGGGAAGCACTGGCCCAATCAGAACTCGTTACGTGTTTCTGAAGGAGGGACTTCATAGAACAAGGAAATCATCAAACCGTTTTTAGGACAGAGGAAACAGTGCTGTAAAAATAAGTAAATTGTGTGAAAAATACTGTGTTTTTTTACATGCGAAACATGAACTCATGTTATATTGCACACTGTAAACATAATCAAAGCTTCGAAAACACACGAAGAACGGGACCTTTAAAACCATGTTAATCTTGCAGTTCCTAAAGTTGGCCAGTATCGCCAAATTATTTTTTTTCTACTGATATAGACGTGCTAGTTGGGCATCTTTAACTCTTGTGCTGTGTCTGGCTGAGTCAAAGACCCTTTCAAGCAAGCTATTACACTCAGCAGCCATCTTTGAAACGCCTTCCAAGCAGCTATTCTAGTCATGCAAGGACAGCTCCTATCTCTTTAAATGCGTAAACATCAAATTCTCCAAAGCTGTTCACCAAGTTTAAGATTAAAATCCCCAATGAAATCTGACAACAACTGTCTCATGAATTTTGTTTCTAAATGCTCTAATCATGACAAAAGAAAACCTGCCTTTTTCAGGCTGGACCAGCCAATGCACATGTGCAATCATAAGTACTCGCCTCACTGACCATTTTTATAGCAACCGGAGTTTTTAAGGGCAGCTGCAGAGACGCAGTACCAATGGGGGTTATGCACAACAAACTTCCGTATTCTGTAAATCAGGTCTCATCGCTTCTGGTGTAGGTCTTTGTATGTGCTTTATTAAATATAGAGCCGTTTTATAGAGCCTCCTTCAAAGGAGCAAGCAAAGATAAACATAACCAATGTTCATTACATGCAGATTTATATCTAAAATGTAGATATTTAATTTGATTAAAACAGCAGAACTAGCTAGCTGATTACTTTTAAAGGGTTAGTTCACCCAAAAATGAAAATTCTGTCAATAATTACTTACCCTCATGTTGTTCGACACCTGTAAAATGTAAAACTCGTTCATCTTCATAACACAAATGAAGATATTTTGTTGAAATCCGATGGCTCAGACAGGCCTTCATTGACACCAATGTCATTTCCTCTCTCAAGACCCATAAAGGCACTAAAGACGTCGTTACAAAGCCCATCTCACTACAGTGGCTCACAATAATTTTATGAAGCGACGAGAATAGTTTTTGGGCAAAAATAAATAAATAACGACTTACATAGTGATGGGGTGATTTCAAAACAAAGCTTCAAACTGTTACGAATCAGCATATCCATATTTCTGTCATGTTTCTCTCTGACACGCCCCCAACTCGTACAGATCGGGTCTTAAAGAAAATCCCGAACTTCCCACGGGTATTTACGACTTTGTGGTGACGTTCATGTGTGTTCAACTCGTAAATACGATCTGTGTACGATATGACTTGAACACACCAGATATACTCCAGTTACGAGTTCTGACGTCACATAGCCCGCGAAGAAACAATGGCAGCCCCTACGAATGCGGTGTTTTTGAAAGTTTTACACAATGACCTAAAATTAAAGGTGTAACAGCTCCTCTTGCCCCATGCGCCATTTTTCGCCCCTGTTTCCCTTAAAAAAGGAGTAAGCACCTTTGGCGATAGAAATAATTGTAAATGAGCATAAGCCCTGTACATTCCACCATGCTTTTATTACACCTAGAAACCGCGATTCCTTGTGCTCAGCCAGTTTTGCGTGACTTTGCCTGGAATCTTACAAAGTCGTGAGACGTGGTTTTAAGTTGTAACTTGCAGGCTCAAAAACCTGAAAGAAGAAAACGTTACTCTAATAAACCATGGCTATCAATCAGATTCAACTAATACACATATGACCCAGAATCATTCGGAGGCTGAAATAAATTGAACAGGAGAAGCAGCAACAGCAGGACGTCCGTCTCTGTGGTATGTACTGTATTTAGTGGCCTGTCAACATTTGTGTGCATTTACTTGTGGATTATAAGGACATGATTTGGTTTATGGACTATTGTTTGCGACTAAACCTTAACAATCGCAAGCAAAACGGTTTTGCACGTCAGAGTAGTGTAACGTTATACATAGAACAACAATGGAGTAACGCATTTGAATGTGCTTTGTGAGAACCCAATAGGTTTATGTTTGGGGTGGTTCAATAAACAAACATACACCTATAGTGGTCAGATAAACAAATGTATTTAAACACATGCCATACATCGCATGCTTCATTGAAAAAATAACTACGATATTTTTGTAAAAATACTCCATCAAAGAATTTTAGAAATATGCCATCAAACGTCCAACTTTTTTGTTGTTGAAACTTTGTCTATGTTTAGGATGGGAATCCAAGTCTTTAACTGTGTGAAAAGCTCAGTAAGCATTAAATAGCATCCCCCCCCCCCCCCCCCAAGTAAAATGTTATAAAATGTAACAGTGTAATGCAAATCCGTATTACACTTTAATTTATATTGTTTATAAGAATTAGAAGTGAAAGGGTCTGAATAAATTATTATAGCCTAAATACATTTTTTGAGTGCTTGTTGCAACCAGCAGCTATCATTAAAACTATGTTTATGTTTCAGTTCCTAATAAATTTGGCCAGTATTGACAAAGACCATTTTTACTCACACTTGTTGCTTGACAACCATTGAGCTCTGACATGCTACAGAAACCACACACTTCTTTGACTTTGCAGGTGTTTCATCATAATGGGCAAAATGTGCGTCATTTGGGGGAAAGAGACAGGAAGGGTCTGAAATAATATGAGGCGTTTGGTTTAGGCACTATCTATTAGCTCTGCTTGTAACTAATTGTGTGTGTGTGTGTGTGTGTGTGTGTGTGTGGGGGGGGGGGGGGGGTAAGGTCTACATTTATCTGTCGTCAGCTTTACTCCCTCTGCCTCGGTCGCTGACGTATGACCACACAACATGTTGAGTCTGCAGTCTGTGTCTTAAGGTCAGCTGTAGTTCCACAGAGATGTTTTTCATGACTGTTTTTAGTGAAGAAGGCTCACAAAACTCAGACGGTCCATTGTTAGGATTGTTCTTGCAGTTCTTGAGAACAGTCCGGTCTGAGATAACGTATCTGTCGACTATGGCATTGAATTTGCAGGGGAGTTTCAAACTTTTTTTATTCCAATCAAATACAAGGATGTCCTTATGATGGATCCCCTTCCTAAAATATGAAATACAGTTCATTATTTTCACATATAAAGACCCATTTATACAGTGAAAATATAAATATCATATTTTATAGTTTACACTATAAACTATTAGATGGAAAATATTTACTTCATTTTTTTTAATCTTTTTTTAACAATTAGGAGTAGATGTGTCTGAATCTGAAGTAATAGTGATTATTTGCATGATGTCTGAACAGCATTTATAGACTGTGATGTTACATTTGGTAAATATTTGGTATGATTTTGTTAACTTTACTTTCAAATTATAACAATTATTGTTATGTTTTAAATAATATTATATTATATTGGTATTAAAATAATAATTCTCATTATATAATTGTAATATTAATACATTTTATTTCACCATTTTCTCCCAGTGACATTAAAATGGGTCCTTTGATGTCTCACCCAAAAGAAAAAAATGTCTGATCAAGCAATTTAATGATATATTTCTCATATTTAAACATTCCAAATATTCTGACTCATATATCCAGTATAATGTTTTCAAGAGTTCTCAAAAGACCTGTTAAACATGCAAAGAAAGCAAGAGAGAAGAGCAGATATTAGCAGTGTAACCAGAGGCAGAAACAGAGGAGAGGTGTGGAATTTCACCGGATTGAACCGCTTGTTGTTGCCTAATGCGCCCTTGCTTGTCGCATTACTCATCTCGTGCGTGTAGTGTTGAATAATATCATGCAGGTTCTTTTCATCTCGTGTTTTTATGCGACATCATTTTTATTACTCGCCCCAGGCCCACCCATGCACATTCTGCCCAGTCTTGTCAAAGATGACCTGACCTGTCCTCTGACTCACCTGAATCCCTTCAGAGCTGTGACGCAGATTGCTCCAGTAAAGGTGATCTAATCTCCGGATCACCTGACATTAGACCTCGGCTCTCTCTCCACCCCAGCCACCTGCATCTCCCTGTTGAAAAAACCAGCATGCTCAGATAGGCCTATGTTATGAAGCATGGCAGCTGGTTTAAATTGGTCCATAGCTGGACAAGTGCTGGTCCTAAGAAACTAGATCCAGCTCAGGACCAGTTTAAACCAAGGACCAGCATAAACCAGCTGCCATGCTTCAAAACTAATCAGCATGTGCTGTTTTTTTGTTTTTGTTTTTCAACAGGGCTGCCCTACTGTGGGTGCTGAGTTTCTGGGGCTCTGATAATGAAGCTCCCCTTCCGACTCCTCGCCTCTCTTCTCGCACCCATCCTCCACGCTGTGACTTAATATGAGCACATGCAATAAAGGTGCAAGTGTTGAAATTCAACTGTGTTATTGTTAAGTCAGCTCATTTTTGTTCTGACTCATTGTGGCTCAGGAGGAAACAATGTTACGTTGGCTTGAATATGGTTTACAATTTGTTTGAGTGTCTGAATATGCTAAAGTGTAAGCCAAAATTTACCACACGTATTGTTTCTGCGTCAAAACATAAAGGATTAGCTACTAGCGGCAGACTAGCGAATCTTCTGTCTCCTGCCGGTTTCAGTTGAATGGTTTTGATGTAGTTTGCGGCCAGTCACAGCTGCATATCTGTCATGCCGGTTACTGTCCCATTCAGACAGACATGTTTTGGAGGGGAGAATGTGGCGATTTGGGGAATGTAAATTACATGTTGCAATTTCCCTCACATAAAGTAGCGGAGCTACAGCGCAGCAGTATATAATGCCGCCTCATTTAGTGTGACTAAAATGATGTGCATGCCGTCTGTTTGTCCATCTTTGTATGCACACACTGAGAAAAAGAAATACTATCTGAACACAAGTATGAATACCTCCATGACAACAGGCACATTATTCCTTATGAAAAATTGAAGGTGCATTCGGGTGAGCGAGAGTCTTTTGAATATTTCATTAAAAGTTGTCTCTTTCTTGCTCTTGACGTCATTATCCTTCGGCACAGAACTGGGACAGGATGCCACTGCAACTTTCTTTCTGATAACAAAGACCAGAAGGGAGTGCTTTACAAATAAATCTGAATTGTATTGAATAATTTTGTAGGGTTTCAAATAAACATCAAAATTTACATTAATAGTGAGTGGTTTAAAAAGATAGATGCAATGAAAAGTAAAAATATTTTCGAAAGCTTTAGTAGTGACAATATTTTTTAATCTTTTAAGGAAGTATTTTGCACACCAAAGCTTTATTTAATTATTTTTTGAAATACAGTATAAGCTTCACATTTCTGCATTAAAATCATCCAAAAATGAGAAGTCTGTACATCATATCAAGTTTACTAAATTCTGGCCACACTCAAAGGGCAGAGCGAGAAATGACTTTTAATCAATGCTTTGTAAAAGCTTTCTAGTTGTCTGAAGCAGTTTCTCTTTAATAATGTATGCCCACAACATAAATATCAAACATGTAGAGACAAGCAAAACTACTATCCTTTCCAGAGCAATAAAATCAAATGATTTTGGGTGCACACACAAACGGACTCCGAGATTCAAACAGGAACCAGACAAACAGTCTAGCTCTTATCTACCAAAACACCTGCCTTCAGTTGGGGCCTAGTGTCATTTCAAAGAATGATGCAAGACGACTGAGAGTTAGACACAACTGCATATCTGCTCTTGAGTGAGGGAATGCAAAATAAAGTTTATAAGGTATAGACGCCTGGTAATGAATATCCAGAGACAAGAGGAAAGAGGAATTGAGCCATGAGAGAAGTAGAAGGGATAAAAAAAAGCAGAAATTTGGATTTGGAATGCCTTACCCGACCATCTGAGGGCACATCAAGCTCTTGAGACTTTTAAAAAAGGACCAAAAACTTTTCTTTTTGGGAGAGCTTATGTCTTAATCTATTTGTATTTTCCCATTTTTAAATTACCTTAACTGTAGCACTTTAAGATTATAAATGTAAAGTGCAATACAAATACAATTTAAATATATGTGTGTGTGTGTGTGTGTGTGTGTGTGTGTGTGTGTGTGTGTGTGTGTGTGTGTGTGTGTGTGTGTGTGTGTGTGTGTGTGTGTGTGTGTGTGTGTGTGTGTGTGTGTGTGTGTGTACACTGAATGTACTGCCTGGAAAAAAACTGAACTACCATTCTGAAGGGAGGATGGAAGTGACATCACATGGCCTGGTTTACTAAGCAGAGTTCGTACCTAATCAAGCGCCACTCATCCATCAGGGCCATGAGCTATTGATCTGTTGAGTCTGTTTGTTGAAGAGAAGGATGAAGGACCCACTGACACACATCTGACCTACTATAGCAGCTCAGTTTGGAATTTTAAAACATTTAACTAACAAAGGTTTAGTGTTCGAAGTGTCTGAATTATTCACAGTCCTGGATTTTTTTCTGCTGTGTGTTGCTCGAATACACATCAAGACATTGCACGTGATACACAAATATGAAAAAAGGACTGTTGGTTTATCTCACGAAGACCACCTGTTAGTCTAAAATAATAAATAACCATATGGTCAAGGTCTTTACATGGAGCTGTATATTTTAAGGCACTTTTTTACAACTATAGCAAGAATAGCAAAGCAGTTAGGTCAAAGTCCAGATAAACATGTCCTTCATCCCATTGGCTAACCCTCCTTTATCTCCTGAGTTTAAACCCAGAGCAGACAGACATAGGAATGCTCTACATTTCCTGAAGAACTTTCCCAAGTCAGGATCCATGGCTCTCTCCCACCATATATACTGCTTCTCACAAACAATAAAGCCAAAGAAGCAACTTTTACTGCCAGGGAATTGTCAAGCTACTTACATCCAAGAGGGCAATTTTAGTATTCTAACTTTAAAATCAGCTGTCATATAATATTATACATGACTCTTGACTTAGAAAGTCTAATGAAATGTTCATAGGGTGCAGTTCAGGTCTGTTGAATAGTTAGTTCCTGCTCAGTGTTTCTCTCTCAAATCTTTGAAGCTGATGAAATATTGAGTAGATCTCAGTGTTTGCATCCTCTCCATTAGTGTTCCTTTCAGAATTCGGCCATTCATACATTGTCTCCACTTTTTTTTTTTTTATCAATGAGGTCTTAAAGGATTAGTTCACTTCAAAATGAAAATGTACTGATAATTTACTAACCCCCATCTCATCCAAGATGTTCATGTCTTTCTTTCTTCAGTCGAAAAGAAATTGCATTTTTTCAACGCAGTTTCAAATAACTTTAGAGGGCTCTGCTCGATTCCAGAATCCAGACAAGTAATAGGGTCTTATTTTACATAATCTAATTTTCAAAAAACAAAAAAACTTTTATGTACTTTTTTTAACCTCAAACCTTCCAACTACTCCATGGACGTGACCTTTCCAATCTGATGACGTTATACACAGTGAAGAATAACAACATGAAGTTGCACATCTGAGGTAAAAAAAAAAACAAAAAAAAAAACAACGTTTTTTTTCCCCTCAAAAAAAAAACGTATGTCTTTTCGACTGAATTTTTATTTTGAAGTGAACTAAAATGTATATACTGTGTATATTTGTTTTATAAAATGATTTTGTTCTTGAACATCTTTATCCCTTTGATAAGAGTGAAGTGTATGATCCATAGATATAACAATCAGATTGGTCTTTTACATTTGCTTTAACTGTGGATAACAAAAGGACATATTTTAAAGAATGCTGGTAACCATACAACATTGGAGCCCATTGACTTCCATTGTGGACAATATATAAGAGTGAGTAAATGATGACAGAATTTTCATTGTGCCTTGAAAGCTATTTTATAAAACATATATATTTTTGTGTGATTCTCATTTAAGTATAAGAGTTCGTCATGGAAGCCCAAAATAACTATCCAGACCAGAGGCGATGCAGAATGCGGCTGAGTGAGCTGACTTTGCTTGAAAGGGAAGTTGCTAAACTCCATGCAGTCTCTGCTAAAGCATATGCTTAATATGTCAAAGTTCATTCCCACCAGCAATAGACTCTGACGAATAGAACTAGTCATAGCTGACATAGATCTGTACAGCTTATCTCCTTAAATTCAGCCGCTGACAGTCTGGTCTCTAAGCAGATGGGTAGTGAGGGTTAAGTGGCTTCAGCTCATTGCAAATGTGGCTGGTGAGAGCAGACTCACCAATTCTCAACGCACATCACAGTCAGCTTCGTACACACTTACAGACCCATCTGCCTTGTGCATCTAATCAGCTTATGACCACATATCCCCACCGACCGTCTGCGAGTGAGCCCGCGGCGGCAGTGCTTTGTGGTTTACATCAACACAACACCACATGACCAATGTAAATAATAATAATAAAAGTAGAAGCAATACAATAAACTCCAACAACAGTGACAATCAATAAACTACAAGGTCCTTTATAAGTTCTTTATACTACCACTACCACAAACAACATCAGCATAAAGCCAGTCAATATAATAAAAAAGCCTATAAAGATAACGGCATCATTTATTCATGAATGCATGGTGCATCCACAATGCAAATTCATCAGCATTATTCAAAGTGAGACTGTTACATGGGGGACTATTGTTTGTCTAATGTGTTTCATATAGATTTTAAGTAATTCAAATTTATCATCTGCGATTTAAAAGGCCCCTGGATATAACGTAATTCCTTTATTTACAGCCTCACTGTGTGTGTGTTCCCCCACAAAAAACACTGCACACACCAGTCTCGTTGCTGTAATGTGTTTAGTATGTGATCTCACTGTAGTATATAATGTAGGCAGGGGGCTATTACAAACACTAGATCTGATTACTAATGCATAATACACTCACTTACACCAAGAAATGCTTATGAAACATTTTCCCCTTATTATCCAGAAAAGAAAATTAAAATGTATTGCCGGAGGCTTGCAGGTGCAGAAGTGTTTACTGTACTTTGTGT
This sequence comes from Pseudorasbora parva, assembly GCF_024679245.1. Lineage (NCBI taxonomy): Eukaryota > Metazoa > Chordata > Actinopteri > Cypriniformes > Gobionidae > Pseudorasbora > Pseudorasbora parva. The sequence continues at coordinate 25,893,990 of NC_090177.1, read as the reverse complement.
TCCTGAATAAAGCAGCTGGTGTGACAGTAAATACTGTATGAGTACACTCCTCCCTCAGCGTCTCTAGTTCACTCGCACTCTCGTCTGTCTACATGAGTTTATCGCACAGATAAATACACCTAACCTCAAACCACCTCACTAGGGAACATCACATTACCATAAATCTCATTCGTCCCTTCCACCAGTTTCATTTTCTTGGATTAAAATGGGAGGTTCTTCAATAAAAACTAATTGGCCAGCAGAAGATGCTGTTAATCACACCTCTGCCCGCTTCATCTTCTTACATGGTCACATCCCTGGCCGTAACTCTTTTGCTTGTCTTCTCAAGGTTGGACATAATTCACAGGTGACTGGGGCAACAGGCTGCTTCTGTGACAAAGCCACAGACTCCACCTCAGGGCACAATATTTTACAATATATAATACATTTGCCTCTTTCTTTTGTGAAAAAACACAAAAGGCTTTTTCTTGGACTCTTATTGTTGACTTTTATTGTTTCGGGCTTTCATACAACCCACATTCACAGCTGTGTCAAGATGTTTGAATAGGAACATCTGGTTACTTTGGTCCTGCCTCATGTTGGGTTTTATATGCCACCTTTATATTCAGCACTACATACTCAGAAATGACGTCTACCAACTTTGGTCCTTCACGTAAAGTGGCATTCAATAGTGCTGCACCCTGGATTAAAATTTATTTTCCAGTAGAAGATCTAGATTAGGATATAAAGTACTCAAATGAATCATACAGAAAATAACGAAAATCACAACTTGTTTTCAAAAACATCATCTCTTTATTGACATTTTCAAAAGACCGGTTTTGCATTTGACTCTTTCTGAATCAGCGGTAAACTTCAGAGAACGAGCAGGTCCACCATGTTACCCCTCTTACTTCAATAACTACTGTGCTGAACCGTTTGGGTGTTTGTACCTTTGTGTGTATTATTTCTGAATGTGCTGCAGAGCACTGCATTTCAATGTATTCTTTACATGCATTTATGGCTATATTTAGATTGCACAGTCAAATAAAAAATAATCTTGATTATTGTGCTTTTAATAAAGCAAAACGTTCTCTTAAAAACTCCCTGCCAAAAGTGAATGTCTTGCCTATGCGCACATATTCAACCAACTTCCATCAAAATAACTTTCTCTCTTTGTAAGGCATTTCTTTTCCACTACAAGTGCAGAAACTCTGCAGTAAACAGATATAACAGCTTTGATTCCCCTGAGAGTATTGAGCCAAACACTCTCTCTCAGTTCTGTCAGCTCTCACACCTTACCTGTCTATTACAACCTCCCCAAAACATAGAACCAGGCAGAAGGAACAGTCACAAACAAACAAAACCCAAACAAATCATATTTAAACATTAAGCTGAATGGAATGTGTTTTGGAATGCATGTTTGAGGAGTGCACATCGTGCAACTGTGCTTTGCCACATAATACAGCTGTACATCCACATGTGCATGCTGACAAGAGGCTCTCACATGCTTATATTTTGAACGTCTAAACTTATATTTAGCAATAACAGTCTATCAGCCATGTTTGCAGAGGAGCAGAGCCTCTGTGAAAGCTCTGAATTCTTCACAGTATCATATAGTCTTGCCTTCAAAAACATCTACACCAAACATCTGACGCACTTGTGAATTTGACACCTATGGAGCAAAAGTGTGTGAATGTGAGCAGGGGTTTGTGGGCATCTCAGCTTCTATATGCGTGTACTGGTGTGGTGTCTGTTCTAGGTGTGGCTTATTAAACATGTCCCTGAGGTCTTACTGTAACCGACACCAAATTATGACCTCATAAACACAAGCATCCTAAATAGCTTCAATCATTCTTCAATTCTTCAACCAATACAAAGATCTCTAAAACTAGAAAGTACCTGCTTCATTTCCAATACTATAAACACAATGGTTCCTAGAGTAATTAACTTAGGCCAGGAGTCCCCCAGCATTGCTGTTTAATAGACTTTGTACCTGAACAGCACCAGCACAGCAGATCGACTGCTGCCTTCATCATCATCATCATCAATCATCCATTCAATCACTTTTAGTGCCTTTAGCATTAGTCTTATTGCTTAAATCAAAATGTATCAAAGTCACAGTGCTGAGAGTCTGTTGTATTCCACATTTGGAGGTACGTCATTCTTGCAGAAGATCAGACGTTTGAAAAACAACAGGAAGTCCATGTCAATTCTATGTGACAAACATCACGAATATTATCCTTTTAGTAAGGCAAATACAAACAAGACAAATATTTGTCGGAGCCTTCAAACAAGAACATAATAAATATTAGTTGTGTGATACATCAACTGAATGCTACAGCAAGTCCCATTTATATTGTCTTCTAGACATTGGAGATGTTTTGTGTGGCATCCCGTGCTTGTCGGATACCGTAGAGCCACTTAATGACGCGTGCATTCCTCTCAATGACTGAGATACCGTAAGGAACCCGCTCACCAGGCTTGACGGGCCCATCGTCGTCATCATCTTCCTCTTCCCCTCGCCGTCTATCCCCGTGCTCTGAGCTAGACGTACTGACGCTACGGAGCTTGGAGACTGAAACAATGTCCGAATTGGCCCGGGCGAAACGCTCCACGCCACCCATTCCTTCCACCTCATCTGGGTCCAGCCCACAGTAGTTAAAGAAACGCTCCAGGTCAGCTGTGGCCCGAGAGTAGCGATCGCTCAAGTCTGACTTTGACCGATGGAGGGAGGGGTGCTTCCGGCTTGAACCTGGACGTGACCCCCGAGAGCTGGCTGAAGAAAGACGAGTGAAAGCGGGGGAAGCTGGGGGTAGAATGCCAGGGCGCAGAAACATCGGGCTGGAGGGTATGCAGGGGGATGGATGTTGTGCTGCCGAGGGTTGCTGCTGAGCAAGAGGTGTGGGAGGTGCCTGTGGCTGGGCTATCTGTGGTTGACCTACTTGGTTTTGTCTAGGTTTGGGTTGTAGAGGCAATCTCTGAGGTTTTCTGCTCTCTGCCTGCGGTCGCACATCTACCCGCCGCACAGTTACAGAGTTGGGTGGTCCGTAACTACCCTGTGGTACCAATCTGGGAGCTCTGGCTGGGACTGGAGGTGGCCTTCGGCTGGGCTCAGCAGGTGGGGATTGATTGTTAAGAGGAGAGGAGGTGCGAGAGGAGTTGGGCGTTGAGGCAAGGTGCGCTTTGAAGTTGATACAGTGCTGAGGTTCTGCAGATTGTCCACTACCAACACTGTGACCCCCGGAAGAGGGAGAAGAGCCTGAGGGAGAAGGAGAGGAAGGGGTAGGGGATGATGCAAGCGGCCCATCGCAGACATTGATTAGATTATTCAGTACTTCCAGGTTGAGCTGTGGTCCTCTGCTTATGCCATGGTCCAGTCCATTCTCTGCCTCAAGTAGCCTCCGGGTAATCTTCTTCGCTGGTGGAGTGTTTATTCTGCATTGCATCATCATGCTTGGTGATAACAGCGGTTTGCGGATGATTGGGGGTTTAACAGGTTCTTGTTTAGTGAGTGCTACTTGCTGACTCTTTACATACTTGGCCTTGTCCGCTTCCAGGCGCTCTACTGCACTCAGCTTCCGTGTTCCAGTCTCAGGCGCTCTGCGGAAGTAGTCGGGGCCTTTATTGAGGATACGGAAAGGCATGGCAGAGGTGAAGGGACCCCCATTAAGACGGCCATGTGTAGGACGGAGGGTCTCCACTGGCATGATGGGTAGCAGTGGGATTAATTCAAGAGGTGAAAAAGACTAAGGGTCAAGTTTCTTTGCGATCAAAAATGTCTTGCAGTCTCAAGAAAGACTTTTGTAGTCACAAGTCTCTTTATTCCTTTGCCTTTGTATTTTAATCTCTTTTTCCCCCACCTTAAAAGGCGCCCTTTAACTTTCTTACCAATCTGAACACTCCTTCTGTTATTACTTCACTCTTTTTTGTGTGCCGGTCTCTTGCCTCTATTATCTGCTCTCTCTCGAGTCCGGCTCATTGAATAGAGGCCCATGGGATGGGGTCATAAAAGGTCGCATTCCACATCAGTCCGGCTGAGTGACCCACCAGGACGGGGCAGATCCTGAAGTGAGCTCTTCGCAGCTGAAATGTCAGCAGAATAGTTCTGGTGAAACACAGTGGCTGGGTCCTTGCCTTTCAATCTCCAGATGTCTCAGACTTGGAAAACAATCCTTGAAAGCTTGAAACTCTTTTTCTTGTAATCCTTTTCCTGGAGGAAGGAGACAGAGAGAAAAAGATGCTGTCAGACATGAGTAGGCAAAGAGTGGACCTTCTTTCACTCCCTCTGCTCCACACATAACAGATACTGGAGTACACTAGTGCGAATTGGGGGCAGACGTTTGGTTTTAATGCACTGTCTGGCCACTCCCACTACACTCTTAAAGCCTCCAGATGCTGCATGTGTGAGCAGCCAATCAGGAAAGAGAAAAGTGCTGCAAGCACAAGAGGAGGAGAAAGGATTAAGCCAGGAGAGGATCTCTGATTGGCCGAGGGTTGGAACTCTGACCAATTGCACCCTTCCCCCCACTCACAACAAACACTCCTACTGAATTTTCATTCAAATGTGATTCTTTGAAAAGAAACAAAAAAGAAAAGAGCAGAGCTAAAGAACAGCTGCAATCTTTTACATTTAATTACATCAAACAGTGGCGTTTTATGAAAATATTTAAATGCCCTCTTGTTCAGTGTTCAAGAGTGCACAAAGGCACTTTGTGTAGTGTGTTTAGAGATTATCATGTTTTATATTCGGGTCTCAGACCAGATCTAAGCCAAGGCTCATTTAAATCTGTCTGAAACACTCATGAGCATCCACACAGCTTTACAGTAAAACCCTCTTACCTTCAGACTATACACAGACAAGAGAGCTGCTCTCAAATCTGTTCTGGCTTAAATTTAGACTCTTCTATCATGCTCTCCGTCTTCACAACTTATGATGATTTCATATTCTCTTGATCCTCCGTGTCAGGGGAGTGAAGGCAATTTTTCCCTTCCCTATTCTCCTTTTGTTACTGCATTAAAGGTTTGGATTACATCATCAAGAGCGCTGAGAGGCTTGTTCCTTGCCATTTCTCGCCATCATCATCATTATATTCAAATACACGTTTTTAATTAATCTTTTTATAGCATGACTTTGTGTCTGGGCCCTCATCCTCGTTACGCTCCCCCTCCCTTTCTCTTCCACTAATAAGATAGAAAAGACTTGGTACAATAGAAAGATAGACAAATTCTCTTACCAAGCAACAGTTCACTTGAAAACCTAAATATAGTCTTATACTCTAATTACAGAACAGAGTGAATTGCCTTTAGAGAAAACTGTTAATAACCTTACTGACATTTGCCCGAAAGACTGAACAATAAATATAGCTCAAGTGCTTAAATGAGCACCTCGGCTTGCACTGCAATTATTTCCGACATGAAATCAATGTTTACCTCATTTACTTTTTTGATGCATGTTGCTTAGTGCATGCTTGTCCAGATATTAAAATGTCAAACGTAGTAGCTTGCTCTTCCTCTTAAAACGACTTTCCTTTTTTGCTGCCATCACTTAGGCTACACAGGCTAATGGATAATTACATATAGCTATTGTTTGAACCATCATTTTAACTCGATTTTGGTCAGGGAACGCCCTCTTTTCACAATACAATCAATTCCAGTCCCCATGGATGAAACCAAACCACGGATTCTCCTTTTAAATATCCAGTTTCTCTCACATTATGCAAGTAAAACAGGTTTCAAGTGGTAACTTAGGTGGTACCTTAATTAACTTCACGCTATGCTAATTATAAGGAATGGGTTAAAAAAATAATTATATAAATGTGTAACGGTCTATCGAACGCTACGAATGCAATCTTTAACAGATAACAGTCTGTATAAAGTAAAATAGCAGGGTGTTTAAATACTTATTTTCCTCACTATCTATCTATCTATCTATCTATCTATCTATCTATCTATCTATCTATCTATCTATCTATCTATCTATCTATCTATCTATCTATATATATTTTTTCTTTTGATCAACCAATATTGATTCTTTAATCCAATAATCTATCCTTTAGTCTATGCTGTTTTCAATTAATGCATAAACGAAACATTTCAGGCGTGCCTCCCATCCATTAATTTGCATCTTTGTGCCATTACTTTTGTTATGAAACAAAACTTGCCACTTCAAAACCAACACTCCCAATGGTTCTGTCTGTCTTTTGTTTTTGTATATTGTAAACTGGTATTTCCAAACAAATTATAACTACAGGTTTCCAAATTATATATCCAAATTATGAACACAGGTTTCTAGCACAAGTAGTTTTACCGTTTACAGCACTTTGTTTTTCTTCTTGTTATTTACCTATTGCCAGTTCTAGTCCTACACTTCTGGGGGCCCTTTGGGGTGATTTGCTTTGGATACAAGATTAAAAACCACTACTGTTCCCACTAATGATTCCATTCTGGTTTTTGAATCATTCATACGTCACTACGAGACTGAAAGAGTGACAGGTAAGTTAAAAGTAGGTTAACACTAACACTGAGAAATGTCTTGTGTAGCAGTGTTTCTATTACTATGCAAATAGAACCATTTAAACATGCTTGGCATGCCTCTATCTGTTATTGTGTCTTATAAGAAGCTTATGGACAGAGTAATGGAATAAATGCTTATTCAGGTCAAATTCAGTGGTACATTTAAATGATGATCCACATGCACGTGCACGCACGCACAGTGTTTCCATGTTTTATGGGGACTTTCCAAAGGCGTAATGGATTTTATACTGTACAAACCGAATTTTCTATCCCCCTACACTGCCCCTACCCCTAAACCTACCCATCACGGGAAACATTTTACATTTTTACTTTCTCAAAAAAACTCCTTCTGTATGGTTTATAAGATGTTTTCCTCATGGGGACCTAATATGTCCCCACAAGGACAAGGATTTCGGATATTGCCATCTTTGTGGGGACATTTTGTCCCTATAACGTAGGGATTACACGCCCGCCCACCTACACACAAACACACACACACACACGCACACACATACATGCGCACACACGCACGCTCACGCACACACACACACACACACACCTGTCTCTCAATGGCCAGGCTTTTAATAGAAGGCACAGTTGTTCAGGACCCTGCCATGCTGCTAGGGGTGAGGCAGCTCTCGTGTCTAAAAGCCAAAATGGATCATCATTCCTTCCCCTTCACAACACTGTATTCCCCAGTGCTACACTGGCCTTTATCAGACACCAACATGGAGGAAAGCTCTTCCACAGACCACTATGATCATAGACCACTAGGGATGCACCGAAAATATGTCTGCCAAAAATGGCATTTTTGTTTTTTGTCCTAATTAAATCAAGAGTGTTTTCTACAACGCGTTACACAGGGGAAATCAACATGTAATTCAATTTCCAAAATGGACAAATAAAAAACATTTTATTATCTATAATATGGATCGATAATATGGTTACCATTATAATGTACTTCATATAAGACTTGATATCTGAATGAGAAAAAAAAATACAGTTCTCCTGTGCACTGTAATAAGCAGAGTTTGGTTCCTAATTTTGGGTTGCAACTCACCAGCTGAGAACCAGTGTTTACAGCAATGATATACTCTCTCCAACAGGGGTGGAAATCACGCTCATCTTACAGGACAAGTCCCAAAAACCATTAAAGTGTTTACTTCTCATGTAAAATAATATCCTCAAACAGAATCAGACACACGGTGGAATGTGAGGACCACAGGGGCGACGGTGGCACGAACAGACCACAGCTTTGGGCACAAGCGTGGTGTGAACTGATTGAGATAGCAGAAGCATTTCAACGCTGAGCCAGCTGGACCCGAAACACTGAAGACGTGGGGAGAACCAGGAATACACACACCCACGGCAGACTGCCACAACCACAGAAACACACAGGCATCTCCAAAGCAAACCTTTTTGGGCACAAAATAAAGATCTGTTCTTGATTTCTGAGAGCTGATGTAATGTTCCCCACAGTGTTTAGTGGTATACTGGACTGTTGGTTGGGCCGCAAGACACGTGACTGGAAAATGTTCGCTAACAGCTTGAGCATGGCATCTAACAGTGATGTTTTTGTGGGTGTTTTTAAAACAGAATGGATATCTCATTTCCAATGTTCATTTAATTAATGTTTAATGATTTAATGATAGTACACTACATTGAGGAAAATGTGATGCAAATAAGCTAATCCTAAAAAAAACACTGGCGAATTGGATGAGGGCTGGTCGAGCACGGCGGTCTACAAAAATGACCTCACTAATTTTGGCTGAAATAAACTCTAATCTGTAATTAGAGGGGAATTATGCGTGACTGAAAGGGATCTGCTACTTTAAGGACATCTATCAATTACTGCTGCGACAACAGGCCCGACATGAGAGATACATGGGGGGGTTGGAGACAAGGAAGAGAAAATGAAAGAGAGAAAGTGAGGGAGAGAGTATAGATATCTGGAAAATATAAAAAGAGCAAGATAGTTGATAAACAGTAATTGTTGTTTTATTTTAAAGTAGAAGTCTATAATATTAAATGCATTAAAAACAAGTTAAATACAAAAAGACAAATTAAATTAAGTTTCCTAAAGATAACGTGAGGTTTGCTTGCCAAAGAAAATCTTGTTAAGGTGTTGCTATGGGGGGTTGCTAGGTTTCTTACTGGCTCAAATCAAAAAGCTTACTCTCTATGATTCTGGTCCCTAGATATGCTTGAGCTAGAAACATGACATCACATCTTTTCTTAACAAACTGTGCAATTTTAGGTAACATTCTTGCTCATAGGATGCGTTTTAAAAAGTAACTTGGGTTTAAGAGTTTTGAAACTGCTCCTAACTGTAATTATGAGCATTACTCCACTAAAGCAGTCTGGTTCTAAACCATTGAATTTAATTAAAATACTTTTAAAACAATTCAGATTAAATCTAATTTATTTCCATCCATTTTTAATGAAGACCACAAAATGAAATCGCTTTTTATAGCATTTTCAATTTTCACATTTTTGTCATTGGATGGATCATAGTCTAAAAGACTACATTTCAGTCACAACCCTCAATAGTCATAATGTTGACAAACATATAGTTATTCTGCTTTGCTATAGAATGGAAGAATAAAAATGGCGATGCCTTTCCTTGTACAGTTGCAAGGCTTGGAGCAATGATGAAAAGCTCCTGGGTGTCATATTGCCTACGTGAGGCCTTTGTGAGACTGACAGCTCTAACCAGATCAAAACCAATATTTCCTGCTCCAAGGGATTCACTCCGAGGCTGAGTCACCTGTGCAAAGTTACAGTTACATTCCTGTTCTGCAGACTGCATGCTTTTCATCATTTAACATGCTAATATTCCAGAAAGTTCCTGTGAATCTTCTCAGGTATTGCGCGAGGATTGGAGGCAGAAGATCTGACGTCATTATGAGTCATGAAAGAATTCAGGAATCCCTCTAAACTGGGAACATGAGCCATCCTGCTGACATGAGCGGAAGTTGTGCAAGTAAAAAAAGATAGGAATGTGTAAATACAACCCAGGTAGAGACCATAACAGCACTGTGTAGTAAAGAGTCACGGTAAATATTACCTCTGCATGCCACCAAATGAGGAATCGGATAAGGAGAATCAGATAAGATGTGGATTAGCCCCCCCATTTGGCAACAAGTAGTTATATATTTCTAGCACTTTTATGTGACAGTTCTCAATTGATTTATTGACATCGGCTTTAACAGCTTTGTTTGGATGTGTCCGACAGATGAACCTCATTTGTGGGTGCTCACTTAAAGATTTGACCTCTTGCACCACACTGTAAGTGTTAGGTGTAAGTACAAGCTAACTAGCATTATTCCCAAGGGTTTTCTCAGATACGGCTTTTACTGCATTGACAGAGTCACACCTCTCACTCAACTCACCTCAGCGAACCGTGATAAAGACACCCCAGAGGATTCAAGCCTTTAGCTTGATAACCTTTCACACCGCCTCCATCCATAACCACCACAAAGCTCTATCGGTGAGGGACAGCCGGTTATAAAGGGTTATACACAGCCTTCTCTTCTCAATGTTTGGCACCGCACAGCACAGCTGTTTCCCCTCCGTCCACAGCAGGCCAGGATGACCTCTCAACACAACATCATTAGACAGAGCCTGGTATTGTACTAAACGTCCCAAAGCTAAACCAGGATACAACTAACATTGAATGTCTGAATGAGCCCTCAGGATAATATCATCATTCATCTCCCATTTATTATTACAGCCAATATGTGGATCCCTAAAGAAATGTAAATACAGTTGCCCTTTAAAGTGCCATTTCTTACACTCACAGTTAACCCAACTAAACCAATGCTTCTGTTCTTTTCAAAAAATGATTATAGCAATTTTAGATAATTATCATTTTCATATTTATAATTATATATGAATATATGAAAATATAAATACCTAACAATTATTTTGGTAATCAATTAATCTGTCAAGTATTTCTTTGGTTAATCAGATAAAACATTGATTTTATTTTACAAAAACATACACAATTGTGCTTATTACACAATAGGTTATTAAAACAAATATAGTGAAAGTATCAATGCAGGCTGTTATACATTGTGATTTAAAAATAATAATAATAATAATAATAATAATAATAATAATACGCCTTATGTTACTAAAAAACAACAGTTTATCAGCAGTTCTGAAACAGATTGGCAGTTTAAAATAACCATATTCAAAATTATAATAAAAATACAAGCACATTATTTTATTATCAATGAACTGTTGCAGTCCTAATAATCTTTAATTTATAAATTATTTTATTTATGATGAATAATTGTATTCATCAATAAAATGTTATACATATTAAATATATTTTCTATAATATTTATAAGTTTATGGATATATATTTTTTGCCTAAAAGGTATAAATAATATAAAAAGATAAAAGAGAGAGACACACTCTGCTAGTTCTCCTAAAAATGAAACATTTATCATCACTTACTCATCCTCATGCTGTTCTAAACCTGTAATCTTCTATTGAACACAAAAGATGACATTTTGAAGAATGTTGGTAACCAATCATGTTGACTATAATAAGATAATAAGATGAGAGCAAAAAGTCCATCTGTTCGTCATGGCTAGCCTCACTGTTGCCATAAATTCTCCACTTTTCCCTTCTTCCATCACTTTAAAACTTCAAATCCAAGAAAACCAGATCAAATCAGATCCCTGGAGTTTTTAGATCAGGGTTAAACGTCACAGCAGATCAAGACACTCGGTAGATCAGCACAGATGTATCTGACCCCAGAGGCCTGGGTAATCTGTCATTTACAAGATTATTAGTGATTTACTGTTTCCCCTAGATGACGCTCTGCAGTACCAGCTGCACATTTGAGGAAGAACACTGTGGTATCAGAGGTCACTCACACGAAACTCTTAAACCAGTTCTGCTGATCAGTAACTTCCCCACAGCACAGTCAGCGGTGAAAAGACAAGAGAGATGCAACCTGCTGTCATATTGATAAAGCAAAATGGCCTGATCATCCCCTAATTACAACCATGGCAACCTTGTCCATGTCAGACTCATCTCAGGAATCCATGACCCCCAGGTCCTTTAAATGGACCCTGACCCTTTGGCCTGCCACAGGCCTGACAAAGTAATGCAGAGAAAATGTCACTCACACATTTAAACACTAAACACACACATACACACACACATAACTGCAGAGAAATGCAGCTTGCTAGGTGTTTGCCAAAAAGAAGCATGCAAACACAGACGCATAAAACGTGTGGACACAGTGTGTAATCACAAAGATTAGATGATTTAAGCCTCAGTCCAGAGTGTTGTTTTTACCTTCTACCATTGCAGCTACCAATTCCGCTTTCTCACAGTCACACACACACACACACACACACACACACACACACACACACACACACACACACACACACACACACACACACACACAAAAAAGAACAACAAACAACTAGTAACTGCATTTACAAAAACTAGCGCACAACACAAACACAGCCTCCAAACATACATGAGCAGAGGTCACCTATTAACCCAGTAACTAAACCAGGAATTTTAATGGATCTCAGAGAGGGAGAGAGATAGATCTTTTCCTACATGAATATGCAAAACACAATATGAAACAGAAATACCTCACAGTTGTTGTTAATACACGCACTGACTCAGTTCCTCATTTCACAGTCACTATTGTTTTAACACCATCCATCTCAGCTCAGGGATGCACAATGTATTTTATAAGTATTTTATTCATCAGTATTGTTTAATGTTGGATTTTTAATTTTGCATGCTCATTTCCCCTATTTTTACATTTAAATTGCCTTTGCTGTATTTTAAGCTCACTTAAAGTTGAGATTTAAAAGCAATCTTGAGCAAACCTCAAAATGAATGTCCATTTTTTTATCCATTATAATGTGATGCCTAAATTCACTAGCAGCATTTAAAACTTTTTTTTTTGTGTTAGACTTTTAATATCAATAATTTAATGGTTATTACAATAGCATGAAAATAATAATGTTGTGATTCCTTTTTATTTAGACAAAAATTGTATAATATAAAGTATAATAGTTTTTTTTTAAATATAACCTTTATTAACATCCAATAATCAGCCATAACATGAAAATAATTATCAGCTTAATAAATACATACCCGCCAGAACTTTAATATTGGTGCATTCCAAAAAATGGCACAAAACAACATTTAGCACCCACAAAAACTTTATCTTTAAAATGTAATCTAGCAACTGAGCTCATTCATGCAAAGCAACAGTCGGTCCACTGTTTAACAAATATAATAAAAGCCCTAATGAGATGGGAAAATACCTGGAGTTGATCTGATTTTATTTACCTAAAACCTGAACTCATTCACCCTATACTCACACGATTCCATATAAACAACCATTACGTCCTACTAGGTAATCAGTTCAGTCCCGGCACGCTCAAATTAGACTCATTGGAGACTCACATCCTTCATAAATGAATGATGAAATGAGAGGACATGATATGTGTTGCACTGTTATTGCCAATACAGTTGATAATACTAAAATCTTAAGACGACAAGAGAGATTAAAAAACGGAAAAAAGCAACTGATACAAAGCCAGAGTTCAACAGATCTCTCACAGTCAACATAAACTAACTTAAGTAAGAATTTGACAAATCCACTAGTATCTAAATGATTGGACCATCTCTGTTACAGGTTGTTAAACTTACCAGTCAAGTGTTCTCCATGAGCAGGATGAAGCTCTCCAGCTGTACAGCCTTTTCAAGAACGGAGCTCGGCAGAGTCAGCGCTCCAGTAACTGTGTGTGTGTGAAAGCGCGACTGAGATGGCAACTCAAATACTTCTCCTCCTCCCTCTTCCCTATAGCTCCTCCCAGCCAACTCTTTTAGGAAGAGCAAGGCTGAAGAAATACAAGCAGGAAGAACAACAATTTCCTACGGACACATGACCAAATGAATTCATTCATGCTCCACAGTATGCATTTCCACCATATTTCCACCACAAATCCATTGCCTATTCTTGGTCTCGAGTGGTTTCCGATTGGAGCTTTTGCTTCCGATTGGAGTTCACCTCCTGGATATTTGTGGCAGTCATTTCCCAAAACACCTCTCAATAATCTTTTCCCACATTCCACCTAGGCTATGAGAGGAAGTGGTATAAGAGTGTCCGTCGGCTTCATCAAAGTAAACAGAGTACTGAAAAAAACAGAAAGACAAGCAGTGGTCTCCATAAGGATATCCCGTCATTCAGTTAGACAATTTCGTGAAGGTCTCAAAGTAATTAACTGAGAATACTGGAGAGAATCATCTATGACTGTTTCTGTTCTTGGAAGGCTAAGAAGAATTTGTGGTTTCTCGGCTCTCAGACTATGAGTTTGGGTTGAACATCGCCCTCAAAAAAACAAGTTCATAAAATCCCATAAGAGCAGGGAGTGGACTGTATCCAAATCAGAAGGACAGAAAGAAAGAAAGTTGTGAAACAACACTCAAACTCACTTTGGAGACTCCACCTTTCCATTTTAAGTATGATTAACCGGATTATTTAAGGAGTGGTTGAATGAAGTCTAGTTTGGCAGACCCCCATTGCATGAAAGGGAATGTTCTCCTGAAAACAGATAACATCTGCCATCCAGATGCACAACAAATAAACAAGTCTGACCATAATAGCTCATCGCTGGGTCTATTCATTCAGTCAAGTCCAGGTGTGGATTCTTACCCCATTCCTCTCAATTGGGCTGCCTTTGAAACCCACACCCTCATGCCAAGGGGGCATACCTGAGTCCCACCATAAACACAATACCCACTGAATGTGTGCCTGTGGCTATGGTAACAGATCTCTATGGGAATAGCTCTGTCTGTTTTGAGGGAAGCGAATCGAACAGATGCTACCAAAAGTCTGAGATATAGGGGTGCTAATGATAAAATGCTGATTAATTATTGTGCATAATTTCATAAATAGTTTAATTAATAAGCAGTGTGTGAAGACACCGACTATACCGGTATCTGAAGTGTAGCTGCATATTGAATATGCAGAGTTGTCGCATTTCATATGTGTCATTTCATATGAATCATGTGCACCACTGGCATGTGAAAAAGCAAAAAAAGATGTTGCAACATTTTACTGTTCATAAACAATTTTATTTGATTATTATTTGATTACATTTACTGAAAACACAGAGACAATGATAAGAAACAATAATTTTTTTTCTGCTCGCCCAATCAATAAAACACTTCCCCTGCCATTTTATTCTATAAATATAATTTATAATAAATTAGAATTGCAGTACATATACACAGTACAGGTCAATAGTTTGGACGCAAACATTATGTTTATTTTTTATTTTTTTTAAAGTAGTCTCTTAATCTCATCACCGCTGCATTTATTCAATAAAAATACAATATATATATTTTTTTTTATTATTATTACAATTTAAATAACTCTTTCTGTTGTAATATATTTTCAAAGTGTAATTTGTTCATGTGATGGCAAAGCTGAATTTTTAGCAGCCATTACTTCAGTTGTATAGAACAATCCCCCTTCCTGAGTGCTCTAGTCAGTGAACGTGCGATGTCATGACAAGGCAGCCATTACAACTTCCTTGGCAGTAAGAGCACGCTGCAGTGAGAACGGCTGTGACGTAAGCTGCGTTCTCGACATATCCAGCAGCCCGAGTTCGCTCGTCTAACTTACTCTAGTATTCTCTGTCCACGGCGGAACGAGAAGAGGAAGAGCGGTGGTATAGTGACGAGAGCTTCAGTTTGAGTTTGTTTATCTATTCTACTATTCTCTGTCCACGGCGTTTCTGGAGTTTTCTAAGCTGCCATGTTCGTTGTTTTAATGTCCTTCCACCTCGCGCGCATGCATGAATACTGGCCTGTTATTATATCTATCCTCTGAGTTACGGATCGATCTTTAGAAATTAATATGACAATCGATTCAGAACTGGTGAATCAATTTTTTTAGCACACCCCTACAAAATATTATTAGTTGTTTTGTCAAAGAAAAAAATATAACCTATCTATAGCAAGATTGAAATGTCTAAATGGTCGACTAGGAAAATCTTTAGTCGAGGCGAGCCCTAGTCTTTAGTGTTACATGATCCTTCAGAAATCATTCTTATATGCAGATCTGGTGCTAAAGAAACATTTATTTTTGTTAATAATTGTAACTGCTTAATATGTTTGTTTATATTTTCAGGATTCTTTAATAAATAGAAGGTTAAAAGAACAGCATTAATCATAAATAATAAATTATTATAAAACTTTTTATAATACTGATTAATTTCATAAATCTCTTTACTATCTTTATTAATTGAATGTGCCTTTTGCTAAATAAAAGTATTAATTTCTTAAATCTTACTTTCCCCAAAATTTTGAAATGGCAGTGTATCATGATTTAAATAATAATAATAATAATAATAATAATAATAATAATAATAATAATGGTTTCAAACTCTATGCAAACATGAAGACCTCTGATCTTTCACCTTTACGTCATAACTTCATCCCTGCCCAAGTTCCAGAAGTGGTTACATTGATGCTGCAGGACCAATGCTAATGTTTAAGAAGAGCCTGGCTGCCCTGTGTGCCACATTGGTAATGCTGTCAGCACTGATCTGTTTGGGTGCTCATCTGAGCTGTTGAAGAATGCCAATGTCTTTGAAAGAGAGGATTATGAAGCAGTGCAGGATTACTACTGCTGCCCATCTTTCATTCTGAAGATCACAGACCACGCTGTAGGCTCTCTGAGCGACACACACACACACACACACACACACGGTCAAATGCGAACATCTCCTTTTACAACTCATATTACACACACAGACATGTCCAAACAGGCTTTCACACCACTAAATCGTCACAAATTCACACACACACCCCTCTGTGAACACGTACTAGTGTACATAAACATGACTGATCAACTTATCAGAAACATAAACAGCGATGAAAATTGCTGAAAGTGAGGTCACCTACCATAACAAGCTGTATACATACTTAGCTGCATTTGAATAAGCGGTTCAAATTTGCCTGTGGGTTACATTAGCTAGAGAAGCTAGAATAGAAACAGATACCAGTCCAATTCCCTCTGAATTCAAAAGCAGGTCTTGAAGGGGGATGCATCTATAGAATTTCCAATTATGCAAAAATATGGAGTTTTCTGCTAAATTCCGTGTAGGCCTGGTTATAGGTGGGTGGCACTGAAAGGACTGTCTAAAATAGCACCTGCTTCAAACACACGCACACACTGAGAAAAGGTTAAACTGTTTGCTATAAAGGCCACCAAAGTCAGTACCGTAGATTTGGAGAGGTTACGCAAAAAAAAGAGCATCTGAGCCAATCAATGTATAGAGAAAGAGGGAGATCAGGGGTTAGTGAACTCTCAGTCCCAGTGCCATACAGGGGAGGAGGCCAGATCCACTCTCTCACGTGCTGCAGGGAAACACAGCCCTGTGGGAAGGGCGGAGAGCTGGCTGGACTAGCGCTGTTTATCTTGGGAGGGCAGTTTTTAGGGAGAGGCTGGAAAGAGCCAACTCGCATTCCTCAGAGAAAAAAACTGGAGAAGAGTGTGAGGAAAAGGGAAAAGCTTGGTCACGTTCTGAAGTCCAAACTTAAGGAAGCTGTGTTTAGTAAATGCATGTGGGCAGTTGATGTGGCAAACTTCTTATGGGTCAAAAACGTCATCCAGAGATAAAAATATTAGACTTTTTTTAACTGTTTGTATGGCTGATCATATTTGTTGGAACATGACAATTTCATTTCTGTAATTTCATTGAGGTCTGGATATTTTTCTCTAAATGTCATATGCTTTTATTCAAGCTGATATACAAATGAGAAAAATCACAAGCAATTAATTATAAAATTCAATATGTATTTATGTTGGATTCTCATGTCACATTTGTGTTCCAATACACTCCTTAAGGATTCATATAAGTTTCTGGATTTTTTTTTTTAGTATGGCCCTGTGACATCATAAAGGGCGGAAATCCTTGTATGGGCACTTTTCCTGGATGAGAGCATGCAAGAGCACATCTATCAACGAGCCTCGTTCAGTTACGAAAGCCATCGGATGCGCTGTCATTTTGTTTTTAGACCACAAAATTAACAATGTCACTAAAGAAGTGTGTTTCTGTTTTTGGTTGTGAGAGAAAGATATGAAGGATACAATACTACTCATTATGTACTCAAGAATAACATAAGACTGACAGAAACTGTGTATGTTATGTACCCTTTAAAATATACAAACATTGTAGAAAATAGGGACATGAAATGGTTCAAGATATATGGGATGGAAATCCCATAAAATTAGCACAAAAAGATTCTAGCTCAATTAGGCTACTGATTGAGCAAAGCACATGAAACATTATGTGGGTCAAAGGGAACAGTGTCACAGTCAACATCATATTCTGCACTGCAGTGGATATTGTATGTTTGTATCCTGTTAACAAGCCATCAGCTATTGAGAAATCAACTTAACCTCTTATTTATACATTGACAAAAATATTCACCAATTCAAAACAATTGTCCAAAAATCGCCAAGAGTTGGGGGGCAAGAGAAAGAGAATACACAGACTACATACATACTAATCTTTACTCAACAGTGCTCCCCCGGTCTCTGCTGATAAACCTCTACTACTCACTGCTGACTAAACTCCTAAGCAGTCATCCTGGAAATTCACAAAGCACAATCAGAAGAGATAGAGTAGACCATCAAATCATGGACTCAGACCATGTTATGACATCCAGAGAGATCCCACATTTCCCAACACTACTGAGGATGCTTTCAGAACTGACATCACTAATACTCAACTAAAGAGTGGACAATTTGCCACATATGGGGTGCTCATATATTTCATTTTGCATTCCGCTGCATCTAGCGCAGAATTGAGACCACATGCCCTTCTAAAGTACACGCCAAAAGTATTGGGACACTTCTCAAAAATCACTGAATTCAGGTGTTCACGTCTATGGCAAAAGGTGTATAAAATGAAGTGCCTATGCACGCTTCTACAAACATTTGTGAAAGAATGGGTCGCTCTCAGGTGCTAAGTGAATTAAAGACTGGTATCGTGATAGGTTTCTATCTGTGCAAGAAGTCCAAATCGTGAAATTTCCTTACTAATAATAAAGCTGCATGATTCTGGATAAACTGAGAACCATAATTTTTTTGTTTGAAATTGAGATTGAAATATTGTTGAAAACATTAGACAAAAAACAAAATAACAAAATGTTCACTGCTTCGGTCTATTTAAAAAATAAATACATTAATTTGAACAAAAAATTAATTTGAATGAAGGAGTCATGTCTCATTCATAAAGACTTGTTTCATTATTGAATGAATAAGCATTTGTGAATGAATCTCTTGAATAAATGATTTAATGATAAAAACTTTTCTCGTCAACACCGTCGCGTAATAAGCAAGTATTATACAAGAGACAAAACACTTTCAAAAAGGTGATTTGCTCTATGGCCTTCAGATTAGCTCAAGAACAGTGCGTAGAGAGCTTAATGGGATGGGTTTCCATGGCCAAGCAGCTGCATCAAAGCGTGATCTGGATGAACAGTGTCAACTCACACAGCATCCTACTGCAGTGGTGTAAAGCACGCCACCACTGGACTCTAGAGCAGTGGAGAGACGTTCTCTCGAGTGATGAATCATGCTTTTCTGTCTGGCAATCTGATGGACGAGTCTGGGTTTGGCAGTTGCAGGAGAATGGTACTTGCTTGACTGTATTGTGTCAAGTGTAAACTTTGGTGGAGAGGGGATTATGGTGTGGGGTTGTTTTTCAGGGGTTGGGCTAGGCCCAAGTTCCAGTTAAAGGAACTCTTGAGGTTTTAGCATACCAAACCATTTTGGACATTTTCATTTCCAACTTTGTGGGAACAGTTTAAGGATGACCCCTTCCTGTTCAAACATGATACTAGCGCACAAAGCAAGGTCCATTAAGACATGGATGAGTGAGTTGGGTGTGTTGTCCTGACCTCAACCCGATGAGGGATGAATTTGGGATACCTTAGGGATGAGTTAGAGTGGAGACTGCAAGCCAGGTCTTCTCGTCCAACATCAGTCCCTGACCTCACAAATGTGCTTCTAGAGCAGTGTTACTCATTGCGCGGCTCGCGAGCCTCATGCGGCTCGCCAAGCTTTAACTTGCGGCTCGCATTATATCACATGTGAATGCGTATCAATAGTACGAGTGTGCAATCTTGTGGAATGTATATGAGATTTGGCGTGCATATACTACGCAGTTTTTCGCGTGCATATGATACGCACTTTATGGCGTGTATATGACACGCTCTTGGATGGGGGTGGGGGGTTCGTGCATATAATACGCGCATCATATGCACGCGAAAAACTGCGTACCATATGCACGCCAAATACATTCCACGATGCTAAGTTTGGACGATTCTAGTTAGGACGACAGAGAAACCGCCTCACCAATGAACATCTTGCATGCCTCACAAGGATTGCAACGACAAGCTACAACTACAACATGAAGAAAGTTAAGGAAATGCATGCATGCTCCGCTTATCCCAGCATTAATGTAATCCTGCTTTTTTGGATCGCGGGAGGCTTCGGCTTCGTCCCGTCTTTTTAGTCTACGTGTTCTTCAATCCGCAGCGGCGCGGAGCAGAGCGCACGTCAGAAGCTGAGGTGTGTGTGTGTGTTGTGTGTGTATACATCTGAGCCTCTGTAGCAGATATATGCACCTTTTTTAAAAATGAAAGTTAAGACATCTGTCATTTATTTTTCTCTTGTATTGTATCTTCAATTTTCTTTTTGCGGCCAAGTTTTATTTTCACAAAAATATTCAGGCAAATTAATAAACTTTTGTCTACTCTAATTTCACAATTTTTAACTGAAAATATCCCTATGTGATTCATAATGTAGGCCTAACTAACGAACAAGAAATATTAACAAAGCAATTTTCATCAGATTAGGCATTTTTAGTGCTATTGTTATCTAACTTTTTGGCTTTCAGAACATCTTAAAATGCACATATGTAGATCATAGAAATCAAAATTTTCTCGGGGGAGCATGCCCCCCGAACCCCCCTCACATTTGGGATCTCTGTAATTCTAAACATTATTAGGGTACAAATGTTACATGTAAAGTATGAACATGCAGTAAGGGGGTAATACTTGCTTTATAAGTAATAAACAGCAAATATCATATGGGTATGCATGTTTGTAAAGCTACTAGTTAATGGCGCAATTTGGACACTACACTATGTTACCATTTTTTCCATAGGCTACCCTCACTGGGGGCTAAGCTCCCCTGAAACGAAAATCCTAGAAACACCCCTGCTTTGCAATAAAAGTGGCTCTCCTATTGATTTTGTGCTATCAGTGCGGTTCTCATGAAAAAAGTAGTGAAGACCACTGTTCTAGAGGAATGGTCAAACATTTCCATAAACACAGTCCTAAACCTTGTGGAAATCCTTACCAGAAGATTTAAAGCAGTTACAGCTGCAAAGGGTGGGCCAAATGCATATGAAACCCCACGGATTAAGAATGGTTTGTCATTGAAGTTCATGCGCATGCAAAGGCATATGTATTCACTGCATACACACTACCCATAGTGGGCCTTTTTTTAAAGCATTCAAATCACTTACACTCCACATGAACTATGCACAAACAAAAAATTGCGGACTGTTCTGATGACGGAAATTGCATCTAACTTATGTAGGGCAGCATCACTTTAGTCATAACATCACAAAGTAAAGGGGCACTACTAATGAAAGAATACATAGACATGAGGACATAGAATAGCGGTTCATGTTTGTTTATATGCTTTAGGGCTTATCGTGTACAAAAAGGTCAACATGATTTAGACAGACACAAAATGATAATGGCCAGGCTATCAACTAACAGGGACTAACAAAAACATACTCTGAGCGCAAACTAATCCCTTTTCAATTTCCTTTGCAGTGGAATCAGGTCAGAACAGCATGAAGAGTAGTAGCCTATTTGTGTACATTACAATGCCAAAACAATGCCAGTCTGTCTTCTTATATAATATGATCTGTTTTATTTGAAATGGTGACTAAATATATGCAGACGCACAAGCACATTCTTCCAAACAAGGCCTATCTTAACATAATACACAATCTAGTACCAAACCACACAAAAGTCAGCAGCAGAAGAATGACAAGAAAGCAGTCAGGAGGCCCAACTTATCCATATAAAACAATTATCATCACACTGATATGTATAGGCCTGTATATTTAAAAAAAAATTAAAGCACATATTTGTATAATAAAAAAGGAGAAATGACTGTAAAAAATATATTTAAAAAAAAATGCATCAATAATAAATAATAATAATGATAATAATAATAATGCCATATTAGTTTACTTTTCCAGGTTGACATCCAAAAAAATATCTCAATGAGTTTCAATTCAATAACAAGGGAAATTGTCTGAAACATAGATGAACAGTTGAAAGGGGGAAAAACTAGGAAGTTCCTGTGGCCTCTGGGTCAAGTTTCCTTATTAACAATATATGCTCTATCCACTTACAGCCGTCATTTAAAGGGATAGTTCAGACAAAAATTACAATTCTGTTATCATTTACTCACCCTCATGTTGTTCCAAACCTGTATGAGTTTCTTTGTTCTGCTGAACACAAATTAAGGTATTTTGAAGAATGTTTGTAACATTCTTCAAAATATCTTAATTTGTGTTCAGCAGAACAACCATTCACCACCACAATAGGAAAAATAATACTATGGTAGTAAATGGTTGTTCTGTCTGCTTTGTTACAAACATTCTTCAAAATATCTTAATTTGTGTTCAGCAGAACAAAGAAACTCATACAGGTTTGCAGGAAGAAAAAAAATCTGTCACTTTTACTTCTGTGCAGATATTCTGTTACTTCAGTCAGTGTAGCAGTGCTGCAGTCCAGGTTAAATCACTCAGGAGAATGTGTGTATTAAACCTTCACTCCAGAACTCGCCCTTGGGCTCCACTTTTAACAAGCCTGCACATTCATTTTCAATGCCTTGTTCGGTGCAACACTGACATCCTGCAGTAAAAGTGCTCATCAACCAGAATTGATTAGGCATACAAGGCTGAATCATTGCCGCGAATCGGTTCTTTCGAACAGTTCATTCCAAAGGAATAGATTCAGGGATTATTTTAGTAACGTCATCACGCGGTCCCTGGCATCACGAAATACCAAAACGTTCTAATGAATTGTACTTATATATCTCAGTTCATAGTCTTCAAGAACACAAATATCATCTGCATTTACATTAAACTAAACACTTTTAAAAGTCATCACACACGACTTTAAGGCAATCACTAAACGATTCATTCAGACTATTTATGAACCGGTTCAAACGAACCGCTAGAACAAATAATATGCTACAATATCATACACTGATATACCTTTATATTAACTTACACTGAATGTGCTCAATAATAATTTTAAACGAAAAACTATGAGCGATGACTTTTTGCGAGCTCCAGGTTTACTTTAACACTTTGTCAACATCGTTAAAATAATCCATTACATTTAAAGATCAGACAGTTAGAATGTCTTTTTAGCGTTTCAGTTTGCTTCTGAAGCTGTCGTTTTTGATTTCGAATATTCCATACGCAATAATCATTTGACTAGCATAAGCTGTATAATTCATTAATTTAACGCTAGCACTCACCTCAGAAGCGACACTGCAGCGTTTCAGAAGTACACCTCAAACAGGTCAAATTCACACCAGATTTTAGCGTATGAATTAAGTTAATAGTTGAAATGTCTTTGAGACAAAAAGTGAGAGTAGCTACATTTTCATGAACTGATAGCGAATTGAATTTCTGCGGGGAATATACCATTATCAAACCATAAAATATGAGGGTACAACCTCATTGTAAAAATAAATAACATAAAATAATATTTACCACACATTCATTTAATTTACCACACATATATGCTTTATATATATATATATTTTATAAATATGTTCTTACAAAAAATAAAAACAGGACAAAAAAGCGGGTTAGAGTGTCTGCACACCATAAGAACACCCCCAATACGGCAAATAATAGTATGAGCCGAATCCCGCCATTGGTCGCTCCCAGTTTGGAAAACGCAGGACAGTTTCCAAGGTAACTGCCCCTCAATGTGTTACTCATTACGTAATTGTTCGCCTCTTTTCAAAAAAACTCACAATAACTGATAATAAATCTGATAATATATAAATTATCTCAAATAATTTGGTTTTAACTTTGGTTTTAATGTTATATGTCAGCGATGCTGATAAAACTTTATAAATATGAGCTAAATACATAAACCCTGACCTTATAAATCTAAAAGTGTTTATTTAAATTGTGGCCAAGATTTTTTTTGCTGATTTTGCTACACGTTTTAGGGACACGTAAACGAGAACACATTACACCTATATTGGCTTCCCTTCATTGGTTACCCGTTTAGAATTGATTTCAAGATTTTACTTTTAGTTTTTAAATAGCTAATTAAATAACATTGCTCCTAAATATCTCTCAGAGCTGTTAAAGCCATATGCTCCACCAAGAGCACAGGTCTGCTGGACAACTGCTTCTAGTATCACCTTGCAAGACTAAAGAGCAGAGGTGACCCTAAACTCTGGAATAATTTGCTTTTGTACATTAGGCAGGCACCTTTACTGGCTGTTTTTAAATCGCATTTAAATTTACGCAGTATGGGAGTTATTTGTTAGGAGTTTCTTTTTAAGTGTGTGTTACTAATTATTATTGCAAATATCATTGTATTTATAATTGTATTTTTTTTTATTGTTTGTAGCACTTTGGTGAACACCTGTTGTTTTAAAAAAAAGGTGCTCTATAAATAAACTTTGATTTGATTTGATCAGTTAGGGAAGAGCAAACTTATACAGAACTTCAGCAATATTTATTAATCAGCAGATGAACTTTCTTTTTTTCTTTTTTTCTTTCATAAAGCGGTTGTGTTAGTTGAAGCAGCCAATACCAGACAGGGGTGTTATGGGGGGATGGTGTTTATTCATTAACTGGCACAGATTCACTAGACTAGTGTATTCGTTCTCGTCTGTGTATACAATGAAGCTACTGATAAAGTAAAGTAGCAGAAGGTGAATTTAAAGTGATTTAATTAACTCACAAAGTAGCCTTTCACTTTTTTTCATCTTTAGGTGATATTGAGATGCAAAAGACAAATTCAATAGCTTAACTAAATGGAACTTACAGACTTTAATTTAATTTATTTGATTTACACACAAACACACACACATACACACACACACACACACACACACACACACACACACACACACACACACACACACACACACACACACACACACACATAATATTAGATTATTTTAGCAATTAAATCAAATATTACAAATCGAACAAAGCAATGAGGACCATATTGCATCAAAAAAATTATATTGCTGCTAATTGAAGATGAGGTCTGTGCAGACTAGATGAGACAAGACCTAATTAATGAAGAGAGGCAGAGAATAAGAAAGCTGTTTTGTAAAAAAGCTGCAGCCTGATCTTTAAACCCCCATTCCTCACTCCCACTCGGGGCTCTGAGGGGCCAAATGGCGTATGCATCTATTGTTCAATGCTCGGTTTAACTGTTAGCTATGACAGAGGAAAACAGAGAACGCTGAGACACAAAGACACAGTCCCCTGGGCCATGAACCTCAACCGTCAATCCTCTCCCATTACAAACATGTCTCATTAAATGCCAGGCTACTGCTGATCCGTCTCTCTACTGAAAATAAACATTTGAAATAGTGACGTATCAGTTCCACTTCCATCCGGTTATCATTTGCAACAGAGGCTCGGGTTTTATATGCTGACATGTAAACAAAACAAAAAAGCAAACCTAAGGAAAACAACCATGCTTTTACCTTATCATTTAAAGAAATCAGTGTGCCTGATTTAAAACATGAGTAAATACTGCCACCTGCTTATCTCCTTTAGTTGCATTTTGATTTCCCTTTACTCTGAAATATGATCCATTTTATTCATAACCACTGGATCCGAAACAACAACATTTCACAGTCAGCTTTAATTGTTTTCTGAGAATCTGATGACGCTCTGGAGCTTAATATAAGGATCTTTTGGAGAGCCAAGTTATTGTCTGTTTTCAATGACTTCCTTCTGACCTTATCTTCTGCTTAATCTGGGTTCAAAATTGGCCATAAAAAGCACACCTTGACACACTCTCAAAGCTTCTTTTGTTGTTTTAATTTAGTCTCTCTCTTCACACAGAGGACTGATGCGGTGTTAAAAGTTCTCTAATGCAGATCTCGTCTTCTGCTCATTTATATTTTTGGAAGGCTGACTTTCTGAACATCTGCTTCAATTTGGTATGAAACAACACTGTCATCTCTCTTTATTTAAGCTTCATTTTAAATTTATATGGCTCACAGATACTCATCATAATTTAATTATATCAGTAAATGGTTGTCGAGACCTGTTGTGATCGCGTGTGTGAGACTTAAAGGGTTAGTTCGCCCAAAAATGGAAATTTGATGTTTATCTGTTTACCCCCAAGGCATCCAAGATTCAGTAGAACATAAATGAAGATTTTTAACTCCAACCGTTGCTCATGCAATGCATGTCAACAGTGTTTTTCTACATCAAATTTTCATTTTTGGGTGAACTATCTCTTTAAAGGAAAAACATCCCATTGACACACGCGCATGCACATTTTCTTTCTCATAAACAAATATATTATTCCCTTTTTCTGTCTATCCATCCCATTGGATGATGGACTCATGGGAAAGGGCCCATGCTGTTGAGGATGGGAAAGGTTTTCTTATCTCTTACCTTTCATTATCCCACTGGTTAAAACAGAGAGAGAGTGGCAAGATGAAACAGGAAAGATAAGGCCATCATCTTTGGATAACAGAAAACTACTAGAGAGACAAATAATGAGAAAGCACCAGACGACAACAATGATTAGTGAGTGAGTCTGTGAGATGTTTCACAGATGATAAAACGCTCCATATGACCACAAACACACTTATAGTTTCACTGATTATGTGGTACAAAAGACATTTGAGATAGCAAAAATGTTTTGACTAAGCATAAGGTCACAGTCTAGTGATTTTCCATAAAGCTTACAAGAGAAAGAGCAGTACATTGTCTTATCAGCCCACAAACACAATCACTATATTTGAAGCAATAACTCAAAAAATTAACATGCTGTTATTATTCACTTGCTTATCCTCTAAATGGCAATGGTAATATCAGCTGACTTGAAAATCTGCCTTTTCCTATAAATGTACTGATAACCACAATGAATATAGATGTTAAAATAGAAAACCACATTAATCAGAGCTTATGTCCTTTAACAGTTTTTTTCTCCATTATATCTTATGTAATTAATCATTTTTACATGCAATTTTTAATAAATTTGACTATTACAGTAAAAATAAAACAATGCAATTACACTATTGTAAACATTTTACAGATTTTAAACATTTTAAACATTACTGTATATGGTAAGGTAACTTCATTTAATTTAATCTGATATTAATGCGTGTGAATTAATATTTGATGGTGTATTTTGCACATTTTAGAGATTGAGAGTCCCACTTTCATTGTATGGAAACAAATATTGTAAACATTTTTCAGTTATGGTCACAATTATTGGCACCTGGTAAATATGATCACAGATGGCTTTAAAAATTAATCTGCTTTGTTTTCCTTTTGATCTTTCATTAAAAAAAAATAATAATAATAATCCAAAATGTAACCTCATTGAAGTAAAAAAAAATTGAAAGGGGGCCGTGATTGGATCTTCCATCAGCACAACGACCCAAAACAAACATCAAAATCACCACAAAAACATGTGAGCAAAACTGAGCACAAAAGATCTGGAGAGGATTCTGTTTGGAGGAATAGTCTTTGGCATTAGGAGAAAACTCAAAGCTCTTATCCTGGCAAAAGGAGGTTGCAAAAAGTAAAAGGGTGCCAATAATTATGGCCAACATGTTTTGAAGAAAAGCATTTATTTCATGTGATTTAGCCCCCGCTTTCAATTATTTTACTTGAAAGGTTAGACTATTATTTTTTTTAGGCTAATGAAAGATCAAACGGAAAAACAATGCAGATTTATTTATCAAGTGGTGCCAATCATTCGGACCACAACTGTGTTTTTTATGTCCCTGTCCCATGAAAAAAAGTCATACATGGAAGAATGTGAGTTTGACTTGAACTAATATATCTGACTTCAGTTCTCTCACAATACGCCTCATTTCCTCTATCTCTGGTGTTCTCCTGTTCCCAGTGGAGTGAGTGAGTGAGTGAGTGAGTCCTCCCAGCAGGACCATGACAGAGGGATCAGCAGATGCCAGGCAGCAGAGAATCAAACTGAATTAAACAGGTTTGGCCACCCCACCCCCTAACATGCATAAAAAGATTCACTCTCACACACATGCACCATCTACTCTCCATCAGCCTTTATCAGGAAATATAGAGACAATGTAAACAATAGTTCTTTCAAAGTCAAGACTGCGTCATGCTCTATACTGGGTGTGCTTTTATACACTATTGCACATGTGTATACAAATCCAAACACTATTGTGCCAGACTGTTATTTAGAGAGTACTTGAATTACACATGTCTCAGAATGTGGCTACTTGAGAGTGTATTAAACTCCACTGCCTCTTTAGAATTGTTCATGTCAACTAATCACAACAAGAAGATAAAGGAAGAGTGGCATGTGGAAGGTCCACCTTATAGAATTTAAAGAACCTGTATTTTATTGTTAAGACTAATAGTTAGTCGACAGGAGGACTGTTACAAGAAGATACAGTAACCATTTTACTTTATTCCGTCCTTTCATCTTTTCCCTACCTGACCAAATCCAAGTCCTCTTTCCTTTCATTTAGACAAGCAGCTGCTGTCCTTCTCGCTCTGAATGGAGAGCCCCAGGAGAGAAGGAGGATGAGTGTGACTAGACGCTACAGGTCAAAGGTCAAGCCAGATTTCTATATGGCACATCAGTTAGGCAAGTGCACACACCTACTAATCATCATATATATGCACATATATATGCACAGCACCAAAAAAATCTTTCAAAAGGGGTCAATTTAGACAAGTAATGTGTTGCACTGTTCCATCTCAAGCTTGATCAATTCTAATGTTGGGATTTATGAGAGAGACTTACCTCATTGCTTAAAAATATGTCACTATAAAATGAGCTTTAACCATATAGTTTTATAGTTTATTATTTTAAAAGAGAAACACTATATTGACACAACCTGAGAACACAATAGTTTTTGTTATTAATTCAAATAAAATGTAATATTACAAAAAATCTAAAATATTAAGAAGGAATAAAGACAATATATATATATCAAAATTCAGTAATATAATAAGGAAAAGTTGGGAACACTGCAGGGATTGAACCAAATTATTACATTTTTTATAATTTAATAATATATATATTTTTTTAACTTTCATTTTATTCATTTAATGTTTAGTTTATGTTTTTGTTATGTCATTAACTTAAAGTTTAAATGTATTTTTATTTTATTTTTAGTAATTTTAGTACTTCAGTTTGTTGCCAGAGAAGTTTTTTTAAGTTAAGTTTATCATCTAATATTTAGATTTTATTTATTTCAGTTAATGAAAACCTATACTTTTTAGATAACAATAGCAGGGTGGAGACAAGCCAAAGGCATCCTCGTGACAAAAAATAAAAATGAATGAATGAATTAAAATGACTGGAATTTTGTTCATGTGTTTATACGAGACTAGAATAAAGATAAGATGAACTGCTTTCTTATGTCAATGCTAAAGGCAAATGACTGTGAAATCAGCCATAAAACCTTCAGACACACAGTTGTTCATATTACGCAGTAGCACATTACACAATGAGGACACGGAATCCAAATCAGCTTTTTCTTTCCCTAAAACACACCCACACACACGCTCATTACTCGCTCATTGCTGTGTCAAAGATCAAAGCCCAGGGGAGCTGACCTCATCTCCAAAGCCATGAGACTCCGAGGAGGAGGTGTTATCCCTTCCATCCCAGATACACTTCCTTCCCTCACTCCCTTCTCACTCTTTCCATCCTTCCAAACTCCACTGATCCTTCAGCCATTAAGCAACAAAATGACACGAGGCACATCCCTGCACGCAGAGGCACTCAGCTGAATTATGAATATGAATATTATAATGAATAATGAATGCAGGATAATGTTTTTGTCCTGAAGCTGTGCAAAAAGGGATGATACTTGCAGATGTAGGACAAGGGGTTTGATTCTACACTGGTTTGTGGTAAAGGCTGGCTTGTTTCTTTATGATAATCTTTTATCACAAAGCTGCGGTAATCCTTCTGTTTTACACGTTTTTTGTGTTGTTAGGACCGTTTAGGTCAATTAGAAATTGTTACAAATTAACCACAAATGTTTAGAAATAAATTTACACAAAGGGCCTATATTTAAAAATCAGCTTTTAAAATAATATTTTTATGGCATTTGTTTACCAAGTATTGCCAATACATTTTAAATTTTGAGGGTAAACTGACGAATAGACATTAAAAACATTTATTTTGCCGTTTTGAGAAATAACTCCAAATATTTCTGATTTATCACTCTATCAACTCGAATTACAGATTACAGTCTGTTCAAAGTTTATTTTATTCATTTAATTTTCATGCTAAATAAGCAATACAATGAATAGTTCACAATAATTATTAATAATAATTAAAAGTAACTTTATGCTGACGTACTAACACGTTACTGTACTTACACAATGTGGCATTAGCATAGCACTTGCTGAATGAGTTCCGCAAAAAAAAAATTCAACATACATCTGTTGTCAAACTAAACTCATGCTCCACTCGTCATCGTGATGGTAACCCTACAAAAAATAAAATAAAATAAATAACAGAAACTCTTCTAAACTAGCATAACAAAACATTAAACTAAATTTTACACTTAACATTAATCTTGCACCAAAAACACAATATAACCCTTTCTCTAAACACTACTCTCAAAAGAAAAGGGAATTTCTAAATACTCAAAAAGGTTCATTTGATTGAACTAATTTGTTTCATTTGAGTGTTTGGGTTTACAGTAGTAAAAACAGCCAATTATACATAATTACAAGTAACCCTAAACTAAAACATAACCCTAGTCATAAAATTCGGTAGTCAGTATGTCAAAATATTTAGTATCAGTATTTTGTGTGAGAATTGATCATCTCAATTGGAAGTATTGACTTTTCTCTGCATTTACTGGCATAGCTCAAATGAGATTCATTTGGTTGTATTTTGAACTGTAAAGCATTTTAGGTTTATTGCCCGGAAGGAACAGAGTATATGAGCCAACTGTGTTAAACAAATG
Source organism: Pseudorasbora parva (assembly GCF_024679245.1). NCBI lineage: Eukaryota > Metazoa > Chordata > Actinopteri > Cypriniformes > Gobionidae > Pseudorasbora > Pseudorasbora parva. Next base: position 25,863,173 of record NC_090177.1, on the reverse strand, counting down.
CATATGGAAACATAATCTCAATTAGTACAATATCAACTTATTAATTCCAAGAATTCTGAATTTATAAATAAGGATTTGTAAACGTGTACTTCTATGAATGTTCACAGAAGCATTTTAGATACTGTTATGTTTTGATGTCTATATATGCAAATGTAAGTAAATGTTAAAATTGCGTAGAAAACATAAGAATACTCATGAGATCATGTTAAAAACTGCAAGAGTACTTACAAATCAATAAAGGGAAATATTTTACTCTGTTTTTTGGATCCACTTAAATGTAAGTAAAATTGTTAATACCTTACGGTAAAACATTAGGTTGGTAACACTTAACAATAGTATATAAATGTATCATCTACTCCTACTCTTTATACTCAGTTCTGAGGAAAAGCCACGGTTTTCCCTCTTGTAGAGCTTTTGCATGTACAAACATTTGAAAAGGAAAAAAGTTATTTCCTTCTCCACCCAGAAATAACAGCAAGAAAACACTTACACACTGAGCAATACTTTCCAGGGTATCCATTCCACTAAAGCTCCTCATAAAACTACACATGAAAACAAAACCTTGACTCAATAGGACCAACAACTCTTTCTTCCCTAGAACTCAGACAATGACATTAAATTCAATGTTCACAAATAACATGTCATATCTAGCATTTATCTTTCCTGTAGCTCAAATAGTAGCACAAAGTACTCAAAGTGTACTACAAAGTGCTAGCAACAACAAGTACTCAAATTATGCTTTGAATAAAAACTTCAACCAAATTTGTAAATGTAGGTACATGTAGACACAATTTTCATAATGTTTTGATGGTGTAATGATGGGATCATGTTGGACCATGATTCATGATGCCTGGTGATTTAGCACACATTAACAAATGTATTTATTTATTTATTTATTTTTTACTTTTTGCTGTGTTATTATTCATATTTCTTTACAAAATAAAGAAAGGTCTAATGTTACAGTCCCACAGCTCACTCTGACATATCTGAATCTGAATTATGAGCTAGCTAGCGCACTTGACCTCTGAGGATCATATTTTATGGTTATAAACGATTCAGTGATTTGCTTACTTCAGACACTCTATAACCGATGATATTGGATGAATCAGTGAGCTATTAAAGGTAATTAGGCAATTTTTGTTATATTACTTAAAACATTTAGGACCAACAAAGTGTTTGTTCAATGATTGTAATCATGTCCAACCTCCTTGTCAACATATGTATTTCCATACACGCAAGACTATGCAGAGTTGTAGACAAAAGTCAATGAGTGCTGCAAGCAGCAGCCACTTTTTACAGGTCCTCTTGAACCAAAACAATGAGCTTACGTTGCAGATTCACGCTTTATCATACCTGACGAGATGGCAACCTGTGACGTTCATGCTCTCTTTTTGAGTTTCTTTGTCAACACTATCAACACCGAAATTAATCTTCAACAGGTGGTACAAGTGTTTTTTTTAAGTCGTTTCCATTCAATAATATTAATGGGTAACACTTTACAATAAGGTTGTATTAGTTATCATTATTTAATGCATTAGTTAGCATGAATTAACCATGAACGTTCATTATTAGTTCATGTTAACGTTAACTAATGAACCTCAACATTAATAGTGTTACCTATTAATGTTATGTTCTTTGAGATGAGGTAATTTAACGCCATCTCGTGATATTTTCCAGACTCTGTTGTGTGTGTGTGTTCATGTGTTTTAAAGGAGGCATGGCTTTGGAGACGCTCTGAAGAGAAGAAGGGATCTTATAATTTCAAAGCCTCTCCAAAACTACCTACCCTATACCTTTAATTTCTGCAATCATCAATAGAATTCATAGGACAAAAACTATTTTACGAGGTGATTTTGTATGAATTCGTACAATGTGAATCGTATGAGAATTTACTTTTAGAGAAAAACCACTTGAAGGTCCACACCTAAATATAACCTTCACTGTGGCATAAGCAGACGTGAATTCACCAAAACGAATCAATGAGAACTGTGAACCGGTTCAACTGGTTTATCCAAAAGAGTCATTCTCACAAATGATTCACTCAAAAATCGGACATCGCAGATTTTGATTTCAATGCAAAAATAACAAGGACAAGAAAAAGGAAAAGGAAACATCAAAAGAGAGGAAAAACATCAGATATGCTTCAGAATGTAATAAAGATATAAAAGAAAAAAGCAATTATTTGTTCTGTTTGGCAGATAAAACATGTTAGAGCAGCAAAAGGTGCATTTTAATGCCTAAAAGATTTGAAGAAAGATATATCATCTTGCCTTTACTGAAGGTTTTTGTGCACAGCACATAGGGATATTTTAAGATGGTGTGGAAATGATTTGAATATGCATGAATGAAATTTCTTTGGTATGATGTTGAACTTGTTGCTTATGTTCACAGTGTCTCTTTAGGGGGAAGGGCACTGATGTTACACCCTGAAGCAAAATGCTTAACCTCATTTGCCTCATTACATCTCCTGCCAACAGATAATATGGAAATCTCTAAGCAAGCAAGGTAGCTCAGCTTAATAATCCTGCCACGATAATAAAACTGAACGCCATTATTATCACTAAACGTTTGGCAGTGCCAGTATGAATAGAGAAAACAAACAGTGAGAAGCTCTAATTGGTGTGTAATGCAGGTCACTGTCCCATCATCCATCAGGGCCATCATGGAGTGCATCATCTGACATCATGTGCACTATTCAGAAGCATAACCTCATTGAACAAGAGCCAGCAGAGGACGAGAGGGTCCAGATCAAACACAAAGCTGTAACCACATGAAATGAGCGGCAAAAAGAGCAGCCACACTTCTAACGAAAGGCGGTGGGAGAATGACCCATTTACCCAGCATGCCCTGGGGGTCTGAAAGGAAAAGACTGTCTTATGGTGCCAGTATGCAAAGTAGGTTGGATGTGAATGGGAGAAGGAAAGAAACAGTGAGAGAGGTGGCTCAGTAAACCAGGACACTGGCAGAAGAATAGGTCAAAGCTGGCATTTTATGTATGGCATCCGCCCTTGGCCATATATTGACGGCAGGGCTTGTCAGGTTCACCCTCATATTTTTGGCCTCCCATGCGTTGGGGTCAAGAGAGTGAATGATATATAATCACTAAAGTAGTGCTCTTGCAGATTTTGGCATGAGAAGGCATTTCCCTACAAGGCTGAATGAACCACACACAGAAAGTTATGAAGCATCTCTTACTTCTGTGACAGAAATATCTCATTGCTAGGTCCATCTTTCTGCATGGTGAAGTCTGCGGTCATTCTGCAGTTATAATAAGGGAAGAGAGACTATTTTTTGGCTTTAATCTATGTAACTCAGTGCTTATTTAAACACACACACACACACACACACACACACACACACACACACACACGTTTAGGAAATAACTGACATGCATATTTTGCAGAGAAAGTGTTAGCACGTTTCATCTGTTTGGATGTGGACATAGACAAATGGCACTGGGGACCAGACTGACTTCACGCTAACGGTCAAGAGGGTAATTTATCCTTCAATCTTCATCTTTGGCTTTTTGTTGTGAAGGGACAAAACAATGCAAGAAGCTTGGGATGGGAAGGGCGAAGACAAATGGCATATGAGTTTCCCTAGAGAGCAAAAAATGCTAAATCAACAAATAATAGGACTGAGCTGGAGGAAGGGTCTAGGAGATAACAGTGGGTGTAACGACAATAGCAGGGGGGATGTGTTCTCTGGTTTTAAGCTGTTTAGGTGGGGGTGGGCAGGGACACGTGCCACTCTTGGTAGGAGGGGACCGGGTGGAATTGAGGAGCACAGCCAGTGGTACCCAATCCGGCCCTCTGCTTTGTTCTGCCAGCTGTTGATGTCACGGTCAACACCCGAGAATCAATGGACCCTAAAAATACAGTCACCACCATAATACTCATTAACACACAGATCTCTGCTAGGGAGGGGTGGAATGATCTTGAAATAGTGAGGCTTCCAAATGAAAAAAAAATGTTTTATTATATTAATAAAAAAACAAAAATTATATATGCGTACTTTTGCAAATAGTTGTGAAATACAGTAACTATTTCCCCACCACCCTCTCCAGCAATCAAACAGATATTTCAGTTAATGACAAAAAAGCGGGAGTGTTTCAATCTACTTAATAAATAACCTAAATGTGGCATTTACTGATTTTTGATATAACTTTAAACTTAAGAAGTTGTTAAATGATTTAGTGTTTTATAATTGTTGTTAAACGGAAAGAGGAGTAAGAGGAGAAGTGTTTAGGACTTTTCAATGGCATGCAGGCTAAAGGCAATTTTATTCACAAAAAATGTTTTAATAGATGCTCTCATGCAGGGCTGGACTGGGGCTAAAATTCGGACCTGGCAACCCCAGCCCATCTGGCCCCTGAGTTCCCCGTGAATGTTTTTGCTGGGCTTAAAGGGTTAGTTCACCCAAAAATGAAATTTCTTTCATTATTGACTCACCCTTATGTCGTTCCACACCCGTAAGACCTCCGTTCATCGTCAGAACACAGTTTAAGATATTTTATATTGAGTCTGAGAACGTATCTAAGTGTAGGCACACTACTGTCCATGTCCAGAAAGGGAATGAAAACATCATAAAAGTAGTCCATATGTGACATCAGTTGGTTAATTAGAATCTCGTGAAGCATCGAAAATACATTTTGGTCCAAAAATAGCAAAAACTACGACTTTATTCAGCATTGTTTTCTCTTCCGCGTTTGTTTTCAAACCTCAAATAAAGATTCAAATGGTCATGAATCAGCGTATTGATTCATGATTCGGATCACCAATGTCGCATGATTTTAGCAGTTTGGCAGTTCCGAATCATGAATGCGATCCGAATCATGAATCAAGAAGCTGATTCATTACCGTTTGAATCTTTATTTGAGATTTGAAAACAAACGCGGAAGAGAAGACAATGCTGAATAAAGTGGTAGGTTTTACTATTTTAAGGTTTGTAGTAGTGTGTATTGCTGTTTTCCACTTTACCTTGTCATATTTACATGCTCGCGGCTGTTTTCAGCTGATTCACCACAGAACCTGTAATGTTCCCATATCACACATTTGTATAAAACTAAATTCGGAGTCAAAGTGCCGTTCATCACTTCATGGAGCAGCAGAAACGTAGCGTAGTTTCGTCAGCCGCAGCGGATATTAGTTTTTTGCAGTTCCATGCGCAATGCGCGCTCAAATTAAATGACTAAATAAAAGCGCCTAATATGGAGGGGAGGTCTCTCACTTTGGCCTGCCTATTCAGAAGACAAACCAATGGGCTGCTGTCCCTGCATGAAGGCCAGATAACTAAATAATTAAATAATCTTATATCGGCCCCAAAGTGCGTCGGCCCATCAGGAAAATGCCCAGTATGCCAGATTACCAGTCCAGCCCTGCTCTCATGAATTTCATATGGGTTTCTAGAGCCGTAGTTTTGATTTGCGATTGAAATAGGGTCTGAAGTGGTTAACATTAAAGGGTTACTTCAACAATTATCATATGGCTTTGTATCAGTAGAAACCCTGGAGTATATTCAAATGATTTAACAGACGAGATTTTTGCAATTTAGTTCTGTAAAAAAAAAACTCAGAAGACGCAAGTATCGTCATTTTGTGTTATCGGAGGAATTTTTGGCCAGAGGCTAAAGACTACAGCCAGTAGAGGGAGATATTTCTGCATGTTTTCAAACTGTGTATGTAGGGGGATCACAATCACAGCACTCAGCTCGGGCTGCCGCGGTGGACAAGTGATCCAGTAATCCAGTAACAATGGCTTTGGGAGTGGCCTCACAGGGCAGTAAAGCAATGCATTCTGGGAATTGTTGTCTTTCATCCCCATGTACATGTACAAATTTACACATACATTTTCTGTCTTTTCTCAGTCTAGAAGGCACCAAATTTAAAATTATTTCACATTTCTAATGACCCAGTTTAAAAACAGATTCATCTTCCTAGCGCTGAAGTATCCCTTTAAGCTACCACATGAAGTAGACAGTAATACATCAAGCTTGAATAGATCCAGGTTGGCCAACAAATTTATGTCATGACAAGAAACTAGTACAATTTGAGACGTTGTCCTTTTCCTGTCTTCAAAGCAAACAGGAGTTTGTATTCACATTACAACAAACAAAAAGCCTATCTTAGATAAAAGATACTCCTTATTTGTTCGTCACGTTTGGAGACGTTCAGTCAGACTCGCTGCTGCCTTCTGTTCCTGTACAGCAAGACCGGCAGTTGGCATCATGTGAGGCTTACTGCTGCCATCTAGAGGCTTCTGAAGGTTTTCACAATCACACAAATGAGCAAAGCTCTTATTATTTCTTTCAAAAAGACCTTAATGACCTGTTCTCTTTAATTTCATCACTGATACACAACCAGTGAAATTGCCTTATTTATAGTCTGGAACTGTGTGACAGCTTTATTAGTTTGAGTTTCCTCCAAAGAAAACTGTCTCAACCTGTCCTGAATTTTATTTTTGTCATTGGTTTGAGCTAAAAAGTGTCAGTGACAGCTCATATTCAAGGTGTTGTCATCTACACACTGCAGCTCTGTTTCAGCATGCTTGAATGGCCAATGAAAACAGGTCAAATTCAGTTGCATACACAACTGCTCATGGGAAAAGATAAGCACTGAGCAGGTCACATCAGAGTTCAAGCATAAATATAGTTGCGCTTCCGTTTTTTTAAAAAAAAAATTATTTATTTAACACATGGTTATAAAGAGTAGATTAATATGTCTACAAACCAAGCACTGTAGGATACTGTTAAATCAAAAATATTCTAGTTTTTAAAAATAACTTAAGCTCTATCAGTATCACCAGTGATATTCTTGTTGTGGTCAACAATGAGATTTTTGTATTTATTTATTTTTTGTTGTAAAAAAGTAATTTACATATTACATATTTTAGCTACATTTTTTATTTTTAGAATACATTTTAAACAAAACTCATTTTTTAAAATTATGTTAACAGCTTATAAATCATACTTAATTATGTTTTTTGAAAACATCATTATGAAAGTCCCCATAAAACATGGAAACCCATTGTGTGTGTGTGTGTGTGTGTGTGTGTGTGTGTGTGTGTGTGTGTGTGTGTGTGTGTGTGTGTGTGTGTGTGTGTGTGTGTGTGTGTGTGTGTGTGTGTGTGTGTAATATGATGTGAAGAGATTAAGTTGTATTTAACATTCATTCAAAGCGCTGAGCTGTTGCATAAAGCAGAAGAGCAAGAACTTAAGAACTTGAACTGATAATAGAACATTTGAAGAAAGTATTTAAGGACAATACCATATGTGATTGTTTTAATAACATCTTTCTCTAGATATCATTTTATTTGTGCTGAGGGATGGAAGGCATGAGTTGGAGCAGATGGATATTTCCCAGCAGGCTTGTCCTTATTTGATCCTTAAAGGACAACTCGGGTGAATTTTTAAGTTTATCTTGATCATTATATCTTTGTGAGTACAGTCTATATAAAAACAACGAACCGGATTGGTCCTCGCAACACAGAGCCGACACAACTCACTGCCAGACTTTGAGGCAGATTTTAGTTCAGGTTGCATTGGGCTAAACCCTGCAGATCAGGGCTGGAAGTGAGCCAGATAAACTCCCTACCTCCTCTCCTCTTCTCCTTCTTCAGAAAATCTTCCATTTCCTCTGATCTCTGAAAGTTTGATTCCAATAACTGTAATCAAAAATAAATATGCCTATGGATTAAAACATTATAAAAGACTCTAAAGTCTTTAGAGGATAAAAAACTAAATGTGAGAAAAACTGCCAAAAATGTATACAAAAAAACCAACAAAACAGTTTTGGATATACTAAGAGTTAAACTTCAGCACAGACGTCCCAGTGACCAGTAAGTCACATGCTTGTCTCAGATTGTTTACTTGCACAGTCTCTCTGTTTCAAATCTCTACCAAACTCAATACCTCCCACCGTCTCTCTCTCTCTCTCTCTCTCTCTCTCTCTCTCTCTCTCTCTCTCTCTCTCTCTCTCTCTCTCTCTCTCTCTCTCTCTCTCTCTCTCTCTCTCTCTCTCTCTCTCTCTCTCTCTCTCTCTCTCTCTCTCTCTCTCTCTCTCTCTCTCTCTCTCTCTCTCTCTCTCTCTCTCTCTCTCGCTCTCCACCCACCCCTGTGTTTTCATGGTCAGCCTGAGCCAACAGCCCGGGAAAAAAAAACACAAAACGAAGCAAGTGGTGCACATTTTCTTTCTTTTTCTTTTTGCAATATTTTCTTATTCGTGATTTTGTCATCGTCTAGTCTCTCAGGAAAACTGTGAGTACAATGAGGGAATTTTCTAGAAGCAGCAGGGGGAGAAGGGTAGTAACCACTGTTTTGACTGCAAAACAGGGAAGAATCTGTGCAAAAAGCACATTTAACTGCGAAAAAACTACTTTTTCACAAATGCTGTTTAAAAATTCTGCAGTAAAACTTAGTAATCTTCATGTTTTTATAAAAATTGAAAGATAGGCCAGCTTTCAACAGCATCACAGAGCATACAGATGAGTTTAATGTATTTACATAATGACTATCTGTATTTTTACAATAGAAACTTTTTGCAAAATAAAGTAAATTCAAGACATGAAAATATGTTTTAGAGCAAAATACAGCAGATGCTTGACTTTTCTAAATCATTTGTGTATTTGTGTGAGAGTTTAGAGTGTATAGGGGTCATTATGAACTCTTGGCTTGAGCTTTTGCCAGTTTCGTCCATTTTAATTACAGCATATTTTTCTTTCCCCCGCTGCACATGGAGAGTGCAGAAAGTTACAGCTCAGCACAGATGAATAAAGAATGTTATATAATTATAGCATGATCATTCTAAATGAAAAAACATTAAAAAAAAGGGTAACATCTTACAATAAGGTCCTATTTACTAACTGTCACAACAACTGTTCATTGTTAGTTCATGTTAGCTCAGGTCCATTGAATAAACAGATTTAATAATGTATTAGTAAATGCTGAAATGAACATTAACTGTTAATGTTATGAGATAAATGCTTTTTCCAAAATAAGTGTTTTTCATTGTTATCTCTCTTCTCAACTATTGTAGTTAACTAATGGAACATTAATGTAAAGTGTTACCAGATTTTTCCCTCCCAGAACTGTATGTCAAGACACAGACTGTTTATCATGAACGTGTGCAGAGTCTTACTGTAATTAACAGCAAAAGATGATTATGTGACCAGACTGAACAAGCTGAGATTTGGATTTGATCCAGAGCAGGAGGAACTAAAGCATTATGAAGTTTATATAGCCTGGCTTTATCGACAGTAAACAAAAAAAGTCAAAAAAGTAACTTTGATGGTTACTAAAACTACCTTAGACTATATAGACTTGTCATGATTTAGTCCAGATCATAGATCAAATAGTCTTTACTTAAAATAACAGAAGCAACACCTCTGTGGCCAGTTTCATTAACTACTAGTCTTAGTTAGACTTCTCATTTTTTATCTTCAATACAGTTGTGTATTTTTTTTAAATCAGTTGCATAAAAAGGTAGATTGGTCTAATTTGAGTCCGCTGTAGTGCTCTATTTAGTAACATACTTAGTACAACTAATGATGAATGATGGCGATAGGAACAAAGACAAGCACACTAAACATCCATACAGAAAGTTAAAGTAAAACAAAGGTAAAGTGTGACTTGTGCGTGCGTCCTTTTATGGACATTTGCGTCCTTTTAAAATTTGCCACAGGTGTGTATTTTTTTTGGGATTTTTTATATTTAACCACCATTTCCTTTAAAAAAACAAAAAAACAATTTTGCACTAGGTAGACAAATACTCACACTTAGGCTCTTTTGGACAAAAATGCCCATTGAAACCCATTAAAACTGCTATTTTTAATCTTGTTGCCATTTAACTATAAAATGATGCAATCTTTTTAATAGGTTTTTATTTATTTATTTATTTTTTTATATATGTTTTATTTTATTTGTTATTTTACTATGTTTTACTAGATGGTGCCATTTTTTCAGGTTTGGCATATAAAGCAAATATTCACTTTATTCCTGTTTATGCATATTATAAAGTCAATTTGATCAATTATGCAGCTATAACTGTGTGGGTGTGTTGGTATGGATGTCAGAGTGTGGTGTGTATGCATGTAATAATAAAAAAATGTGTGTAGGTGTGCATGTGTACACCTGCAAACAAACTCAACTGCAAATCACAAATCCAACCGCAGTGACCCAGTGGAGTTTTGCTGGCATCTAACGGGGAAAGTTGGCACTGCGCCTTAACAAAATCTTACTGAGAGCTCATTTTTTGAGATATCAACCTCAAATTTGGTACACAGCTTTTTTTAGATTTATGGCTTTAGATTTATAGTTTTAGAGCCCAACATGTTTTTAAAAATATATATGTTGTTTGATAAAATTTTATTCATAAATCATTTTCATAAAGTTAAACTTCTATAACTTTTTTTCGGGTTTAACTTTTAAAACTTTCTTGACTTCAACAATAATCTGCCACAGGTCTTCTTTAAAATGAGACCAAACTGAAGTCTGTGCTCCCAAGATTCATTTTTTATGACATCAACATGCATTTTCTGTCCTCTAACTTTTTTAAATTGATGCACAAGGGTTAATAATAAACTGTTACAACTATCCCCAAACAGCCATAACAAGGCTAACTGTTTTAACATGTGAGTTTGAAGTTAACATAAATACAAAGCATCAAATTAAACTAGAGAAATAGCTACTTCAGGACATGCAAGTGAAATTATTCATTGATTGCCATGCAAAAAATTATCTTGGTGAAAAATGTTACTTTCTGTAAAATTACTTTCTGTCAGTTTTTTTTGGTCATAAAATCTATATATTTGCTCACAGTCACATGCATTTTCTCCTGTGAGCTCAAAAATAAGATGGGAGTGTATGATATTGACAGTGTTACATATTACAGCGTTACATCTAACTCTCTGTGTGTTACAACACTCCCCGGTTTCCCCCTCCTCAACATTCAATGTAGCTGAGGATGCAGGTTCCTATATAGCTTTAACCAGATTTAACCTCTGTTGTCTTTCGGAGGGGTTTTGAGTGCTTTTTCTTCTGTGGATCAGATGCTGCACTTGACAGCCAGACGTGTGGGGGGGCTTTTGTCCAGACGGGGAGTGGCTGCATTCAGCTCCAGCATTGTCAAGATGGCCAGCCATGGGCATGGTAATGTTCAGTGTCCTTTTAAAGCTAAAATTATAGTAAAACAAATTGAAAATTAAAATGTGTAATGCAAACTTATGTGACTGACAAGTGATCATCAGTATGATTTTAAACACTTTTTCTCAAAATATTTTTTTACTTTACATCTGCGATTTTTCTCTCAATTGATGATTTCTTTCTGTTTTCTCGGGTGAAGTGACAGAACAGGCAGACATGTCTGTACCCATGTACTGGGGCCGTCTGGACACTCCTCTACCAGACAGACCATACAAAGACACCCTCAGTGCTGCAGACAAGAGCCTGAAGCAGAAGGAGAAAGGCCCCTGGAACAACCTCTCCAAAGAGGAGAAACTTGCCTGTTGGTACTTCTTCCTGTCCATTCTCTTTCTGGTCCAGTGTCTTTTATTCAGTACTCGAAAAGAAACAAACATATAGAGAACAAATGCTTATATTTTGTGACTTTACATCAATAGTTATGAAAGTTTTGTGAGTTCATTTAAATTCTTAAAAATGATAAATGACCTTTTAGAAGGTATCCACGTTAAATCTTAGCTTTCTCTTACGAGAAAAATTAACCAAAAATACTGATTGCATTTGTGAGCGTATATCTAAATTTATATCAAATGCTCTCTGTAATTACATCCTTTCATATCATCTACATCTGACTAGCAATAGAAAGTAGCAAATCATGATACGTGACACCCTGGTTCATGGTGTGTGATTTAAACTAAAGGCTATTGGCTAATTAAAAAAAGAAATAAAAATACAAAAGCAAGCCCTTTTATACATCTTGCACCAACTTCAAGAAAATATCTGACCATTTTATGGGTTTTTTAAGGACATAAACTTTCCTGAGAGGGAAAAGCAAACTCATGGAGAACTCATGAAGTAAAATCTGTTGATCTTTATTTGTGATGCTCAATGGCAGTGTACAGGATGATGTTTGAAGAGTCATTCGCAGAGATGAAGAAACCAACGGGTGAGTGGAAGACGGTGGTGGGTGGCATCTTTTTCTTCATTGGGTTCACTGGCCTGATTGTTCTCTGGCAAAGGTACTATGGTAAGCGAGCATCTTCATTTTTTACATTAAATTCAATGAATATGCCTGGATCAAAATAGGTATAGGTTCAGCAGACAGTTTTGCTTTCTCAGTATATCCTCCTCATCCTCGTACCCTCGATGAAGAATGGCAGGCCATGCAAGTGAAGAGAATGCTGGACATGCGGGTGAACCCTGTGGAGGGCTTCTCAGCCAAATGGGATTATGAGAAGGGCCAGTGGAAATAAATGAAGGGAATTTATTTAAGGTGTGAGCATCATGTCAACACCTTGTTATATGCCATTCTTTATACATATCCTTTATATGCAAACACTTGAGTATTATCCGACGGGCAACTATCTGAACAAGTAGATGAGTGAGACAATGGCCACAACACTGAATGAATCACAAGTGTTTCCTCTTGACTGACATAAATAAAACCTGAAAGAATAACATCTTGTGTATCTTTGTATTCATTCAACAACAGAAACAGACACATAATAACCATGAGAGGTCTTGTGAATTCAAATGGGTCTTTATTTAATTTAAATGATATCAGACACTTAAAAAAAGAAGACTTAAGACAACACAATTCAGAGGTGAAGCTGTTTAAATAAACCCAAAACCTTAAAAAAATAGTTTTCATTTTTGTCCCCTTATGTTTAAGGTAAGTTGGCTAAATACAAACACAATGAACAGATACACTTCAAAAGAAATTATGGAGTTTAAGGCCATAGGAAGGAACAATATGCGTTTACACCAAATATCATAAATAATTTAAAATCAACAAACGCCTTAAATATTTTACTAATCTATGATGAGCTAGTCTAATTGTTATTTTAAGTTAACTAGTTTACATAGTGTCCTGCCAATGCTGGTATACATTTCACTCTTAAGCATACTGTCAAACTCAGTAACCAACCAACCAACCACATACACACACACACACACACACACACACACGACAGACAAACACAGACTAAGCATGCAAGCAGCGAATTTCATAACACGGAATGTATTCTGTGAAATCAGTGTGTAAAGAGCAGCAAAAAGTGTAATGTCGGTAATTTCAATCTGCTGAGACTCACCAACTATACATGTTTACATCGCTATTTAAACAGTTCACTAGCAACTTAGGAGTTTAAAATGGACCTAATAGACCTCTGGATCTAAAGTTGCCAAATAAACATTTCAAACTTAATTTCAAAAGTCAACATAATTGTATTCGCAACCCATTTTACGTTTGGAATGTGACGTATTTCTGAAAGGAACATGGAATCGCTTAAGTGAGAGCGTAACATGCGAAACCCAGCAAACCCAGATTGTAACGATGTTCAAAATAGATGTTGTTGCAGCCTACACGTTCGGCATTCAATTGTAAAGAAAACTAAAGGGCCATTTCAGAAAAACATTTATTTATTAAAAGAAGGATTGAATCAGGAGTAAAAAGTTCCCTCTTTGGATTATTGAGGACTGGTTAGGCTAATCGTCCACAAAAAAAAAAAAAAAAAAAAAAAAAAGTCAAGAAAGATTTTTATTTTATTTTATGTTGACTTTAAAATAAATCACTCGATCTCTGGGAAATGTAATTTAAAAAGTATAGGCTAGTTCTTCTGAGTGAATAGGGGAGAATGAAACTTCTCACCTGCTAAATGTTAACTTCCCGCGGAGGGTTGCGGCAGTCTCTCTTGGACGCAAGGTCTCAAAAGGACGTTACATTTAGAATTGACATCTTTTACTGACACAAACAATTATATCAGCTTCTCCATGAGATCGCCAAACCGAGGTTGAAGGCTGGAAACACACCTGTACCGCCATAGCGTTCATCACTTCTGTTTGAATTAACCCGATTGTCAATCATTATTAGTTGGAAAAGGCGAGTAATATTCAACTTGACGTCCTATTTAAATTAATAATGGGTAGAAGCTTAAAGATCATTTCTCCACATCTCCGAGCGCTTTAACGAGTTTGACATACACTCGAAAGCAGCAGGTGCGCGTGCGGATTGACACCGACACGCCCGCTGGCTCAACCGCTCTGACAGGAACAATGAGATTCGGCGGGAATCAGGAGCTGTGAGAAGAGGGAGACGATTGGAGAGATATATCCCAGCGATTTCTAAGGTTAGTTTTCGAAAACTTAGATTAGAAAAAAACGATGAAGCATAAACTTTACTCTTTAAGAGTTAAAAACAAACAAACAACTGATTTAGTCAATTTTAGTAATTTAGTCAATTTGAACAATAATAATTTGAGTTTAGTCAATGAATATTGTTTGCAACAGCACCCCAATATGTCTGTCAGGCAGAGTTCAAAACATTGTGGACCATTACATTACGGTAAGACCCAAATTAACAAATCTATGAATGCTCCAATATCTGTAAAAATAATATTTACAATTGGAAATATGAATGCTAACAGACCAGAATTGAGATTCGCATTTAAGCCTGTACATTTGAATGTGCTGCAAGTGTCAAACAAACTTCTGTTAACCAACAAAACTACTGCATATATAATTTCATACCTCTAATTCCAAATAAAACAAAAAGTCAACGACTATTAGCTTGTTTCAAATGCTAGGCCAGTATTCCCAGCACTGGTTACATCCTTATTCCAAAGACCATACAAGACACCAATCACTCTTGTGGCAATATGGTTTAATCTAATTACTTTCAGCTTAATGTGTTACATTTTCTGTGTATAAAACACAGTTAAGTGTAGTCACAGATACAACAGGAGTGACCTACTCGCTTGTGTATCCATGTCTCCTCTAGCTCTAGTTACAACAATCTCAAAGGTATAAAGAGTTATGCGATATCACATCTGAAGTTGAAACTTAGGTTTAATAAAAATCAAACGGCACCAAACATACAGAACTGTCTCTCAACTCAAACTGTTGGCCGTCTCTTAACTGTTGGTCCTTTTTATATAATATATATGCTTCAGAGGATTCAAACCTGCCCATGCAGGCAGTCACACACATTTAACGTTCATCAAATTTGCATGTGAAGGAACAGAACAATAATTGGGAGGAAAACGACAACATAAAAACACTCACACAGACACATTTGCCACACTTTTCTAAAATGGTAGAGTGATTGCAGAGCAAGCAGGCAATCAAGTGTAGTGCCGGGCCCATAAGATGCCTCTCTGCTCTCAAGCTGATATCTGGCACTCCAGAAAGCAACAATGTTCCTCAGAAATGTCAGTGCTGATTTATTGACTGAACACTTCAAATTCAGTCCAGATTTAACTTCTCTATCATTCGGTCAACTCAAGAATCAAAAATGAGCTTAAATTAGAATTAAAGATAAAATGTTTGTATCCTTGTCAGTTTTGCCAGTCTCTTTGAAAATGAGAGAATAATATGGATACTTAAAAAGATTGATGATAGAACAAAAAAAAAGAAATAAAAAGACAAAGAACAAAGATTTGAAACTTCTTTCTTCTACATTGAGTCATTTTTCTCATTTTGTTAAACAGGATGTAAGGAGACATGGCCGTGCATTTTCTGAGTCGGCTAAAACCAAAGCACCTTCATGCAGTCTGGGTCATGTGCTTTGACATCACAGATGCGCTCCACTCAGTCAACAGTACACGATGGGACGTGGGATGTAAACATGAAATTTCTTGGCAATAAAAGGGAGACAAATAAATCCAAAACATAAGCATTTTTGAAGTTCCTTCATGTTAGCAGTAGGTGTATTTGGATCTTCAGTTATTCTGTTCCTCACAGGCGTTTCTGTGCAATGAGTGACCCGACCACGACACCCGTGAGCAAGGTCATTCCCGCCAGCAACCACTTCTTGAAGTTTTCTTGTGACTTTCTGCTCTCTGCTGCGGCATCTTTTCCAAAGATCTCTGCGAATCGCTCCTGCACAAAAAACACAGAGAAAATAAATCAGATTGATTTCTACAACAGCGAATTTTATTAAAAAATATATATGACTGAAATTGCCTGAATATTTTGATTTTGGGGTGAAATCGGTCTTGAGATTTTTGAGAGTCTCCTAATTGCCATCATAACTGATTACCACAGCTCCAGCACTATTGCGGTGTAGGGAATATTATAGCGCTGTAACAAATATTGTCACAAGCTAATTCATAAAGCAGAGGAAAATATTACCGTGCTCAACCACCCAATAATTATACTTCCGACACTAACTGACAAGTTCATTTCAGCCAACCACTGCTGCAGTGTCCCTTCCCATCAGGCCTTTCCTTAATCCCACACATCCTGTGTGACAAGTTTGTGTATGCACAATAATGTGTTCATACAATGACCACCAGGGGGCAAGATTTACCATGCCTGTTTACTTCACTAACCTAATTTCTCAGCATTTTGTAGCAGCCCCAATTTTATTTGAAAAGCTAAAAGGGGATTTCAGGCTTTATAACGTAACCCTTTTCCTCAGGGAACACACACAAAAGTAGAGCTCAACAACTGCAGACGGAGGCTGAAATAACAACCAGAGAACTGCAGTAAAAAGCAAATATAACTCATAAACATATATGAGTTCATACTACCCCGACAATTTCTGTAAGGACAGAATTTATTATTATTTTTGTTCTCTTCATCAGTTGGATCTTCAGTGCAGATTCAGGGTCAAGGTGATCATTTTCACTGGCATTTTTGTCAGAGGTATTACAACAATGCAGTGATCAAGCCAAAAACATTCAGTGCATGCAGTCGATTGCCCCCATCCTGTATGATTTATAAGCATTTATAAGCCTTTTGAAGGCTTATAAATGCTGGCTGGTTCCCACAATGTAGGTAATCTCAGGTTTTACTATCCTTATGGGGATATACATCTGGTCCCCTCAATGTAATATAAACAAGGGCACACACACACACACACACACACACACACACACACACACACACACACACACACACACACACACCCTTAGACGCCCACCCGTTTCCACTCAAAAAGACTGATGTCATCCTCCAGTCTTTCCCTTTGCCCTAGTTATCTACACAAGCTTGAAAATATAGGAAAAGGAATGTGAAGAACTGGATAAAACCATCCAAGACTTTTAACACGTGCACTGTGGCAGCATTTTGCAGTCACAACAGAAATGGGTTTCTCTTTACAGTAAAACAAAACTGGATTTGAAAATATGGCCTTTTTTAGCATAAAAAGGAGGAGATGGGCAATAGTTGCTTTATAGGCACCCATGGCTTCTCCATTTTGGCCTAGCTTTGGTTAAATAATGACAAAGTGTAATATGTCATGTGTTGTTGTTCATCTAAGGTTGTATTTACCTCATTTAAGACCAAGACCTGCCAAAAGCCAGATGATTTTTAATAGGCCAAATATCGACAGATTATCGAATGTATAAAACAATTTAGTGGATAGAAGAAGAAATGGATGAGGGTAGTATATAGGCTAGACTCTACAGCTGCATGCTTAATAGCTTTATAAATTGTGTTAAGAGCATGTTAACCACTAGGCCACAGCTCCAGTTACTTGTGACCATATTTCTGCATATTAATACTCATCCATAATATATGCTAGCTACTAAAACAATCAGCCAGGTTTTATTTGAATTGAGAAGGATTGTTAATGCTGAAACATTACAAATATCTTTACATCATCAATGCACTAAACATATTGTGTAATAATTAAAAAAAGGAGCAGCTAGATAAGGTCAAATGGTATCTGATGGAAGGATAATGCACAACAAAAATACAAATGACCTGTGGTAAATGACTGCTTTCCACAAAGCCTATACGTATATAATCTGGGGTGGCGTTGTCAAATTTATTGACAAGTACAGTGTTTTAACTGACAGAGGCTGAAAGGGAGTTGGATCAAAAGGAAGTAGGAGACCGAGTCAAAAAGGGGTGTTTTGATATGAAATGTGTGACAATGTAGTCAAAGTGATGTCCGTCACGTGTGCATTGGAATTAGATCAATTTCGTAGGAAATTATTTCGTAAGTGTGAGGGAGGGGTGATGGGAATGGCAGAAGCTGATAACAGACATGCAGTTCCAGAGCAGAGGGGTTATCACAACTAGTGACGCAGTACATGACAAGTCAAGACCGTAACTTTCACTTGTGTGGTTAACAACCTCAAAAACACCTTATATATTCTCAAATCTATGATATACAACTACAACAACAACAACAATAATAATAATAATAATGATTATTATCATTATTTGATTATAGTTAGTAATATAGCTAACAACTACATGTTTACAATTTTGTTTACAATGTTAACAAAGAACAAATTGGGCTTGTCCATGAATAACTACCAATTTACAACAACTTCACTGCAACAGTACTAGTGAGTTACCCCAAGTCATAACTAATGTTGTGGTCTGTAGATATGACTTGGCTCCCTCCATCAATGTAAGTCTTTAAAAAAATCATGGCCCGATTGCTTAGAAAAGGAATACTTCCAACAATCCGGACAATCTGATGTATAATTCATATTTGTACTTTCTGTACTAGAACAATGAACCATAAAAGTAAACCATTGCATCACACACTGACTTGATATCATTTCTATCATGCACTTCCTCAGGCACACCTTTATCAACCTTAGATAGTTTAAACATGAGCTGTGCTGACCTGATCATGAATGGCGAACAGAAAAGGCGTGCTACAGTGAATACAGTCATGTGGCAGAGGAATTTGCATCATTCTTTAACAGGTACATAAGTAACCCCTGTAGGAATGCTAACAGTATCACCTGGCAGCAGAACCAAGCCTAATGCACACGTTAGAGAATATCAGTGTGAGAAACTGTGAGAACAAGGTAGGAACAATGCACAATGGTATGAAAAGAATGTCTTTGATTAGTCCAAGTCATAAATCTAAGACATGTTAAGGCATGTTTGTTGGCAGTAAGAGTATGGTGCAACACGCAGCCTATAGCATGAGACACTGTAGCTCAATCATGTAAAGGCAGTGGCACAGGCTATACATGGTGGGTGGATCCAGGAGGGCAGATATGGAGGCAGGTGTGTTTTAAACTTTTGAGCAGGCATCTACATCTTTCATGCTGGAGTAAGCAAAATATCTATGCGTCATGCAAAATAAGCTTTAATTAACTAATCATCAGCTTAAACTTTACAGGACTTTGTCTAAATCTCTAAGAATAAGCAAGTGATTCTTGCTTTAGAAAAGCACAAATAAACCGTCTGTGTCCCAACGTTGCATGACAAAGCATTACACAATAAAATTGATCTCTTTCATGTTCAAACTAATTCCACAATAATCTTTATTTTATCATAATCACTGAACAACAGGTAACAACAATTTGTCAGTTTCTATTTCACCACGTAGCAGAATTATTTCTGATGATTCCCATCAAAATGTAATGTTGTATCTGTGTGCAGATCTTCCAATGCTTAAAACATTAGTATATTAAAAGGACTGTTTACCCAAAATTAAAATTCTTTCATCAGTTACTAACCCTCATGCCATTCCAAACAATACTTTTTCATTTTTGAAACACAATTAATATATTTTTTTAATTAAAACCAAATATTTGTCCCTTAATTGAAAATCCATTCATTGATGCGTCAAAAAGTTCATAAAGAGATCATGAAAGAAGTTCATATGAATATTTGAAGTAGCCTAATCCATTTTCTGAAGAGGCACAATAACTTTATATGATGAACAAATGTAATTTCAGGCTTTTAACCATATATAAACATCGGTCAATGCACATACATAGAGCTCATCAAATACAGAAAACAGAAACTTAAACTCACTTGGCTTAATCTAAATTCATTTGAATATGGATTAGATTCATACAATTTAACTTTGTGAAGAATGGAGGGCTTCAAAAAGTTTGAAAGCTTCCCAGGAGGGACAGAAATCTCTTAAGTTTCATTAAAATATCTTAGATGTTTAAAACAACATGAGGATGAGTAACTGAAATTTCATTTCGGGGTGAACTATCCCTTTAACAATGTAGGGGTTTATTAATCCCATGCCCACCAAGCCAGGTACAGCACATGCCCTGACATGTCTCCAACAACACAGTGTAATGTGCCTGACCATCATGACAGCATTTATGACTCAGTTTTTAAACAGTTCATTAACCAAATGTGACTCTTTGTATGTCTTGCAACTACACCTTAAAATATCCACTCCCAAACTCTGATCCACTATAGGTGTGACTGAGTAAAAAAAGCATTAGTACACAAACACAATCTGTCAAGAAAACCTGATTTTCTTTTTTCCCCCCCTGATTTTACAGGCTCCAAATAGCACTGAGGTTGTGCGAATGCTCCCAAGAGATACTGGCTGCTAGGCAGCGGTGACTGCCAGGCGTTTTCCACAGCCCTATCTGAACAAAGAGCACATACAAACCTGGCCCTACAGGAGAGAGTGAAACCAGGTGCAAGGTACCTGCATTTGTTAGTTAGCATAGGGTAATATCTAAATAGAGGCCAAGAAAGGGGCTGATTCTGATCTTGAAAGAAGCACAGTGGATGAAGTAGAGTTACTGAAGGGGTATAAAAGCTGGCACAGACAAACAGAGGCAGACCGCAGAAACACTAAGTCATCCACACCAGTGTTACTAAAGTTACAATACAGCTACTGAGCTACTTTTTTGACATCAGTGTATTACATCAAGTATGTCCAATCTCATCTCGTTAGAAGATGAGCAATGCGTGTGCGTGTGCGTGTGTTTGGGAAGTTATGAAAGAATTGAACAGAGAGTTCAGTTTGATTCGGTTGAGTCAGAGCACTGGGTTTCTCCACTGTTACACCATCCTGACCCCTTAAACCTCACCATGGAGTTTGTGAAGCCAATGACTTGCTTTCCGGAATAGCACTGCAGTTTTCTGTTTTCAGCCAGATCATTGATAATACACACACTTTGAACATAACAGGTTTCATACAAAACAGAGCATGAGGCCTCTTCTATAATTTTAGAGAACACTTGTATGGTACAGAAGCTAGTTTCTTATCAATATTTCTGCTTTAGCCTTTTCTTGTTCGCATTGTTGACCAATGTGCATCCTTTGAGAAACAATGACAATAACTATATTTGTACATTTGCAGAAAAATGCACATGCATCTTTCAAGTAACATTAACAAAAAAAAAAAAAAAAATCAAATGTAGGCTGGTCAACTTAAAACGAATGCACAAGTAGTTAAACTCCTGTGAATTACAGAGTAAATACAAAACACCATTGACTTTTTAAAAATGGGACTTGTCACAATTTCTGTTTTCTACTCCTGGGCTGTTTTTGAAATCACATACTCTGTGTGTAGTTCCATTACTTACTTTGTAACTTTAAAAAAAAGTTTGCTCTATTTAGTATAAATGTGTATAGTAAAGTCATCCGGACATACTACATATTTCATCTTGTCATTGACATGTGACCTCCTAGCAGTTCTGTTGCTTCACTGCCATTAACAATTCCTTCATGGTGATTGTCCACTGGATATGCACTTCAGAATTTTGGTGGTAACAGGACATCCAAGTACTTTTTACCTACTGTTTTATGACTGAATACTCTGACTCTAGACCTACTACCTTTCTCCCTTCGTCATATAGTAGGGATTAGGGAAGTATGCATATTCGGGCTAAGGGTTAAACGACTTAACATTTTTGTGAAGTCAAGTCAACTAGGCCCTGATGACGTCATTAATAAAAAAATAAGCCTGAACCGAGCTCAAATGTGGGTTGCTCGTTCACAGCTATGGCGTTTGATGCAGCACTGCCCACAAGGCTAAATGCTCCAACATAACAGCTTATTTTTTAATCACTTGTGTATTTGGGTTATATTTTTGCTCATTCTAAATCAGATATACATAAAATAGCACGTAAAAATGCATTAGTGAGAGAGCATGTGAATACATTTTACCTTTCATAACGTAAACCTTTCTCTACTAATAGTAAAGCTGTGGGTTTTAGTTACTAAGAACGTTTTACATTTCTAAGCTACTTTATTGATAAAAAAAAAAAAAAAAAAAAAAAAACAGAAAAGTGTTGACATTACATTTCTTACACACTCGCACAGTGCGAGTTACTGTCTGTATGTGTGCGCGTTACAATCCAGCAGCGCACTAATTTTAAATGGCGATTCACTTGCCCTGATCGCAGGCTTCCGTGAATATTTAGGTTAAACATAGATTTAGGCTTCAACTAAGTTTAAGTGCAATGCAAAAATATTTTGGATTGCATATATATACTATGCATCAACTTTGTAACTTAGTGCCCATTTACGTCCAAACTAGGTTAGTTGTAACTTGTGCACAGCTGGTGCAACAGGTGTCCTGAACGGAAAGCTATCCGTTCCTTTATCGAGACGAGTGAAAAGCACACCGGGGCAGTTTACCACCACCGCGGTGGTCTAGAGCTGTGCTGGTGAACGCACCGGCGGTGGTTGGCCAAACTTTTTTTTTTTGTAACCCATGTGAATATTATGACAAGAGTGAAGCACAACGCTTTACTTACAAAATAAATAATATGTCCGCAATTAAATGTTACCTCGCAGCATAATATTTATGCTGAATGAAAGTGAGGTGAGCCAAATTTAAGCACTGCATTTTGCGATCCGGTCACCCAAATCTCCACCAATTTAACAATAGGCTTACTCCATTTTATTCTACTTTTATTTATTTTCCCAAATCTTGAAAGACGTAATGAAGTATCTCGTTCAGCATGAATGTTGTTTCCATGGCTGCAAGGTAACAATTGCGGACCTTATTTATTTTGTAAATAAAGTGTTGTGCTTCACTCATGTCATACTATTCACGTAAAACAGTATTTACATATCTGTGTTCAAGCCATCTCGGCTATTTTCATAAGAATAAAGCATATTGATAATGCAATGCTAATGGACATAATTAATTACAGTATAGAATACAAAAGTAAAAACATGTAATGTTTGGGGCATTTTGCTTTTCAAATGCACATAAGTGACTTAAGCTCACAGCATTTGCAGCAATGGAGCAGCATTTACCACAAAACGATTGAGACACTCTGATCATACTGCCATTAATTCTAGTCATTGATATCCATAGCATAATGCAGGTTGTGTTATGCAGCAAACTTTATTCCTTGGGTTAATGAGTTTTAAATTCTAATGCAAATTCCTAGGAAGCACCAATACTGAATGCACTCAATCTAGATATTTACAGCCCAAGGCTGGCCAACAAAGCAGCTGAACTCCCAGCAGATGAGAGAACAAACTGGAATGTTAGGGAAACATAATTCACAGAACAACAAGATGGGCTCCCGGCCCGAGATATTGTCTGGCCTCTTTAAAATGTATTTAACCTAAGTAGAGAGACAAGAGGAAACCAGTGGGAACATTTTCTGCCATGAACCTCACACACCAGCACAGAACAGAACAATTACAGAGGCCGGAAGGGCAGGATTTCCTCACAAATCGTGGAGGAATGCTGGACACCCTCATTCCTTTGTGGAAATCAGCTGATATGAAACATGCTTTAAGGGAGGGAAAACATTTATTCTAATGTGCGGTGTCAAGAACTGGCCTTGCCGTTTCTCACTCAATCTCTGCTGAGTCATTCAGACTTTAAGCTGAAACCAGAGACGTCCAGTCCATGATTAAATCGATGGTGGAGAAAGTGAGAAGTAAATAGAAAATAGGTTAACAAAAGGTGGACTGAAGCAAAACAAACCCAGTTAAACCATCACAAGGCAGTATATGTGACAGTCAAAGTCATTTGAAAATTACACAAATGTTGTAAAACAAACAGGATGCCTTTTTTGGGGGGATAAATCACATTTTTCAGGGTGAAAATAAACAAAAACAGGGTCAAAGACTGCCTTTGTCACAGTTACTTTATCGCTGATCAAATTGATGGTCATCATCTCTTTGGTTTAGGGCAACAATGTGATCTCACTTACTCGAAGGGGGAGGCAGATGCTTTACAGCAAATGGGATTTCTGATGTCAGCCTGGTATTTACCGTTTAGATGTCAATGACATCAGCCCACACCTACAGGCCAGGCAAACATTTATTATAGAGAGTCTCTCACTTTTAATATAGAGCAACTGTCTCTCTCTGGATAATGGCCTGTGGGTTTAGTGGCTCACAGTTAGAGTAGCACATTCTGCATCCCCTCCTTAATGGCAACTTAAATCTCAATAAAATGATTGAAAGATACAGTCAACCTTGTTCAGGCCAGTTTTATCCTGGGTTAAGATACTTTTTTAACACTTGTAATATTAAAAGGTTGTTAGCACTGCTTTTAACCTGTTGAGTTGTGAATTGTCCAAATTGGACTAAATTGTGTTGCCTTATGTTTAATGTGAAACGATGAATGCAGGGCTGTCACTAATGGTTATTCTGGTAATCAAGTAATCATATTTTTTGGGTAATAAAAATACACCCAAGCAAAGCCTTTAAAATGACTTAAATACATGTATAACAACAAAGCAATAATATTTGGTTCAAATCAAGTATCAAAAGCAAGTATTCATTCATTGATTCATATACACATATATAGTTTTTTTGTGTTACTAGATATGGGTAAATTGCAATCAAGGATTTTAAAAAAACTGAATACTTAAATTTAATCAAGGAATTGTGACAGCCCTAAATGAATGAAAGTTAAGTTGTTTATTGACAGGGAACCAAATATAAACTTTCTTAGCCTCATTATTTATTAAGTTCAAATGATCCCAAGCTTAACATTTTTAAACAAAAGAGCAAGTTCTACATGGGGATCCAGTGACAATATTAAATACACAAATTATAATGCAAATATAAATTATTTTAATGTTAGGGATAATAATAAAATGCTATACTATTTTGGCAAACTATATAAACAATAAACTACTAAAATCTAAATGCTGCTAGTCCATTTAGGCCTCATATACATATAAATTATGAAAAAGGATATTAATTTAGAAATTCCCTACAGATTACATTTAACAGTGGTTTTAGATGACAGTTAATGTATTTAGTACATTTAGTGGCTTTAGATAACAGTCAAGGTAATCTAAATGTAAAAACAGGAAAATAGAGCAGGCCAAATTAAATATTTAATATTGACTAATAAACAAATAAATGGATTAAAAAAAAAACTAAATCTCTAATATCACCCCTTTCTAAAAAATACAGACATAAATGGAAAGGTTTTCTAAACGTTTAACCTTGGTTCATTTATCCAAATACAGGAAAGCAGAACTTAAACATCAGTTTACTAAACACAGAAAGTACAGTCACCTTAAAACTATAGCAATACTGGCCTGGACAGATGATGTTTCATGCAACTCTGTTGCTTCATTCACATTAACTGGACAAACTGTTCTCAGAATGGACGGACTATCTATTCTTCTACATCCAATTTTTCCTAATTACATCAGTCTTTGCCCAGAAACATTAGTGTTTCGTTATGTAATCGTTTAGTGTGAGAACACCTGAAACATTAAAGGGGGGGTGAAACACTCAGTTTCAGTCAGTGTCATGTCAATCTTGAGTACCTATAGAGTAGCATTGCATCCTGCATATCTCCGAAAAGTTTTTATTTTTTTAATAATTATATAAGAAAGATGCGCTGTTCCGAGTCTTTCCGAAAAAAGCCGAGCGGGTGGGGGCGTGTCGTGTGAGCGGAGCTAAATAATGACGTGTGCAGCAGCGCGCTGTGTGTTGAGTCGAGTGCATCCCTAACAGCGGAAAAAAACTTTATTCAAAATAAAAATATGGCTTTTAATCGGATACAGCCATACATCTATGATCCGGAATCAGACCCAGAGGCTGCAGTTGAACAGGAGCAGCAGCAAAAACGACTAGAGCAGGACGTCTGTATGTGGTAAGTTACAAGTTATACACTAACTATATAATATGCTTAGCGGCTTGTGTTATTTACATATTTATACTTGAATTATATCGTCGTATTTTTGTCTTTGAAGGTGTACATGTGGGAAGTGCAGTTGTGCACGTGTGTTTGTGTGTTTACGCGTGGTTTGTGTAGACAGTAAGGTGACTAAAAGCAGTCTCACTCACCCTTCTAACGTTGGGACTGCTCCATCCTTCAGCATTAGGCGATTGGGAAAATTCGGCGTCGAGCTGGGCCTTGTTTATGAAACAGCGAACAGATATAAACATTCGCGCAACTCAGTTGCTGATCCGGAAAAGCAAATTACATCCACTGTTGCCTTAACGCGGGGTTTTTGGCGAATCTGTGCAGGACTGTCTTGGTCTGGCAACCAAAAACCCACTTTTTTGGTGACATTGTTATGTGCTATGTGTAATTGTCACCTGTCCAGCATCCTACAAGCCCCGCTTTGATGGGCGTAGGCTGTTGCTTTCGCTCTCTCCCTCGCTCTCTCTCACGCGCAGGCTGTTGCTTTCGCTCTCTCCCTCGCTCTCTCTCACGCGCTTCCGGTAGAATTGTCCGTAAGGCCCATACAAGGAAATTCCGCCCCCACTAACGTCAATGGGGACGCATGATCTCAAAAAACTTGCCGAAACTTATGACTAACCGGAAGTAGTATTTTTGACAAAGAAATACTCCCATCAAACGTCCACCTTAACTTTTGAAACTTTGTCTATGTTTAGTATGGGATTCCAAGTCTTTAACAGTGTAAAAAGATCAGTATGCATGAAACAGCATTTCACCCCCCCTTTAAGCTAGTCTAAAGCCCTGCGCCTCAAATTTAGCTGATAATAAGAGCAACAAAACAGACTCCACTAAACCCTCAGCCCAAATTAAATTTAGATCACCGAACATCCAATCAGATCACAGCATGTAAAGTAATCTGAGCAGCACACCTCCCCATTTTATTTTAGGTCATATATCTGAGGATCTGTCTCTGGGAGGTGTCTTTTGTACCCGCCTGGCAATGTGGCCATGTTTGTGCGTACCATAAATGAATTAAAGAGAAGATTAATGAGTCAGGAGAGTGGGGCTCAGACTCCAATCTGTTCCGTATCTCACCGGGGAGACATCAGCTCCCATTCTGTCAGGCAAATCCCACTGAGCTGGGACACACACAGACCACATACATCCACATACATACAGACCAAAACACTCATGCATGTTCTAGGACACATATGCAGCCAGATTTACCAGTCTCTGACCTAAACCCGCACTTACAGACAGACACAGCCTCTGGGGATATTTGTCAAGAAACAGACTGTAAGACTTATGCATATTGGATGGCACACCAGCCTGAGACAGAGAATACATGCATGCAAGTACATGAATGGTGTTGTGCCAAGATATAGTCATGGTTTTCAAATCACAAACACTGCACCATCTTGCTAAAAATGGCATGAACTATGTATGTTGGTCGAATTTATTGATAACGATGACTATGTCAACATGCAATATCATTGATGAAAAAAAGACTAAATTAAGACCTAAAAAGTAGTTCTAAAAGAAGACAACTTTACCAAAGTGTATCTTTGTTTTTTTCGAAAACAAACACACACAAAAAAATGACAAAATATTAAACGTTTTTAAAAAGGCTCTGAGCTTTCATGCTTGTGGTTGCAAGATCTCAGGATTTTAACTCCCCCCTACACTTAATATTTGCATTCTGGCAACCATACATAAAAACTTTCTTCTACACTGCGGAAGCACCGCCGATGATCTGAAAACGGACAAAAAAAGCAATAGGTTTAGCAATCTCTATATTGAGATATATTGCGTAAATGAAAAGGTCATTCAGTCAGTTTGTGTTCTGTCACAAACCTGTCACGAGCCACTTGCGCTGTTTGTGCCTAAATCTGCAATCAAACCTTCTCAATGATAAACTAATAAATCCAAACATGGATCTCAACTATTGTTTGTGATTGTGGTTAAATAAATGCACTTAATTATGCAACCATTTGTGTGACAATACGGAGTATTTTGTGCCGTTGCTTTAAGAGAAACATGTTTGGAATTACTGTTAGGAATTTCACTGTTGTAATTTGAGAGAAGTTTTTGCCAGTTGTTTCACCAGTTTTCATAATGTAGAGGGTATATTAATTTATGAGAAATACTCAATAAATCAGAAAACTAGATGAGTTTTCATTGACTAAAACTAGACTAAATACAAACAGAACATGGTTGACACATGGACAAAGACTACGTTTAAAAATAGCTGAAAAAATGCGCTATACTTTGGCAACCGAACCAGCCCAAAACTATTTTGCCAGCCGATCTGTCACCCACTGGCAGATGAAAAAGGAGAGTTTGGGAATCCTTTAAAAAAATAATATATATTTTTTTTAAATTCCATTTGGTGATGTTAATAGAGCAGAAAATACACATTTCTGCAAAATCTGAGGAGGTGAGCAAGGTGGAACCTAGAAAAAAGAACAATGTGAATGATGGCCAGAGATGATACCATCAACACACTTTATCATTAACTCCATCGTCAAGGCCTTAATTCACAACTGTGTCTAATCCTACTGATGGGGCCTCAGATTTTACATAATCTGGTCTCAACTAGAAGCTATACAGGAATGAGGGAAAGCTGGGTAGAAAGAGGGGCTTTACTGAAGACAGAAGGATAGAGATGGACAGAATATAAAACAGAGAATGAATAATGAGCGAGAGAAAAAAAAAAAGCGGGGGAAATTGCTCATGACCTGATTTTCCAGCATAAGCCAGTTCAGTCGGAGTAGAGCAACAGTCATGCTACGTCCAGAGCGGCACAGGCGAGAAGCTGATCCCCCCACCCCCTTAATCTGCTATCAGCCAGGCATCACACACTCAGACTAAGCTTCCATTCTGAGTCAGGGCTCTCTTTCAGTCTTACCTGAAACATCTCTGTAGCACCGTGGTGATCTCAGGTCTCAAATGACTTCATCTCATAACTACAAACATGCTTGAGCAAACAAATGCAAATGCAAAAAAAAAAAAAAAAAAAAATCCCTATACTGATTTATATTGATCAATCTTTAATTTGATCCAATTTCAATTTTTAAATCTTAAGATCCATCTTTGCCATTTTCATTTGATACATGAACAAAACATCAGGGTTTTGAATTATTATATCTAGTGCTGAGTATAGCACTAGAAATATCAAAAATAAATAGCAACTCAACTCGGACTCCATTGTTAACCTTATAGTAAGGGATCCCTATAAGATCCTTGTATATAGCATTAGTTGAGAGATGGTTTTCCTTAAGGAAAAAAAATGAATGTACTGTACCTGACATTTCTAGATGAACTGAAATCAAATCAGCTGCTTGTGAATCAGAATCAAATTGATTCATGAAATCTTTATACATACCCAGCCCTATTATTTTGCGCAATTTCCAATAAAGACGCCATATTGGAAAACCATATGTTGAATGAAATGAATATTTAGGGGGTGGGGGTGGGGGTGGGGAAATGCTGTTTCAGGCATACTGAGCTTTTTACACTGTTAAAGACTTGGATTCCCATCCTAAACATAGACAAAGTTTCAAACACTAATGTTGGACGTTTGATGGAGTATTTCTGTGTCAAATATACTCCTTCCGGTTTCTCACAAGTTTCGGAGAGTTTTTTTCGAGAATGGGTCGGCTTGACGTAATAGACCGGAAGGTCCTTGTATGGGCCGTACGGGCTCTTCTCCCGGTAGGGTGTGCGCGCACGTGACTAGAGCAAGAGAGGAAATGCACGCCCTTAAACACTCCGCGCCGCGCTCCACTTTATTCCTATGGGTGACGTCGAGCGACTTCAACGCTTCAGCACAGCATTCCGGGAAGGCAGCGCTGCATTTGAACCGATTTGAACGCAGAAATGACGGGAAGCTTCACAACATCGCTTCAGTTGCATCGCAAAGTGGATCTCCACGGTCACTGCTGTCACAGGACTTCACCAAATCAGGCCAAAAAAGTGTGTTGTTGACGGAGCGGTCCCAGCGATAAAGGTTCGGTCCTGCTTTGGAAGCAGCTGGTGAGTAAAACTACTTCAAATGTCTGTGCTGTTGGCTATCGTCACGTGAGTAAACATCAGTAAACGACACGATCGCGTGCTTCGTCATTCAAATGCGCTAACGGTTAACTTACTCCATTGTTGTTCTATGTATAACGTTACACTAGTCTGACGTGCAAAACGGTATCATGTCCTCATTAACTGCGAGTAAAGACACACAAATGTTGACACGCCACTAAATACAGTACATACCACAGAGACGGACGTCCTGCTGCTGCTGTTTCTCCTGTTCAATTTATTTCAGCCTTCGAATGTGATTCTGGATCATATATCTATTAGCTGAGATCGATAGCCATGGGTTTCTCCACGCTTGAGGACGTCACCGCTTTGGGTGTGCTCGTCATTCTTTAGCTCCGCCCACATGATACGCCTCCAGGCGCTCGGTTTTTCCGGAAAGACTCGGTACAGCCTATATTTCTTTTATTAATATAATAAAACTAAAGACTTTTCGGAGATATAAAGGATGCAATACTACTCTATAGGTACTCAAGATTGACATGAGATTGACTGAAACTCGGTGTTTAACCCCGGCTTTAAGTAAGCATTTGACTTTCAAATATGAATTTCTTCCATTTGTATTTCTATCAGCTGTCCTTCACTTCCCTCTTAAATAGTCTACTATACACTGTCAGAAAAAAAAGGTACATTGCTGTCACTGGGGCGGTACCCTATAAGTTACAAAACCAAAAATGTACTAATATGTACTTTTAAGGTACTTATATCTACCATTTAGGGGTGAGTAAGGTACAAAGATGTACCTTTTCACTTTTGTACCTTAGGGTCCCAACCCAGTGAAAGCACTGTACTTTTTTTCTGAGAGTATGATTCAAACATTTGGACACTACGCTCTGCCTAGCAAGCGGTTGTTCAATGCAGTACATTATGAGTGAAAGTAAAGCGCAGACGACCCTTTACGAAAACATAAAACACAGTTGCTTTTTAAAAGTCATAATTCTGTCAGATGAACAAGAGGCTTAATGTGGTCCACTGCTCTGTAGAATGGCGACAGAACCACTAAAAGGTTAGCAGGTCCTTTCAGTGGACCGTTATTTGTGTTATTAGAGGCTAATTGCAGTGCGGTTCGATGGTGCTGGCTAATCTTGGCTAAAGTGCATTAGGAGAAACGGGCTTAAAGATGCAGGTTGCTCTTCCACACGATTGACCATCACACAAAGAAGAGCGTGTACGTGTGTGTGGCGATTTTTAATTAGCTAAGAGGAGCTGCAGCTAAGAAGCTAAATCCACTGTCTGGAATTGAACATCAGCAGCGCCACAAAAACATAACGTATGACATAACGTATGACAAAAACATAACGTATGTGTGAGAAACTTTGCTAAAAATACAGTAGGTGTAGTCACAAACACAGGGTGTATTCACAACAATGTGATTGGAAAACTAGTGACACAGACTCAAACGTGCTTTAGTTGTGCACATGCATTTAAACAGACAGTTCAACCAACAATGAAAATCCTGTCATTTAGTCAGGGGTGAACTCAGTTATATTGTTCCAATATATCACAATGGAGTAAAAGTAAAGACTTTTTGAATTTTTTTGATGCTGCTCATTTCCATACTAGTGATTGTTGTTGTTCATACTGTTATACATCTCCTTTTGTGTTTCACAGAAATCAAACAGATTTGGAAACAATTCATTTGACAGAATTTTTATTTTGGCGAACAACCTATATCATTTAGCCTCTACTGTTAGCTACACTGACCAAAACAATCCTTTGCAATCCTTCCCTCTCTCACGTTTGGGATGATCCGTCCGTCCGTCCGTCCGTCCCCGTGACCCTGGCATAATGGATCAGCCCAACCTTCCTTGAAGGTGAGGCCAGAACCCCAGAACCCACCTCCCCCTGCCTGTGACATAAGATGAGTGCAAAACTACAGTACAGAGCAAGTCTTTTTCTCCATCTCTCTACCCCCTCTTTTTCTTTTTCACTGGTGACAAGGCTGCTGGAACAGACTGAATCACACCATCTGTTTACTGCCATTTTCACTCAGTCAGCCACACATAAACCAAGCATGAAGGCATGTGCATGTACTCCAAAAATGAAATTATATTGTGAAAGATAAAAGAATATTTAAAATGCTGGAGATGCATAAATCTGAACCAAAAGGTCAGGGGTGAACTACAACCTTGAAGATAGCAATGTGTGAGAACACTGACTTAAGCACCAACTGTCAGGGAATAAATGATGTCGGTTCATGTCGATGGAGAAAAACATGACAACTGGATCGCCGTCTCCACTGCTGTTGTCACTGCGTGTTTACAGCCAAGCTCCTCACCTGTACTCTGCAGGCGTGCATGTGTGTGTGTTCACCCGCAGCTCCATTGTTTAAGGTAATCACATGCTCAGCGGGTGTTATACCTTCAAATAATTGCACAAATGAGAGGTGCATGCATGTAAACATGTACGAAATAATAAATAAAAAAAACAATGCACATATTGCATTTTAAATGTGACATGCATGATCCAAACCCAGACACAATTGACATGGGACACAAAAGCAGACGTATAGTGTCACGCGACACACACAGGCGCAGAGTGGGTGGTGCTGATGTATCAGAGCTTGACGAATGATTGCGGGAGGCGTGCCACAAACACGCATGGTCTTCGCGGCTGCCAAATCAATAGAGATGACCAGTAAGGTGGAGGAATGATGGATGGACTGATGGACGCAGAACGAATGAGACATAATGAAGGGGTGAGCGGGGACACTAACGGCGGTGACGCGGGCATGTTGTTGCATGTCTGATCTGCAACACGTCCAACCACGTGAGACCGAGGGAAAGGCGGGGGAGAAAGACCGAAAGAAAGAAACAGAAAATCGAAAGAAAGGAAGGACACGAGCTGGAGGCGGAAAAAGTAAAAGTGATGGAGGATGGGGAGTAAGGGGTGGTCCCGTGGGTGTTCCTTGTGCAAACATGATAGACAATGGGACGAGGGTGTGTGTGTATATGGTGTGCGCATGTTTATATTTGCAAGCATATACGTTTGATGAAACTCACGGTAACAGCCTTACATCACACAAAGACTACTGTTAAGGTGACAGTGATTAAAACGTGATAAAGGCGGGCCTTTGTTTATCAGCATGCATAAGCGCTTCACTGCTATGTGTGTGTGTTAAGTTTGTGATTAACGATTTGTTGTGTTTAGAAGTCACTGTTCTAGTTAGGTGCAGAGTGATAGTGAAGGAACCTTGTTGGACGCTAATGAGGGTTTCAGAGGGACTATTGCAACACACACACACACACACACAGAGTAATAATGAACAAAGCAGGTGTAATAAGAGTAAAAAAGATCCTCCCTGCTTTATTATTATTTTGGCCTTTAACTCTCATCGACTGCAAATTTATCCTGTACTAGCATATCTGAACAAAGGCAGTTACCCTGAGCACATTCACATATAATTTAAGCCTAATTGGTAATATCCCCACCCCCTCAGCCACAGGACTCTAGTGGCAACTAGACAAGACTCTTATTTACATCAGTCAATCCTCTTTCCACTTTCCTCTGTAGAATGTAGAACTATTTTTTCAAGAAATACCCGAACTGAAATCGCCTATGCATTCGTTTCCAGAAGCAGAGAAAACTCAGAATAAATAGTGCAAGAAGAGCATTTTAGTATAGAGGTACCGCAACAATAGGAGTTTAACAATACCTTCATGTCAAAATTCGATATATGACAACCAGTACAATATTATTGCGATAATCCATATGGTAAAAAAATAAAAAAAATAAAAAAATAAACGTGCTGAGCACTGTTGATTAAAAATTGGCATTACATTGGTAGTGGAAGTAAATAAGCTTGGACTTGGTGCTGGTAACCCAATGCACAGGACAATGGTGACACCAGAATCAAAATATTCATGATTTTCTTTTAGACAAATGTGCTTGCACTGTGTTACTGACTAGATATATTTAAAATAATGTAGGCCACATTTCATTTTAATGTAGTAATGACACTAAAACTTTTTTTGCATTTTTTATTGCGATATAGTACATTTGTCACCCAGATACCCATTGTATGGTTCAAAATTACCCATTTTTTCCTTTTATGCCAAAAAAAAGATCATGTTCTATGAAGAGATTGTAAATTTCCTACAGCAAATATTTAAAAAAATGTATAATTATTAGTAATATGCGTTGCTTAAGGACATAATTTGGACAATTATAAAGGCAATTTTCTCAATATTTAGATTTCTTTGCACCCTCAGATTCCAGGTATTCAAATAGTTGTATCATAACAAACCATAATACATCAATGGAATCAGTTTTCAGATGATGTATAAATCTCAATTTCAAAAATGTTTACCCATATAAGTATTTTTGTGGTCCAGGGCCACATATATTGTTTGTTTTTTATTTGTTATATTTTGTAATTTATTACTTTAAAATATTTATTTAGCTTTAATTTATTTTGATTTGATTTGATTTTGAAATAAATGTATGTCTTAAACTTATTCATTTAATAAAGTTGCCAAGGCAACATATGTGGGTTTTTTAAGTTTTCCCATCTAATATTTTATTTTATTTCAATTGATAAAACATTTTCTAATTATTTTTAGTTAACACCACTGCTCTAATGAGTCTGTTCTATTTAGTAAATTAAACATGTACAGCTATTTACACTACACTACACTTTCATAAGCTGAACTTAAAGATCTAAGACTTTTTCTATGAACACAAAAGGCCTATTTCTGTCGAATATACTTCACAAATGTGTTTAAATCTGTGTTAGTGAGCACTTCTCCTTTGCTGAGATAATCTATCCACCTCACAGGTGTGGCATATCAAGATGCTGATTAAACAGCATGATTATTGCACAGGTGTGCTCTAGGCTGGACACAATAAAAGGACACTCTAAGGCTGCATTTACACTGCAGGTCTTGATGCACAATTCCGATTTGGTGACTATATCCGATTTTTTTTTGACGACACACTTACATCATCTTTTCAAAAGCGACCCTATTCCGATATTTGCATTTACACTGTACACTGGCAAAACAGCCCAAGATGTTCTTAACCGGTGAAAGGAAGTAAAAATGCACGATATGCAATGGACGCAGACTAAATGATTGTACAATGTTTTGCTGTCTGCTCTGTTCCACACATCTTTAAAGGTCGGCAAAACATTTCTCTCGTAAGGAGGAGAAAAAGAGGAGAGCCCTTGACAGGGTTGCCAGGTTTTCACAACAAAACCATCCAATTGCAACTGAAAACTGTTTTAAAGTAGCCCAATTCTGCATGAAAACCGCGGACTTGGCAACACTGGCCCTTGATCGCAGTTTGTGTCCACCTGAGTTGACGTCATTCGCCTCTGTCCTTTTTTTAATGACGTACGACTCGCATTTTCTAGGGAATATCCGATAGGTCCGCTTACATGGCAGACGCAAATGCACGTATCCGAATCATATCGGATTTATTACCACATATGAGGGAGGTCTGAATCCGATCTGAGGATATCGGAAGGCATCTGTTTGTTTTTTACTGCTTACATGTTCACATGTCATGCTCCCTGAGAAATTCTTTGGTTATGCAAACCGATTGTTGCAGCAGCTGTCCGGGTGGCTGGTCTCAGATGATCTTGGAGGTGAAAAAGCTTGATGTGCTGGTCCTGGGCTGGTGTTGTTACACGTGGTCTGCGGTTGTGAGGGCAGTTGGATGTACTGCCAAATTCTCTGAAACTCTTTTGGAGATGGCTTATGTTAGAGAAATTGACATTCAATTCACAGGCAACAGCTCTAGTGGACATTCCCGCAGTTAGCTTGCCAACTGCACACTCCCTCAAAACATGCGACATCTGTGGTAGTGCTGTGATAAAACTGCACATTTTAGAGTGGCCTTTTTTATTGTGTCCAGCCTAGAGCACACCTGTGCAATAATCATGCTGTCTAATCGGCATCTTGATATGCCACACCTGTGAGGTGGATAGATTATCTCAGCAAAGGAGAAGTGCTCACTTACAGATTGAAAACAGATTTGTGAACAATATTTGAGAGAAATAGGCCTTTTGTTTACATAGAAAAAGTCTTAAATCTTTGAGTTCAGTTTAAAAAATGTGTATCTTATCATATATTGTTAAGATACACATTTTGTGTTTGGCTTGGAACTGGAAGAGTAACTGAGCTGGTTACAACCTGCATTCATATGCCTTCATGTCCTTTCTGTATCTGTCAAACTTTACTCAGTTTATTCCCAATTGCAATTTTCTGTACAACAATCTTTACCACCACTCACCAAACCATCATGGCGAACATGCAAAAGGTAAGAGACCCGATGCGACCGCAGAGCAGGAGAGAGATGCCGTAATAACACAGCCTGACGTGCAGGTACTGCAATACACCTGCGTCATACAGCTGCCAGCCACTGCAAAACTCTGCATAGGCAATGAGAGTTAGACCAAAATGTGGTTGAAAATGTGTCTGCATGTGGGAGGGGAGAAAAAAAAAATCTTGAATGCGAGAATAGTAGAGTGAGAGTGAAACTTGAAATGGGCATTCCTAGCTTCTTCCCGCACCAAGGGAACGTCCCACCGCATAGGACGCCCTTTGGTTTTGCGACAGCTGCTTTTAAAATCTCGCCACAAAGCAGAAACTGAAATGAATAAATAGCATGAGAACCCCCCGCCACCACAACGCCTCGATGTGCGGAAAATGCTCACTAGAGAGAGAGAGAGAGAGAGAGAGAGACAGAGAGACTGACTATCCTGTTCGACCGTGAAATCGAGTGTGCATGTGCTTATGCGTCCCCCCTACTGCCACAGTGCACAGAT
Source organism: Pseudorasbora parva (assembly GCF_024679245.1). NCBI lineage: Eukaryota > Metazoa > Chordata > Actinopteri > Cypriniformes > Gobionidae > Pseudorasbora > Pseudorasbora parva. Next base: position 25,826,337 of record NC_090177.1, on the reverse strand, counting down.
AAACTACACTGGCCTGATTGAGACCGAGCATCCGAAAGACAACCAAACTGAAATTGATGCCGAATGCGACAAAGATGAAGTGGGTTGAGTGGGAGTCTGCAGAAAGGCGGCCTACATTCATGTAACACATGCACGTCTGCCTTTTGTATGACACGCAGACCTCATTTTCCTTCCCCATTGAGGAAGTGACATGAAGAGCACGCTTTTATAATTTCAGCTCGAGCAGAACCAAAACTGCAGCTGGCTGCAAAACCTCAGGATGTGAAAAAACTTCATTCATTAGCCCACTGTAGTGCCATTCAACTCTTAAACTTGGCATAATAAAATCGCTGACATTTCCTTTATCCAAAATTGACCACCAGGTGGAGTCAAATGCAAAAATCTTCTAGCTGAACCATATTAATCTTATTTTCAAAAAATTACTGATGAAAATGTTAAATTATTTTTAGAAAAAAGGCAAGACAAATTCCTATAATGACAATAATTTAACTATTTTAATTAATACATACTGCTGACAAACATATGCAAGATATTATAAAAATTATTTATACCAAATTAATAAATACCATTTTATAATATTTGGTTTATTCATACACTTTCCTGTCAACTAAAATATTATTGTAAACACAATTTTGATACTAAACTTGTTAGTCCTTAACATTTAATGAAATATAAACTGAATTTAATTTGTCAGAAGCAGTCAAAGTTACTTTTTAGGAAAAAAAAAGGGTCTGTAGACTTTGCTTAGCCAACCAATGGCAGAGCTCAGAAAACATGTTTAATATTTTTAATTACTTTCAAGGACTGTTTGTTGTGAGCCATAATGTTCTCATTTCTGTGATCACATGACGAGAGATTAAAGATCCGAATTTAGATAATGACGTATTGACTTGCTTTCTACACAGTTCCAGATTTTTGTGCAATCAAGACATCACAAGATAGCAAAAACTAACGTCAAAGGAAGAAAAAAAAATGCATGTCTTAGAACAAAACACACTGAAAAAAAAACACACACATCTAAAGTAGAATAAATAACTAACAAAACCAACCTGCCAATCAGAGAGTCTTTTCTCTGCACCATCCAATAAACCAGCTGTGTTAAAAATGACCTTTACAATTCACTTCCATATCTCACCCCCACTACCCACCCAATCACATCGCAGCCCTGATCACAAAGAGAAAAGGCTGACTTGGCCAGGACCCCTCCATTACCTGCCACTCGTCCAGCATACATAAAGAAAAGAACCAGCACAAAGGGTTTTCACATGGTTTTACTCATTCCTGCCTTTCATCTACTGGACAGCTGACCGAAGGGGAAAAAACATGAGGAGAAAAAGTGAAAGCAATAAAAAGACAACAACAACACAATGACCTATCAGTGCATCCCCCTCTATTCTCAACCATATGTGCTCATCTCACACACGCGCTCGACTCCGTTCCGTTCTGTAGTTTCTTTTGGGAATTAAGACTATGGAGATCAATAATCAGCTGACCAGTGGATGCGGCTCTGCTCTCTTATCTCCCATTCCTTTCCCCTCCACAGAGTTAGAGCATCCCCACCCAGGCCCAAGAGAAGGCAGGTGTTAAAAACAACCCCCGTCTGGACCCAAGGGAGCCAGCAGATTTGGCCATGCAAAACACACGTTATTCATCAATAATATCTACTTATCCTGGGCTATTACAGTCTTTTAAAGTATTTGAATCACAAATGGCTACAGAAGTCTTGAAATTATACCAAAATATAATTATATAGAATTAGTATTAATTAGAACAGTCATTTCTCTTCGTAAGACTTTATCTATGCTGCTTTATTCATTTGGATTCCCATTTATGACTCCTTTATGACCTAAAATCTTGTGTTTGGATAGAATCTGACCGTTGTTTTTATTTTTGGGAGTACTACCTCTTTTAAAGAGACTTTTTTACATCAAGGTTGGCAAAGGCAGGTTTAAACCCAATGAAAGGCTGTTTGTGATTAAACTGAAGAGCGTTAACAAGGTAGGAGAGAAATGTCATTTCCACTCACCCATCCTCCTTGGCTCTGGATCCAGGGCTGAATGTGGTTGTCCAGGTAGACGGTCATCCATTCTGCAATGCGTCCCACTAACGGGCTCATCTCCTTCTCCACACACTCGACGCACAGAGCCCCTCCGAAGGCAAACAGTCCCACGATGCGGCCCCAGTTGACGCCGTCGCGGAACACCTCATCCATCACGCTCTCAAAGCTCTGGTATGCCGTGGCGGGCGTGATGTGGAGCTGTGAGGAGAGGTCGTTGAACGCTCGGGAATAACGCAGCTCAAACTCGTTGGCAGAATCGCGGAGCGCCTCCTTCACCGCGTCCAGACCCCCAGTCCCGTTTGTCTGATGCTGAGGGGATGAAGTGGGGGATCGTGGAGGGGTTCTGTTCATGGAGCCGTTAATGAGGGTCGTCGTTCCTGCCGCCCCCTCACCGTTCTCTTCAGCCCCATCAGTCCGATTTGTGTCTTCTGTAAGTCCAATGTGGTTGCAGGGGTAATTCCTCTGCGAGAGTTTATATTTAATAAAAAATACCACCAGTTCTCGGTTATAGTAAGACATAGTTCACGTCGTTGCTTGTCCTTCTCCGATGTCTGAATATCCACTCGCTCGTTCTTAGAACACAGTGCACACCCTTGCGTCCTTCTCAGGCTTCTGCCGACGCTCAGGGATGGTGCAATGGCTCATACCCTGTGGTAAGACAACAAGACAGTGCAATGAATTGATCCGTAAATACGCAATCATTTTCACAAACAGCAAGAGGAGGGGGTAAGGGTGAAACTTTGGAAGAGGTTAAGGGGCACTGAACATAAACAGCATTTTTTTGCCTTCTTACTTAATGGAGAGGCTTGATCAAAAGAACAGATGGTAGCCTCTCATCACCAGCCTTCTATGAAAAACATGGACAATCTCCCCTCTCTCCTTGTCCAAGACCAGACTAAATGTACACTGACCTTGACATGGGTGAATTTTAAACAGCAGGGGGCACGGACAGCCAAGCGTGGCTAGAATTATGATTCCCTCATTTAAACAAATCTATAACGGACCATAACTGTGGTGCCAGAAGAACCAGCCAAGAGTCACAGACAAAAGATACCCAAGAGATTCATGGCATTTTTCATTAGGAACACCTTTTAAAATGTACTCATGCACAACCTATTTACTCAATGTATTTGATAGAATAGACTAAAGTGAATGCAATCATTTAGAATTACATAAATGTATTATAGTAGTATCTGAGTAAAATAGATATGGACAGATGAATGCTGTAGACGGATAGATATCATGAGTAAAAAGTTTTTTTTTTTTTTTTTTAAATAAACAGATGAAGTGATTCATTTTTGCTGATTTCGTCTTTTTGACCACACCATGAGCGCGGGGTGTTCACGCGGAGCATTATGTGATCACTAGTGAGAAGAGCGCGAGAGTTCTCTGGAAACACTGGATCAGCCAAACACGTGCTGACAACAACGAGGCTCCGAGCACAACACATGGCCGTTTCAAAGCTCTTTCTGTCGCGGAAAAAAATGACACACACACACATATATATTATATATATATATATATATATATATATATATATATATATATATATATATATATATATATATATATATATATATATATACACATGTGACTAATTTTAGCCTGAATATGACGCACACTGTCATTATTAAGAGCCACAGCCTTTGTTGCACATTTATATTATGATGTATATTCAGTAATGTGGTAGCACGTATTGATGTCGCTGGATTGATTAGCGGACACTTCCAGGAGTGAATTCATCAGGATTCTAACAGGCGACACGCAGTGTTTACAAACACATTCCTACACACAGCACACGCAAGCATGTACGAGTACCTCCTTGACGAACAAAAAGCTATTCCGTGTTTTATATTAGTAATCTCAAGAAACAACATTTGAAAAACAGAACAGTCTAATACAGTAGTGAATAATATAGTACAGTTCTGCATTTACTGAACCAACGTCTCTATCGTCAAAGTCAAACTAGTTAGAAATTAACAGGAACAAAGTCTAACGTTAAATTTTTCTACTTTATCTTACGTTATCGCACTTATTGACAATGTTTACGAGTAAAAAGAGCATTCAGCTTACCATAACACAATCTGCTTACTGTTCTCGTAGATTAAGTACACCAGGCAAACAACTCTTGAAATCAATATCAGTAGCGACAATATCAAACCACGGCAGATCAAAAGTAATACTGTATGTGAGGAAAACACGAGCCAGTGCTAGATATTTCTCTTTAAAGCAGACCTCCCCTCTCTGTGATAGGATATGATTACATATGCATGACGCGCGCTGCCTACCAGCCATTACGTAATAATAAGGCTCCATCTAGGGCCCATTACAGAGGCCGAGCGGAAATAACCAGTCAGTTCTGTTGGGCAAGCAATAGCAACACGTATCACTTTCAGAGAAGTGCTCGCACAAAACCACCCCAGCACGAGAACACGCAAATATAAGGACCAAATACACAATTATTAGCCAAACATTGCTGATTATCAAAGGCAGAGCGCGAGAGCGTCCCAAATGTCGCACGGTCTATGCCGAGAAGAGTAGATCGTTTCATAATTTCTACATCTTTTACCGGTCATCATCCGTTTACAACTTGCATAAATGACTTACGCATGCAGGTAAAATTAAACACCCATTCATGTTTCATTTACGAATGAATGCAGTACGCTTACTGCATTTCTGCACGCAATAAAGTCACAAAACCACAAATAAGAGAGCAAATTAATTTTAAGCGCTATATAATGTATGGTTCTTGCTGGCCATGAATGCATTTCCTGAAAAAATCCACGCCAACTAACGTTACGTCAATCTTTCCCCTTTCGGCTAGTTAGCCGTGTTGCTAGCGTCAAGGAAGATGGACAAGCTGTACAGGGAAACACGGAATAATTTGCTGGTATACAGATCAACATCTCACCTCAAACCGCATTACAGACCGTTGGTACTTACTCGGATATTTGGAAAGGCAAATTCCCGATCTCCCGCATGATCGATATCGGCGCGTTTCTCCTCGGTCAGAGAGCAGTGACTGCAGTCGGTGTAGAGCCGCTGTCAGCAGCGCATTCAGTGCTCAGTTCAGTTCCGCCCCTTCAGAGCGCTGCTCTTTAAACCAAGGGCCTATTCATTTATTGCAGCAGCTACATCATATGTGGACTGCCTATGCTGGTTTATGGAGTAACTGTTTTACTGCGTTAAAGTTTTGAATCGTTTGAAAAGCAACACTCTTTGGCAGATGTGTTTCAAAATATTGAGACGCGCCATTCAGCGTAACTGCTTCTAAATACTGAGCTAAAACTTAACGAACGCGCAACTTTTACACATTGTTTAAATTACTGATATTAAGTCCTAATAATTTTCTTAATATAACTATATATGTTTTAATAAACAAACTTAACTGGCGTTATGCATGTGAATGTTATTAACCGTAAAAGGCGCGAGCTCACTAAACAAAGAGTGGCAGAATTACTATGGTAACCTTTGTTACCCTCAAACGCTCGAACTGTTACAGCGACATCATGCGGCGTATTTAAATGAGTACAAATCTTCTCTTTACTAAGGATGAAACTTAATCCTTCATTTGAAATGTTGGTATTGTCGATATAAAGCAGGGGTGTTAAATATGTATATAGGAGAACACAATATTGGAGAATATTCAATGGTTCAGAATTCAAACTTTATTGATTACTTCACCAAATGCTTTTAAGATTACATCACAATATGTATAGAGTTGAACATTATTCTGTATATTTTACATGAAAACTTTACACATTGTATTTATTCATATACTATATATATTTATATTCCCCAGTCTTAAGGGAAGCAGACATCCATAGTTGCAAGGGGAAGGAATGCTTTTCAGAAAATATTTAAATGCACTTCAAGAATGAAATACATCCTTAATGAAAATGAACTTGGATTTGAATCTACACTGGTAATACACTACTAAGCCATATGCTGCTTGGGTTTAATCGAGATTCACCTGGGTTATACAGTAAATTTGTATTCCTGTATTTCTCCTACTTCACTCATTTTTTTGATAATGACATCAGTGACTGGCATCCATCACGTAAACTTACCGATTCAGTCTGACTCCGAATTAAGAGCGAACAGCACTCACAAAAAAGAAAATAATTTAAAAAATAATAAAGCAGCTTTAGTACACTAAAATAATTAGATAGCTTAAGATTTCAATGATAAATATGAAGAAACAAAAATTAGAATGTAGAATTATCAAGCTTCTCAAAAAGAACCAAAAAAACAATGGAAACCAAATGAGCATGGCGTGTGTGTGTGTGTGTGTGTGTGTGTGTGTGGCATGCAAGGAATGGTAGTGTCTGCCTGGTCTGTATTAACAACTGTAATTACTGACACATGTGAAATAAACATCAAATTCTTTGAAAGTTAAATTCTTAGCACAATTTGGGTTTTAGTATGAACACGCCAAAACCAAACCAAAAATGTCCTTTGCTCAAAACAAAGCATTTTAAATGCAAAATCCTCTGGGGTTGCTTGAATGAATTTGAGATGACTGTTTAATTGTATGATGATTCAATAAAGGACAATAATATTTTTGGACCACCAATTAGTAACAAATATGCCGCTGTTCGCCTACAAGATCTTAATAACAGGGGTAGATCCCATTTTTGTATGTTTTTGAGATGTCTATATTTGTTCAGCCTTTAAAACAGACAAAAAAAAGACATACAGCAGTATTGGTAATAAATTATTGCCATAGCCATCCAGAAAAAAAAGTCAAAATAAACAAATATGACTAACAACACAGACGGATGACACAGCAGAAGCGCCACCCTGCTGTTCTCTCATAAGGGAGCGACCAACGGCTGATGAGTCAGGACTGGCAGAGGAAAGAATTGGACAGTTACACACAGTCATTCTGTGTTCCTGTACAGTCCTTCAATTCACAGGAGGGGTTTATACGCTCTGACCATCCATCCACTTTACAGCCCTGCTTTTTTCCAAGTTCATCTCAGAGCTGTGTGCCCAGTCCTGATCTACTTTATGATGTCGAAGGCTGCGCTCGGTTTAATTCAGGAGCGGCGATGTGGAAGACGGAGCCGATGCGGAGGAAAAATCGCCGCAAAGCAGCACGAAGCTCCGGAATGAGGTCGAACTGCATCATCTCACACAAATGGTGGTAGTAGCAGGAGGCATGAGGCTTGAACTGAGGGAGAAATGACAGAGTTAGACCTTCATGGAAAGATGGTATTTACACAAGTGTTTTCATTAAGAGATTTCCATAAATAACTTTTAGTGGAGTGTCAGTCTGGAGTGGAACACCACTGGGAATGCCTGATGTTATCAACAGTGATAAATGGAATATCTTAGTTATGGACAGGGAAGATCCCCAGCGCTGCGTAATGGCACAGGTCTCTTTTACATATAAAGGTCATCACACTGACAAGCTGGAGATTTAGCAGGGTGCTTCCTGTAATAAAAGCCTTAACTCAGACCACTGAAGGATAAGAGATATACAAAACATTGTCTTTTCCTACAGGAAATAACACCCGTTGGGTTAATTATCAGCCCACCTGTATGGTTAATAAGAGCACTCTTTTTACTCTCTTTATTCTTCTTATGCATGAATGGGACATGTCAATATTTACCAATATAAAACCAAGATCAAGTGAAGTGACCGAACCCAATCGGATGTTTACTCAACATGAAAGATGAAAAGTGTACTATTTTAACCTTCTAATCAGGGACCTCAATTTAAACTATAAGATAAGAAAATTAAAGGGATAGTTTACCCCAAAATTCTGTCATTTATTCACCCTCATGTCATGTCATTCCAAACCCGTGATATTTTCACAAATGAAGCTATTTTTGAGGAAAAGACCTTTCTGTCCCTCCAGTGACACTTAACACTTAGAAGCTTCAAAAAGTTTATAAAGAGATTATAAAAATTGTCCATATGAATGGAGAGGTTAAATTAAAATTTCCTGAAGCGAGACACAATCACTTTATATGATCAACAGATTGAATTTAGGCATTTATTCACATATTAACATTGAACAGTGAACATAAACCGAAGCTCAACCATACAAGCTTGACGTGCAAGAACAAACCTCATTGGTCCTTGAGGAAGCTCAAATGTACTGCTTAACACGTTTCCATTTACCACAACTGATGTGTGACACGAGTTAGTTATGATCTCTCTATAAACTTTTTGAAGCGTCAAAGTGGAAGTTGATTAGCTGTCAACGAAGGGACAGAAATTCCACAGATTTCATCAAAAAGATCTTCAATTGTGTTCCGAAGATGAATAAAATCTTATGGGTTTGGAATGACATAAAGGTGAGTAAATGATGACAATTTCATTTTTGGGGGGAACTATCCCTTTAAAACAAACGGTGTTGTGATTCTCACTTCTTCTAACTTTGATCTCAGTGGAAAATTTACCATCACACATTTATATAGGTGTTTTTTTTTTTAACTCCTTGTGGTGACACTATTCCTCACATTAAGACAATATAATGAACAAATAAAGAGGAATAAAATCACAATGTAGTCACATACATGATCGCCACATACAAAATCACATACAAATTAAAGTGCAGTAATTGATTTTTGAACACTTTTGATATTTTATCAAGGAAAATGAATTATCGTTTTGTCACCCATCCCTACTGCTGACCGACTCCTTTGTTAATATCTTTCTACAACCCCCTTGCTCACTCTCTCTCATCCCCCCACATATTGCTGATTGGCTACAAGAGTGTTTTGGTGCTTCGTGGGTGAGTCCGATACACTTTTTTTGTCCTACTTGCACAGCCAGGATTATGTACACACACAATATTTTTTTCAGAACACAAAGAGAACAGACATCTAGCAAATATTCACAAAATTGTTTGTTTAGGTGTCTAGATCTCTTGCAGTCAAACGTGACTTTAGAGTAGGGATGTCAACGATTAATCGATGATCGATTAATTGTCGATAAGACATTTGATCGATAAGACTTATCGATCATCGATTAAGCAGGGTCAAGCGCGTGCGTGCGGCTCAACCGCGAAATGGGAGGAAAAATGAAGCGAGCGTGCCCGAGTTCTACTAGGGACCATTTTACAGCTGGAGTTACACCTTCATCATGACTGCAAGCTTGCATGTGCATTCGCAGTCTTTTGTTTTGTGCAAATGTAAGTTGTAATATTGTGTTTATTTTGTGCAGGCCTATCTATAGCTGATTTATCTCATAAGGATGCAATTGGTTAATAATTAACGTTAGAGGCGAGCGGTAGTCAAAGCGTGGCGGTGATCAGCTTCAGCGTGCAGCTCCAACAGCAATGCACAGCTAATAATGACTATGATTGGGACTGTCATATTACACAACACTAATGAGAACACTACTGTAATAAAACATTGTGATTGTTAATTATTTGGGTTTATTTGCCGTGTGTTTTATTGCGTTGATCCAGGAAGAGCGCGTGCACAACATGAGTCACGCACTCTGACTCGTGCATTTAACGTTAACTTAGTTCAAGTGCACTTGTGCATTCGCATCAGATTGTGCTGAAGTAATTTGTAATATTACATGTATTTTGTAAGGTTATATATGTGATCAATCATAAAGGATGCGTTTATTTTAGTGAAATAAAACGCACTAACAAATGGCTTCAGTCAGTGACGGCTACCAGTTTTTATTCAGTGCTTCGGCTTTAGCGCATACAGAGCAATGCATAATAACGATGATTGGGACGATCATATTGTATACAGAAATGAGAACACTATTTTAATAAATGGTTGTAAAGTCATTGGGTTTGGGTGCCGTGTTCAGAGCGTTATTGTTCCAGGAAGAGCGCGTGAACACGTCACCCAGTCTGAATATGAATATCAGCAACTCAATTCAAGTTCACTTGTGCATTCGCATCATTTTGTGAATATATAATTTGTAATATTTTGTTAACTTTATATAAATCTGATTAATCTCATATAGGAAACTTTTTGTTGAGTTAAATAACGTGCTAGCAAAGAGCAGTGTGACTTACCGGGGTTGATTCAGCGCATCAGCTTCAGCTCACGCAGTTCAAACAGCAACGCGCCACTAATAATAACTATGATTGGGACTGTCACATTACATTACATTAATGAAAACAATATTTAATAAATCGTTTTGAATTATTTGGATTTAGGTGACGTTTCAACACGTTGTTCTTGGAAGAGCGTCCACACATTCTGAATAACAGATCTGAGGCGGTGTTCGTGTTGTATTACAGGTTATATTTGGTTATTAAATAAGTCATTTAATTAAATTATAAATCGCATCGACTAATTTTACAATCCCATAGCCCTTTGTTTAGATAAAAAAAATCCTTCTCATTAATTTGGTGAAGAACATAGCGTTTTGAGCAGTAGGCCTACTGTCATGCTGTCAGCTATAAGCCACTGCTGTAGACGCATATTTCAGTATTATGGTTAACGATTAATCGATTAATTGATCGTTAATTTAAAGGACGATCGATCATGGGAATTTGTGAAAATTGACATCCCTACTTTAGAGTAAACAAACGTGGTGGACAATGGGCAAGAACTAACAACTATTATATATTGTTTGGATTGCTTTTTTCATTTGTGGGGGAATTATGCATCCATCTTTGTGTGTTTGTCACAAGCTAGCTAAATCATTTCTTTAAATTTTTATTTTAATAAAAAAAAACAAAGAGAGAAAATCAAAAAAATATGTTTTTTTATTGCTGGTAAAAAAATATTTATTGGTACGCGAGGCAAAAAGTTCATTTTGGGCCCTGCGTCTAATGTTCTGGTTCAGTGAGAGGGCGTGTTTGTTTTTGCATGTTATTACTTTGTCATCAGGCAGTCTGAGTGTCCGTGTGAGGAGCAGCAGCAGGAGGCTCGTCCAGGCTTCCCGGTGGCTTTCTGAGGTAAGACTGATGAAGTAAGCCAGGGCTTCACTACACACTCTAAATCAAACACACACACACACACTATTACTGTCCCAATAATGTCCCATACAGCACATATGTGACTTAGTATTTTACATTAAACAGTTCCTACCACTTTTTTTTTTAAGTGTCATACATCTGATTTTTTCGCATTATAGTGCTGTGTACCATTTAATGCTTTCTAATTGTTAATAATGTCATTATAATTTAATTGAAATAATTACAGAATTATAAATGAATCAATTCAAGTGCAATTTCTTCAAATAATAGGTGCATCTGAACACACAGCACAGATGAATTGTATAAAACCCGCCGTCTTTGTGTTGAGCTTGGTGAGCAGGCGTGATTAATGAATAAGGCAGACGGCTGCACTCACTGCAAAAGGCGTGTCTGGATATCTAGCCAGGAGTCTTGCAGCTGCGTGTCGGAGTACATGCGAAAGAGGATCCTCAGACTGCAGGCTAGACTGCTGGTCTCCTGCTTTAGAAGATTTGGTTTTGACTTCCCCTTAAAGCCTACACACAACAGTAATAAAAGACACGCATGATAAAAAAAGACTGTCACCTTAAAATGACAGCATTAACACAATCCAGAAGAGGAAATAAAAGGAGCTCAGACCTGCTCTCCAGAGCGCTGTCCTCTGCTCATTGTTGGAGTTGAAGTCCTTGGCAAACCTGTGGGACTCAAGGAGGCAGTCGAGCAGTTTGAAGAGGTGCTGAGACGACAGGTGTCTGTACATGCCCTGATCGGGTTCCGTCTCTCCCTCCTCTGCTTGCTCAAGTGCATCTCGCTATTGGAAACACAAAGAGAAGGGGGAAAAAAAGACACTTAAAAGTCAGCATGCTAAGCCGTTCCTTGGCTGATTTCTCCAAATCAATGCGTCTTCAATGCCACTCTGTATTTTGTCAACACCACACAGTTCTTGCAGTTTAAGTCTGTGCTGTTTATTAGTTGTATTTTCAATGTAATCATATCAATTATCACACATTATAAAACAGATAGTTGAATGGACTTTGGTTAAGTGAACAAACCTGAGCAGCAGCCATGTTCTCAGCATCCTCTCTCTTGCTGGTTGCCGGGTAGAATACAATGTTATCTATGGTCTGAATCAACTCCAGCTGTACAACGCACTTTATAAGCAGCCCTGCAAACAGCCTGTGGTCCGAGACCCCTAGAACAGAACATGTAACAGAGTAACATGTTATGATTCACAGAAGGACAGAAAGGTGATGTGTAAACTGGCTCAAGAGCTGAGCAACAAAGTTGTCCAAAGGAGTTTTAAACCACATTCAGATCAGCCTTCAATTAGCTTGCAATTAAGTGTTCCAATCAAATCTGGATAAACAAAATTGAGTTGCGCCGTACAATTAGTTTGTTTGTTCAGTAAGCAATTTCACTTAATGCCACAATAGGGCACAAAAGGTGTGACTTCCGTTTCATGACGACTTTAAAAGAGGAAGAGGTCATATAGTTCAAAGAGAATGTGGCTGTTGGTGGAAACTCTAGATGATTACGTTTCGTGGGCAGCTTATCAGACGTCTTTGTTCTTCCGACTAAGTAGGCAAGCTGTTCTGTGGAAAACTAGGAAACTGATGAAGTCATAAGGGGGCAAATCTCATGAAAACTCCAAAGGGTTTTTCTGTTCTGAAATGTCTTATTTCCACTGAGCTGTACCGGTTCAGTACAGTAGCAAGCAAGAACAAGATCTGTGTTGCTTTCTTCTTCGTGTGAGAATGACATTAATCGTTACACCATGCCTATCATAAGAGTGCTGTTGGTGGTGGAGACGCAAGCCAGATCAGGATTTAGCACCCCCGAATCATATATATATATATATATATATATATATATATATATATACATACAGTGCCTTGCGAAAGTATTCGGTCCTCTTAAACTTTGGGACCTTTTGCCACATTGACAGCCTTCAAACAAAGATATAAAACTGTAATATTTTGTGAAGAATCAACAACCAGTGGGACACAATCATGAAGTGGATTTCAGGTTTCAGTTCAAGAATTTCAGTCTCTCGATGTGCAAAACTGATAGAGACACACTCCAAGCGATTTACAGCTGTAATCGCAGCAAAAGGTGGCGCTACAAAGTATTAACTTAAGTGGGCCGAATAATTTTGCATGCCCAATTTTTCAGTTTTTGATTTGTTAAAAAAGTTTGAAATATCCAATAAATTTCATTCCACTTCATGATTGTGTCCCACTTGTTGTTGATTCTTCACAAACAATTACAGTTTCATATCTTTATGTTTGAAGCCTGAAATGTGGCAAAAGGTCGCAAAGTTCAAGGGGGACGAATACTTTCGCAAGGCACTGTGTATGTGTATGTGTATATATATATATATATATATATATATATATATATATATATATATATATATATATATATATATATATATATATATATATATATATATATATATATATACACACACAGTGCCTTGCGAAAGTATTATATATATATATATATATATATATATATATATATATATATATATATATATATATATATATATATATATATATATATATATATATATATATATATATATATATATATATATATATATATAAAAAAAAAATTAAATGTATTCCTGTGATGGCAAAGCTGAATTTTCAGCATCATTACTCCAGTCTTTAGTGTCAATGTGGAAAACAGTTGTCCTGCTTAATATGTTTTTGGAACCTGATGTATTTTTTAGCAGAAACAGCATTTATTTGATACAGAAATCATTTGTATAAATGTATTTGTCAGTTTTGATCAACTTAATGCATACTTGGTGATTTAAAAAAATAGCACAAAATTATAATGAGGGATACATTTTTATGAGAATCACCATAAGAGAGAGAGAGGCATTGCAGCGGTACGTACTGGTGTGGGACCTTCCTTTCCAGGTTTCATCACTGGCGGTGGACATCTGACTATGGGCTCTCTCTGAGAGAGTCCTCTCAAAGCTGCTCTGCGACTGAGAATCCACCTCAACATCCTAAAAAAAACACAGAGACAAACACACACATATGCACATGAAAACCAGAGCCTAATATGCAAATGTCTACTATAAATAGCAAGCAAACTCTGGTGGGTGTGTCAGTGTTCGCAGAAGGGTAGGACACAATGTATAACAGAATAAAGGCTTAGAATGCAAAAGGCTTTTTAATTGTTTCTGTATTGGCAATATTTATTTATTTGCGTGTTTGTAATCTTACCATGTGTTTTCCTTCTCCCACCTCCTCTTCTTGTCCAGCTGGTCGCCATGTCAGCAAGCTGTAAGAACAAAGACAAAACCAAACTGAGAAAGCATTTCATAAGCAGAGCTAGAGGAGCTTGAGTTTGTTTAAACACGCTCTGATTTCACAATCAGTGGTTAGGGGTGGGCGATATACTACGTTTTTTTGACACCTTAGTGGGCTTGAATGGTCCAATACATACACACCTGTGTGTCATTGCGAGTATCCTTTGTAAACACAGTCATATGTCATGACATAAGTGAACATAAACTGTTTAGAAAGAAAGTGCTTTTGGTGCAAGAAGTGTGTCAGTATATTGGATTGGTGCATTCATTCTTAAAGTGACAGAAGCCTAATAATACCTGCTGACATTCATGTTAATCAAACAACAAGACATAGGACATCTCTGACTCCTCTTGACTTAATCACTTTAATAAGAATAAAATGTATATTTAATTTACACAGTGAAGACTATGCAGTGTAGTTTTTTTAATTATTTTTTACAATTGATGTAGTATTTCTATTTCATTTGTCTTTATGTGTTTGTTGTTTGCATTGTTCATTTGTGGTTTGTTTTCCTATATGCTTGTAATTAGATATATTGTTCTTATTTCATCACTGATTGTTAAGTTGTCTTCAGTAATCTTGAGGGTTTTTTATTTTTTTACTTAGGCTAGTATTTTGTGGTATTGGAATTGGTGACAATAATAATGAAAATGTCAATGTTTAAAAAAATGTATATCATAAAAAACCTTATTTAATATATATACATATATCAATCATTATTGTGAAATAAAATTTCTCATATTGTGATATAAGATTTAGATCATATCGCCCATCCCTATCAGTGGTCAACATCACTCAAGAGTTTGAAATATGTTGGTGCGTCTTACAAACACCCCGAATTTTGGAAGAAAAAACCCTTTCAGATTAAGCTAGAAACTACAAAAAAATTGTGTAGTGTCATTGTTTGCATTTACTTATTATATTTGATTTATCATAGCAAATCATTTATTCGATTTTTTAATCAATTGACAACTCTAAATCAAAACGCATCCAGATGGAAGGCCGTTAAGTGTCACTGAAACAGATGGTGGTGTGCAAGTGTCATACGCATGAGGGCTGGTGGTCTGGAAGATATCCAGCATGCAAGCGCAGGTGACGTCCCACACCTCCGGACTGAACTTCTCCCCGTTCAGGATGACCAGGTTCTCCAGGCAGTTTGTGCCTGACCGCGCCAGCTGCTCATTATCTAAGAACAGAGGCGGAGTTCTGAGTGTAACACACTAACACTTTCCTTGTATCACCACACCCTGATGATTTAAAACACTACCACCCACTGAGCCAATATGTTTCTCCAAAAGTGACATGTGTAGGTGTCACATTTGAAATGTCCATCTGGAATGAAGTACAGCACGTTGCAGGGCAGTTCTTAAAATTCACAAACTCTCCCTCATGATTAACGCAACAGATTAGCAAAATCCCCACCTTGTTTCACACACCACTGCAGCTGTGCAAAAATATCCGCTAGTAGCACCTCGCTGAGAGGCTCGTAAAATTGTGTGAACACATCACAGATAGCGTAGAGGGCATGGTTACATGTTGTCGTCATCCACTCGGTTTTCTATCAAAGAAAAAAAATATTTAAAAGAAAAAAGTTTGTCATCATTGATTGGCTGCAATGTATCCACCTTATTTTTTAATGCACAAGTAAGCCATTTCCGTGTGAATGTGTGAAACGTCTAAATCATTAGCCACTACAACTAGAAGAATAACAAAGTGCAGTAAAACTTCATTATATATATGATCTTTACTGGCATGTATGTATGTATGAATGTGTGCACAGGGACTTCTAAGATGGCAAATGAGTGATGATTCAAATGAATCAGTAAACAGTTTTTTTTACATCAGTTAAAACTATAGCTAATAAGCTGCGAACTATAGCTGCGAAAATATGTTGAAGGTGTCTGAATACATTTTGGTTTGTATATGCTTGTATATGTCTGTTACTCTGGCAATATTGTGCTATTTCACAGTCATGCCAATAAGGCTCATTTCAAATTAATTGAATAGAACAATGAACAATTATCACATTATCAAAAATGTTGTTCGTTTAGCAGCGTCTTTACAGTTACTCCGCTATGTTGGAGTATTAAACTTGTGATTGACACTCACTTCAGTTTGCTGCTCAGGGAGCTTCATGTTGTCGAATATTCGAAAGATGATCCGAAAGAGGTCATGCCACCAGTGCTTCTCAAATGTGTGTCCATAACTTTTCATGATTTCAAACATTACAGTCAGACCCCTGAAACACCAAAACACACCCTCTGAATAAGTTTCAAAAAGTGTTTCTTTATGAAATTATGAGAGTAGCAAGGTTAATGATGGGGACCCACCTGGTCCTGACGTCTAGTTTGCAGCGGTTGATAATGCAGGAAAGCTCAAAAAGGATGGGGAACCAGCCTCGCACCCAAACGCGGTCACATGGGGCCACATTCATATCGTCACTAGTGTACTCCCTCAGTGCCTGGAAAGAGGAAGAGTGACTAAAATGGAATCTTTAAAGCCCAGACGTAAATGGACAAAGACTGACAGCACTCACCTGTGGCCTGTCAGACACGTATTTAGCGCAGTGGCGGATGAGCCGAATGGCTTCCATACTGGTGTCAGGAAATGCAGCATTACACACAAACTCCGACAAACACTTCACTGCATCCTGGAAAGAGTCAATGGCCGCTGCAAAATGCTGCTGAAACGTGTTCACTGTGAAGGAAAAAATGGACATGAGAATGTTTATTTTTTTATTTTATATTCAAGATGCAAGTTTCAAAATATCATGCAATTGCCGGTACTTACTAACAATGTGCCCTGTGGTCTGAAACGCTAGGTCCACAATGTTCTCATCATGATCTGATGCTGCTTGATGGAACACAGAGAAGATGTTCTTCCAGCCAGAGCGAATATTAGCAGCCTGGGAGTTCACCATCTGTGCCACACAGCGTATCACCATGTCCCGGATAGTGGGCGACCTTTAGAAAAGGACGAGGAAGTTAGTGTAGAAGAATGTAAAATGCATGGCTTAAAACAGAAAAATTTTCTAAAAATAATGAATTAAAATAGGTTTCCATAACACTTCTTCTATCTTTATAATGGTCAGAAAAATAGTTACTTCCGCCCCAAACTCATCCCATTGATTTAGCTTAATTTGCTGTGCCAGACAGGTCAAATGTCTCAAATTAACAGATTTTCGATGGCACCACATTTAATAGCAGCTGGTGTAAGAGGTAAACAAATTAATCAAAATAAAAACAAAATCATGATACAGCTTAATGTGATTGCCATATCGCAAAGGCTGCAATATATTTAAATAAATATACGCATTGTGTAAGTACTCCCTGTGGTTTTCCATCAAAATGAAAGTGGGAGGGCTTAACATTTGGATTAAGACAGCTACAAAAATTAGTATTGTCTTTATATTTAGTAATAATAATAATAATGATGATTATTATTAATATTATTTTAATAGCCATATTGGTATATACTCACAAAAGTGCAATGTTACAAATCAGTTTTTTTAGCAATTCTTTTTTTTACCCAAATTGTGCAGTCCAAGTAACACTTTTTGGGGGAAACAAACTGCAAAAGGCCCATTTATAGTTGCTTCAGCATAATAAACTGGGTTAACAGAAAGTATTTTATCTCTGACTCAATTAAACTTAAAGGGATAATTCACCCAAAAATGAAAATTACCATATGAATTACTCGCCCTCAAGCCATCCTAAGTGTGTATGCCATTTTTCTATTAGACGAATACATCAGTATTCAGAGAATACAGAGTTATTTGTCTGAAAGAAGAATGTCATATACACCTAGGATGGCTTGAGGGCGAGTAATTCATATGGTAATTTTCATTGTTGGGTGAACTATCCCTTTAAAGGGATAGTTTACCCAAAAATGAAAATAGGATGTTTATTTGCTTACCCCCAAGGCATCAAAGATAAAGGTTTGTTTATTTCTTCAGTAGAACAGAAAATCCGATTTTTAACTCCAAACGTTGCTCGTATTATGCATGTCAAAGGGGTGCCTTTCTATGAGAGTAAAATTAATGGTCAAAATACCAGCACAATCTTAGAAATATTTATGTAGATGCATTATTCGACCGATCCGCACAGGCACTAATGAGGAATTAGAAGGTTTTGGCAGAAGTAAGAGCACTGGGGAATACTAGATGAGATTCGTCTGATATGAGATAAAAAATAACAAATACTATTCGGTTTCTCACAGAAACCGATAATTTCGTATTTTAAGACATCAATGTGTTGCCACAGGGTTTAAAGGTGCCCTAGAATGAGTTGAAACAATATGTTAAATTGTTATCTGATATCTACATAGAGAGTATGTGGCTTATTTAAGGGCAAAAATTGTCCAGATACAGTTTTACAGGTTCATTTACAACCCTATAAATTGTCCCTAGGATGTAATGCTCTGTTTTTGCCTTATTTGGAAGAGTCATGAATATTAATGTTGAGCTCTGCTCTGATTGGCTTATTTCAGCAGCTCACAGCTCACAAGCAGTTCAGCGAAGCGACTCGTGAGTCCTGACCATCCTGACAGAACAAAGACAGACTGAATGACACTTTAAGCAGAACATCTCAAATGGAGATTTATAAAATACATGATACTTGTTTATTGGTGTTTTCAGATCATCTGCGCGTGAGAACTTGCGTGCTTGCGGTTGCCAGATTTCAGTAATTCAAATCCCTCAAACAGATTTTTTCTGTGAAAAGAACACGTATACTATCCAGTGTTTTACCTAAACGTGCAATCTGGCAACCATATGCACGTGAGCTCTCTCTTGCGAGCACGGATGATCTGAAAACACCAATAAACAAGTAAACTGCATTTCAGCAATCTCCATTTGAGATGTTCTGCTTAAAGTGTCATTCAGTCTACATTTTAGACTTGTCTTCTTTTGTCAACGATATTGCATGTTTATAACGCTAGTCACAATGTAGGCTACACAGTGACTGTGATGTAGCCTAATCTGAAATACAAACATGCAAAAAGATCATAGGCCTACTTCAGTTCTCAAAAATATAAATATATAACATATTTATACAAAATGAATAGCCTTGTCAAATGACTACTATAATGCGTTTACATGCAGCGCGAAACCGAGGTAAGAGGCAAAAAACTACCTGACCCGACCGGTTTATTCTTACCCCGTTTATGACATTACTCCGATAAAAGAAAACATTTTTCGCGTGACAACGTTGCTGATGTGGTCACATGACCACGTTCATTGTCGGCTTATTGGGCATAATCGGCTTAAGAACAAACATGTAAACGCACCCATTGTTTAAAGGGTTACTTCAGCGATTAGCATATGGCTTTGTATCAGTAGAAACCCTGGAGAATATTCAAATTATTGTGCTTTCCCCTCTCATATCTCCCTGAGACGAGAGATTTATGCATTTTATTTCTGGAAAAATTCCTCCTATGATGCAAAATGACGATTTTTGCATCATAGGAGGAATGTTTGCCCAGAGGCTAAAGACTACAGCCAGCAGAGGGAGCCATTTCCGCATGTTTTGAATCCGGCATTGGGGGATGGGAGATTACACTCAGCTTGCAGGGAGAGCTCAGCTTGCAGACAGGATCATTTAAACGGAGCTATGGTGAGCTATGTAAGTCTTTTAACTTCTCAAATTCATTTCTATGAAAGTTAAGCTTGCAAAGGCATGAACTGAAACACACCAGACTGAACTTGCGTTGTGAATGTATGCCGCGAGTGTAGTCGCGATTACCTCAGCTCTCATCACTCGTGCAGTTAGTGCTCAGTGCTGTGAGACTCGCGCGGTGACTCACTCATTATATTGAACAGACACGTTCAGTTTTTAATTGTAGTGTCTCTAACTCAGTCACAGTAATGAAGTTGTTGGCGTTGGGAATGGCCCCACAGGGCAGCGAAGCATTCTGAGAATTGTAGTCTTTCATCCCCATGGGACAAAAATACATTTTCTGTCTTTTCTCAGTCTAGAAGACACCAAATTCAAAAATAATTTCACATTTCTACTGCATTGATGGCCCAGTTTGAATACAGATTCATCTTCCCAGCGCTGAAGTACCCCTTTAAACAGCTAGTCAATAAGTGGATAAATCGCTACTTACTGCTTGCAGGAATATAGTTGCCCCTTTCTTCAGTTTAAGACGCTGAGCAAAGCTTACTTGAAATGGGCCGAACAATGAACAATTTTGAAATAATTTGTTGTGGTATCCAATTATAATAAACCTCAACCATGACTGCTGACATATGAAAAGTCCTCTTGTCCCTTGCACAGCCTAAACATGACATATGTCAATGAGAGCTGCCGTTTTTGCTATCCTCAAGTGTCTTGTTTACCTGCAGTCCCGATGATTCGGCTCCGTCAGTTCTGCCTGACAATGAACATGTTTGGACAGATGCAATATTTGGACAGTATTCATTCATATGTGTTTTTACTCTCATAGAAAAACAACCCATTGACATGCATTATACTAGCAACGGTTGGAGTTAAAAATCTTCATTTGTGTTCTGAAGAAACAAACACACCTACATATAGGATGCCCTGGGGGTAAGCAGATAAACATCAAATATTTTTATTTTGGGTGAACTATCCCTTTAAGTGTTTACATTTAACAGGTTTCCACATTCTTTTTTTATCTCCTCAATCACTCACTTCTAACTCCCTTCTCCTCACCTGTTCTTTTTCATGATGTGTTCAAATGGCCTTAAAAAATCCTTTTGGAAGCGGAAATTGGCAAGTTCTCCTTTCTCTAGAAACTTCATTGAAAGTTGCCTCAGGGAGTCAACTGCAAAGATGGCCACATCCTCATTAGGATTGCAACCCACCTGTCAAACCAGAAATAAAACAATCAGACAGCTGTTTTACGGATTCATCAAATCTAGAAAAAACATTTTGTTGTTCACAAAATTTTGCTGGCAAAAAAGATTGATAGTCTATATATAGTCAATAGTGTAGCACAGCTCACATAGAAGTAAATTTCAAATCAAGCTGCTTGCTGTTGGTGAATGTGTGACGCCACGTTGCAAATTTTGCGTGGTGAAATCTTTCACCATTACATGCAATGGATTCCTTTTGAAATGACGAACAGTCACAAAACATTGGTACATGTGACCGCACCTTTGGATAAAGGCCACAGACCTTGTTGAAGTGATCTCCGATGACCTGCCAAATGCGTGACCACTGCAAACGGATGCGGTTCATGTTGTAGTAGGAAATTTCCACTATCTTCTGCAGACTGAACATGCGTGGCTGGTGCGCAGAGGCCAGCTCGTCCATGGACACCGCACATAGCCAACGTACAAAATCAACTGGAGATGGAGCAGAGTTTAGAATTCATGCAATATGCAATGTGATTTCATGTCAAATCTCAAGGACATTTTGTCCTCAAATACATTACATATTCACTGTCTACTGGCAGAACACATTAGTTTGACAGTTTAGAAGAGTGTCAGTGTGCATGAAGTGTAAAAGTGAATAAACGTGGGATGGAACAGTGAGTCAGTCCTAAAGGCCATTTTGTGTGGCAGTTGCCTAATGGTTATGCTGCATAAAAAAGTAACTACATAAACGTTCCCACCAAACAGTCTGAAACAGATCATTTTCAGCCAATTATACACCTACAACCAAGACATGTAGCAATTATGTGATAGAAAAAAATAGCTCATTGCTAACATTTATGGAACTATTTTTGCAAATTCTTACATAATTTCTGAATCAAAAAGCCCTATCGTCTTCCATGAAAGAAAAGTTACGTCATGAAACAGATAAGGGGAAACGGATATTTACACGAGTAAGGGAAGTTTATATTTACTTCTGAATTCAGAGTCCTGGAAACAGGTAAATACAATTCACAATTAGGAAACGTAATTCCAGATAGACAAAATTAAGTTTCAACCTACAATTTCTTTTTTTTTTTGAGAAGTTGTTTCACTTAAATAATGTCACTGAGGCAGACGATTGCAATTCATAGTGGCTTTAGAAGCAATTCAGGCTGAACCACCACCACCACCACCACCACCACTTGTAACTCACTTCCTTATGATGCAATGGACCAAATGAATGAATGTCAGACTAAAAACAAACCCAAGCTATAGTAAACAGGATCACAGTGTGGACACCCACTTAGACTAAGAACTAATTTTCCATTGCTCATGAAGCTAAAGATATGTTAGGAATGCAGTCATACTAGTTTGTTTTTTCTTAATTTCCAACAAAACTCAGAACTCACTGACTGAAGTTTACACAAGTAGAATTAAAAGTATCATCATAATCAACGCACACAGATATGCTTTCAAACAGTGTTGGTGTGTAACTTACATATAGCAAAACTAATAACTTAGCTACACCCCTCAGTTGTGCGTGACAGTAGCTCAGTTGTTTTCATACTAGTGTTGCTTTTCCAGTAATAAGCTAGTTTATTTCAACAAGTAACAGTGGAGTGACACAATTTTGTAATTCTTATATACATACGCAATACAATGTGATATAAAAGGTTGTTTGATTTGCCAAGCATGTACAACTTGCATCCTTGTGGTAGTTATAACTCTTTATTTAGCAGCACAAATGCTTCATAATTCAAATTTAAGGTTTGACTGTACGTAAATAATGTTGTAGAACAAAACATAAGTATTTTTTAAATGTTAAGCATAGACATTATTTAACTCATAAACCCAAAACCACTTCTCTAAAACTATTGAATAATTCCTGAGAAATTATGCTAACCCATTATAATTTTATTTTTCATGTTTTACAATGAAAAACGGAACGCTCTGTAAATCAAACCACTAGTATTTCTCGCCTTCTCATTTGCACCATGTTCAACTCATAACCGTTTCCGGCTGAAGTTGGAGCATTTTATTTTATACATTTATTTGTTTATAAGTTTAATGCTGTCACATACTATAATTATGTAAATAAGTAAATAAAGAATAATAAATAATATAATCTGATAGTTACACTATTGTTCAAAGGTTTGGTGTCAGTAAGATTTTTAGTTTTTGTTTAAAGAAATAATGTAAACATATTTCACAAATATTTCAAGTAAATCATGTTCTTTTGAACTTCCTATTTACCAAAGAATCCTGAGAAAAACGCATCATGGTTTCCACAAAACTATGAAGCAACAACTGATTTCAACATTGATAATTATCAGAAATGTTTCTTGAGTAGCAAATCAACATATCAGATTTCTGAAGGATCATGTGATCCTATTAATAGGAATAAATTACATTTTTTAATATATTTAAAGAGAAAACAGCTATATTAAGTGATAATATTTCAGAATATTACTGTTTTTACTTTATCTTGATGCAGTCTAGGTTAGCGACTTATGAAATCTTACCTACCCCAAACTTTTAAATGTAAATGTGTATATTTATATTGGCCACTTTAAAATAAAATGCACATCAAAAACAAAAACAAAACAAAGAAACCCTACCTATTGCATTTCCATCAAGCCTGGTGGATCCAGTGAAAATTCTGGCACACAAAACGCGTAAGGTTAGACAGAGGATTATAAACAACATATTATTGCACTGTATGCTTGTATTGTCCTGTGATTTCAATGCACCTGTCCACAGCCACCACAACACTCTGAGAGCTGGTCTCCCCCACTGACTCCTGGATATGAGCCATCTGACGCTTGTCTGGACCTCCAACCAAAGTACCTGCAGGAGACCAATAATATGTTTTTGCTCCATAAGCAACACTGTCAAAACGATCCACACACATCAATAAACAAACAATAAACAGACTGAACACTTAGGCTCCATCCGTGAGCTATTAACTGCAGACCTACAATAGCTTACCTAAACCGAGGGGCATGAATTCCTCTCCCCCTGATGGGAAGCCCTTTATGCCGCCTCCCTGGTCCCGGACTACACCAGAGATATAACGCGTCTTCACCCCTGTTCCAATCAACTGAGCCAACTCCAGCTGACTGATACACCGCAGAATCTACACAGGGAAACAAAGCAGCCAAACGTTATCTATTCAGTGCTTTTGGAGGAAATCAAGGGTCAATGCCCACTAGTGGAGTGGATGACCTGCTGGCATGGGGCGAGTGTGAGAGTGTTTCAGACCAGTGTCTGAATGTTACATTAATTGATCTATATATATATAAATATTTACATTACATGCTTCTTTGTATACATATATTATTGGCCCTGGTAAATATGAACAAAGAAGCGTGTAAAAATAAATCTGCACTGTTAATCTTTTTGACCTTTGAAAAAATAAATAAATAAATAAATAAAAACTTAACTTTAATTGAAGTAAAACAATTGAAAATGGTGAAGATTTTTTTTTATTGTTCTTTCTCCAATACATGTTGGCCACAATTAATGGCCCCCCTTTATTCAATACTTTTTTCAACCTCCTTTTGCCAAGATAACAGCTCTGAGTCTTCTCCTATAATACCTGATGAGTTTGGAGAACACCTGACAAGAGATAATTACTCCATTACAGAATCTCTCCAGATCCATGTTGATATACTCTCTTTTTGAATTTTCTATAGGATTCCGGTCAGGGGACTAAATGGTAATGGCGGATCTTTAAATTTGGCCTTAGTGACCCATTTTTGTGTTGATTTTGATGTTTATTTTGGATCATTGTCCTAATGGAAGATCCAACCATAGCCCATCATAAGATCAAGTTGATTTTTTTTTATCTGTTGGAATTTAAAAGAATTGATGATACAAGATGTCTAGGACCTCCAGCAAAAAAATAGGTCCACAACATTAAAGCAGTCCGGCAGTACATACAATTGTAGACAAGGGGTACTTTTCTTTTATCTCTGTGGGCACCAAACCCATTTTGTGGGTTTGCTGCCAAAAAGCATTTTTTTTATCTTCATCTGACCACAGAACTCAGTCCCGTTTGAAGTTCTAGTAGTGTCTGAGGATTTTACTTGTAACCCTCCCAAACAACTTGAGGTGATGTAAGTGGTGTTAGATATTTGTTTAGGCTTTGTGACACCAAGACTCATCTACTTTCTGTCTTTAGCTACTCAATCTATCCTCCTAATATAGCATATATATGTATATCGTGTCAACAAGTCAATATATACACACATCCTCTTCCATGCAGATTCGTAACATGTCCTGTTGATTGGAACTTGTTAATTATTGCCCCACCTGATGGTGGAAATGGGGATTTTCAATGCTTATTTTTGCTATTTAAAATTTCCTCATATTTATACTCCTGTGAAACAGGAAGTCATGACTGGATGATTTCAATTAATTATAATAATCCCTGGTGCGCTAAAAATTGTAAATATGAATGGGAATATACTATATATATATATATATATATATATATATATATATATATATATATATATATATATATATATATATATATATATATATCATTTCTAAGGCTATCAAAAATCATGGCCAACGTTTATTAGAGAAAAGCATTTATTTCATAATATGAGCTTCCCCCTACATTAGTTTTACTTCAATGAAAGTTTATATTTTGGGATTTCCTTAAATTAAAGATCAAAAGATCACTATATATCACTATATATACAGTGAGGAAAATAAGTATTTGAACACCCTGCTATTTTGCAAGTTCTCCCACTTAGAAATCATGGAGGGTCTGAAAGTGTAGGTGCATGTCCACTGTAACAGACATAATCTAAATTTAATAAATTCCAGAAATCACAATGTATGAATTTTTTAACTATTTATTAGTATGATACAGCTGCAAATAAGTATTTGAACACCTGAGAAAATCAATGTTAATATTTGGTACAGTAACCTTTGTTTGCAATTACAGAGGTCAAACATTTCCTGTAGTTTTTCACCAGGTTTGCACACACTGCAGGAGGGATTTTTGGCCCCCTCCTCCACACAGATCTTCTCTAGATCAGTCAGGTTTCTGGCCTGTTGCTGAGAAACACAGAGTTTGAGCTCCCTCCAAAGATTCTCTATTGTGTTTAGGTCTGGAGACTGGCTAGGCCAAGCCAGAACCTTGATATGCTTCTTACAGAGCCACTCCTTGCTGTGTGCTTCGGTCATTGTCATGTTGGAAGACCCAGCCTCGACCCATCTTCAATGCTCCAACTGAGGGAAGGAGGTTGTTCCCCAAAATCTCGCAAAACATGGCCCTGGTCATCCTCTCCTTAATACAGTGCATTCCCCCTGTCCCATGTGCAGAAAAACACCCCCAAAGCATGATGCTACCACCCCCATGCTTCACAGTAGGGATGGTGTTCTTGGGATGGTGCTCATCATTCTTCATGAATTTCTCTCATGACTCCTCTGGATCATCCAAATGGTCATTGGCAAACTTAAGACGGGCCTGGACATGTGGTGGTTTAAGCAGGGGAACCTACCGTGCCATGCATGATTTCAAACAATGACGTCTTAGTGCATTACCAACAGTAACCTTGGAAACGGTGGTCGCAGCTCTTTTCAGGTCATTGACCAGCTCCTCCCGTGTAGTTCTGTGCTGATTTCTCACCTTTCTTAGGATCATTGAGTCCCCACGAGGTAAGATCTTGCATGGAGCCCCAGTCATGTTTAGCTTCTTCCATTTTCTAATGATTGCTCTAACAGTGGACCTTTTTCACCAAGCTGCTTGGCCATTTCCCCGTAGCCCTTTCCAGCCTTGTAGAGGTGTACAATTTTGTCTCTAGTGTCTTTGGACAGCTCTTTGGTCTTGACCATGTTAGTAGTTGGACTCTTACCGATTGTGTGGTGTGGACAGGTGTCTTTATGCAGCTAACGATCTCAAATTGGTGCACCTAATTTAGGATAATAAATGGAGTGGAGGTGGACATTTTAAAGGCAGACTAACAGGTCTTTGAGGGTCAGAATTCTAGCTGATAGGCAGGTGTTCAAATACTTATTTGCAGCTGTATCATACAAATAAATAGTTAAAAATCATATATTGTGATTTCTGGATTTTTTTTAGATTATGTCTCTCACAGTGAACATGCACCTACGATGATAATTTCAGACCCCTCCATGATTTTCAAGTGGGAGAACTTTCAAAATAGCAGGGTGTTCAAATAATTATTTTCCTCATATGCTCTGATCCCCACCTCATGCCAGGAATTGCCCAAGTAGTTTCCGTCGGTGTGGGCAACCATGATGAGAGTTTTAATGGTGTCAATGTTCTTCTGCTTCATCTCTGTGATACTTGAACTGGCTGTGAGTAGCGTAAACCGGGCCAAGGCCTGGATGTAGGCATCTCTTTCCAACTGCAGAGACAATGAAACAAAAGAAAGTAAGACTTGGCAGAAGGCACTAAATAAAACAGGCTTAAATAAGATCAGTCACAAGAAAAGAGTAAAAACACAAACCTGCATGTTGAAGATGCAGGCAATCCTAATAGCACATCGAATTCCCTCCAGACAAAGAGAAGCCACATCCTGATCGTCACAATCCTGGAGTCCGACACTGAACGCCGCCAGCAGGGGAGTCCAGGCCAGCTGTTTTACATAAGTATAGAGAAATGAACCCACACATAACATGCTTTCATTTCAAAGTTTAACTTCCTTTCGACCTTTTGAGGTTTGTGTGTGAAGCCACTTCCTGGAACGCATCAGATTATGTCTCTTCCATGACCTGCACATGATCCTTTTGACATACCAATGATCTTGTGTTCCAGTGTTGAATGGCTATCACCAGACCAAGCTCAGTCTTTTAAGATTGAACATTGGTCTGGGGATCTGCTCTGTATTTTCTACTGGACAAGAGGTGTGATCAATGAGCACAATTAAAATGACTCCATACGCAATTGGATAGTCCTTCAACCAATCAGACCAAAAGAGGCGTGTTTAACAGGCATCCATCCATCCTTCTCTATCTGTCATTGCGTTAAACCCGCTAATAGCGCGCCAGGTGGATAAGCCAGACTGTGATTGGTTCCCACAAATGTGTAACAGAAGCAGGATAAATGAATGTACAGCTTTCCAGCCTGAGCTGCATGGCGAAATAAAATCGCTGGCAGACCTGGCTGGGTTTACCCAGTCTAGTTCCACTGCTCAATGACACCAAACTGCTAAGATTTGAAAAAGAAAATTGTAAAAAACTGTGTTGTGATGTTGTTACCTTGAACATGGGCCGGACGTGCTCTAGGTGAGTGGCACTGAAGAAAGGAGCCTGAGCGTGACTTACAGCCTCCATAAGAGCTTTAGCCGTTTTGGCCATCTGCTCCATCTCCATGTTATACAGCAGTCTTCTCTGCTTCTCATTGGCTACATCTAACAGGAAAACAAACATCTTACATCAGCATTGTTTTTTTAATCCCAACAAAGGAAATTAGACGCTAAAGAGATAATATTCTCTATTTAGCTCTTACTCTGTTTGCTGGATTTGGGAGTGATGGAGTGTTCTTTGCTCTCCTTCATGGCAATCTTCTTGCCTGCAATTTCATCATAGATGGAGGAGAGATACTCCTCAGGCAGGTCTTTACTGTCATTAATGCCACGGTTCATTTTTATGTACTGCTCCTTCGTCATCTTGTTCTTTACCTATAGAGAGGAAAAATAAAATAAAAACAAAACTATATTGACAGTTTCTGGAAATAATACAAGCATGATTTTTTGCACATTGGTATACAGTTGCAACCACCTAGCAAACAACCAGAACAACCTAGCATATGGACATCAACACCCTTATAACTACCTAGCGTGTTGCTATGCAGTTGCTCGTTAGTTGTCCAGGTATCTTAGCAAGTAGAAAGCAAAGCAAAAAGAGAGAAGGGAGACCGTGAGTAAAAATAAGAATTCTTACCTGTGGACTGTGCAGGTCGGTGGTTAACATGATGATGGAGTAAGCCAGAACGTAAGCGGTGTCCGCGCTGGCAAACAGAGTCTGCCTACAGAGCAACAGACAGGTCAGCACAAAGACCACACAAATCCCCAAGCAAGCCTCAGAAATATATAACTCCTCCTCAGACTAAAAAACTCACCCCTGATTGCACTCCAGGTAGCGGGCGGCAAACTTCTCCATAAGCCTATCAATTTTCTGGGCTTCACCTGGAAGCCTGAAGCCTTCTAAGAAGGCACGGAGTGCTGACACAAAGTCTCTGCCACAAAAGTCCAAACGGTCCACGTAGCAGTACATGACCTCCTTATTAAACTTCACATTCTCTCCCAGGAACTCACCAACCTGAGTCTGATCACATGACACAGCAGAGCCTAAGTAGCTGGAGCATGAAATTTCTAGGTTCACCAATTTATCCATGTATGAAAAGGAGCATGAACTTACCGTGTCCAAACGCTCCTCTTGTTGCAGGAACTGTGCGATGTCTTCTGGTGAGGTTCCCAGCATGCCTTGTTCCTGCAGGTATTGCAATCCCCTTTTTGGTTTCTTGTTAAACCTTTAAGAATCACAGAGACAGTCAAAAAAAAAAAAAAAGGGAAAAAAAAGGAAAAAAGAAATGGCTGATAAGAAAGAAAACTCACAGCTCAATGCCATGCTCAATGATCTCTTTCTGCTGTTTGATGACCTCATACTGCTCAGGGTGATCTGGCTGAGACTGTTGAACTCCAGAGGACACAGTGGAGTCCAGAGAGCTCACGCTATCTCTGCGAGAGGAAAGATGCTCAGCGAGCTTCCCATCCCCACTATCGCCCTCTGCTGGACGCTCCTGACCTACAGCACAACACAGTCTATTAGACTTGCAAAATTATGTTGTAAAAGATAATACTGACATTTAAAAAAGACCCCAATATTGTCTTACCGAGGTTGGCCTGCAGGTTGGGGTTGACGTACATGTCTCTGCTCCACTCCACCATGCACTTCAAAATGGACACCAGACACTCCAGACCTTTCTTTCTTAAACTCAGCTCCTGCAAATTAATCATTAACCGATCAACTCTGAATTACAACACACAGAGAATCATGCACCTGTCTACTGGATATGTTTGCAATATTCTGGAATTATATTTAAAATGTAAATATAATGATTAATATATATATATATTATATATATATATTATATATATATATATATATATATATATATATATATATATATATATATATATATATATATATATATATATATATATATATATATATATATATATTAGGGGAAAACGAGTGAATCGTTACACTCGATGCATTGATTACAAATCCTGACGAAGCATCGATCTTGAAACATCTATTTTGAATCGTTAATTTCAGCTGATACTCGATTTTAAATGCTAAGAATCGGATGAATCGCGATTCAATAATGATTCAGTACTCTAAAATACACATTTGATTATATCTACTACATGCGTGAATTAATGGAGACGTTGTGCTGCCTGCGACAGCTGCGTCATCAGCGCCCTCACAGCTCTCCTTCACATGCTCTTAACCGCCTGAGTTGTATAATCTGAATTATTGACTGGTCATGATTCATGATTCAGATCGCGTGTCAAACTGGCAAACTGCTGAAATCATGTGACATTGGCGATACGAATCACAAATGAATCTGCTGATTCATTACCGTTTGAACCTTTATTTGAGGTTTAAAAACAAATGCGGAAGAGAAGACAATGCTGAATAAAGTCGTAGTTTTTGTTATTTTTGGACCAATATGTATTGTCGACGCTTCAAAAGAGTCTAACTAACCAACTGATGTCACATATGGATTACTTTGATGATGTTTTCATTACCTTCTGGACATGGACAGTATAGTGGGCATACACTTACATTCAAAGGACAGAAAGCCCTCGGACTAAATCTAAAATATCTTAAACTGTGTTCCGAGGATAAACGGAGGTCTTATGGGTATGGAACGACATTGGGGTGAGTCATTAATGAAAGAAATTTCATTTTTGGGGGAACTGACCGTTTAACATTAGTTAATGCACTGTGAACTAACGTGAACAAACCATGTACATCTGGATTTTTATTAACAACGATTAACAAATAAAGCCCCGTTTCCACCACAGGAACTTTACCCAGGAACCAGGAACTTTGGGTGGTACTCGGTGTGTTTAGACCGCAGGAACCAGGGTCTAAATGAAGTTCCGGGTAAATATTTCCCCCTCCAAACGGCCCTGCTCGCGAGGTAGTACTTTTTCAAAGTTCAGGAACTTTCGAGGGCGGGACTTGGGCGCTGAACATGCTGATTGGTTGAGCTCAGGCAGCATTTTATTTCAACTCGGCATTTTTAAAAGTCTTTTGCGAGGTTCGGTCTACGTTCAGTAATAATCAGTCTTACACGCCGCGCTCATGTTGACAAGAGAGGAAAGTTAATTTTTCTGAGGGGTTAACTTTTTATTTCGTAAGTTATGAAGATAATGTTGGAGTAATGACACAGCGTATATTGCCCCAGGCAGTTTTTACTTTAACTGCGCCTGACAGAAGAATTTTTTTTTTCTCAGATGATTATTTAAACAAATAAATAGCTTATAATATAATACTGTATTAGTCCTGGTGGCCGTTAAGAGTTGCTATGGCTTCAGTTAACACATAGCTGCTGGAGAAAACAGCGTTGACATTTTTGATGTGGCAGACAAACTGCTTATGTGACAAAATGATTGTGATTTAAAGTCCAGATCGGTTTAGATAACGTCTCATGTAAACAGTCCACTAAATCTTTCAATCGGTACACACAAAAATGATTACTGTCCGTTAGGGCTGTCATTTTTGAAAAAAATCTAATTGAACGGAATTAAAATATCAAGCAATGCATTCGAATATATTCAATTATCCACAACGCCGTCATCTCCAGCAGCTGGAATGTGTTTACGGATGCCATAGCAACTCTCAACGGCCACCAGGACTTATACGGTTTTATGAAAGCTATTCATTTGTTGTAAAGTGTAATAATCATCTCAGAAAAAATAAATTCTAATGTCAGGCGCAGTTGAAGTAGTTAAAGATTGTTTGCTTACATAGGCGTAGAGACAGTGTAATTATGCCAACATTATCTTCATAACTTCTTATGAAATAAAAAGTTTATCCCTCAGAAAAATGTATTTTCCTCTCGTCGTGCTTGGTGCATGAGCGCGACGTGTGCTCTTCAGTGGTGAAGGCGCGCGCTGTGTACATCACATAAGGACGCACACTCAAAAGTAATCCGGTCAGGTCATTTACATGGTGAAATGTTTAGTTTGATCGATTCATGAAAAGGTTTATCCACCCATCTCAAAACGATTACAATTTCATTCAGTTTGGGCATTTTTATTACGATTGAGGTGTTTATATGGGGCATTTTCCTTCAGATTGGACTTTTAAACTGATTAGAGTGCTCCATGTATACGCACCGACAGTAAAAAAATTGCGCTACATGGCACTTTAAAAACCGGATAGTTTATTTATAGTTCGATTACGGATATTTCACGTCATCTTCGAATGCATATTCGAATATCGAATAAAAAGTGACAGCCCTTGTCCGTCACTGGCTTGGAGGTAGTCGAGTGCAGTCCTACATCACCAGACTAATTTGCCTAATCTTCTCGGAACTTTATTGCGGTCGAAACGCAGACAGTTGCAGGTCTGGGGGGGAGAAAAGTTCCTGTAAAAAAGTTCCTGGTACAAATTGTTCCGGGTAATTTTGGTGGAAACGGGGCTTAATACAGTAACAAATGTACTGCTCATGGTTAGTTCATGCTAGTTAATACATTAACTAATGGTAATTAATAAAACCTTATTGTAAAGTGTAACTGTTTTTTGTTTTTTGGTAACAGTTTACAATGTTTCATTAGTTAATTTTTAGTTAACATGAACTAACCATGAACAACACCTCTGTTCAGCTTTAGTTCATCTTTGTTAACATTAGTTAATAAAAATGTAGCTGTTCATGGTTTGTTCATGTTAGTTCATATGTGCATTAACTAATGTTAACAAGATTTTAATAATGCATTAGTAAATGGTAAAATAAAGCTAAATAATGCTTTATAAGTGCAGTTCATTATAAGTTCAGGTTAACTAATGAACCTTATTGTAAAGTGTTACTGTTGCCCACTCTCTGACCTCTAAAGTCAAATTCACACACTGAATAAGACACATTAGGGGAAGCATTTTAATAATTCTATGCGTGCATATAAGAAAATGCATAATCGAATAGTATTGAATTTTAATGTGAATTGCCTCGAATCGAAACGTTCTTAATTGGCAAAAATCGTTCTTGAATCGAAAACCTATGAATCGTAAATCGAATCGATTTGCTGCCTACCCAAAGATTTACAGCCCAAATATAATATATATATTTTTGTTACATTAGGACATTTCAGAGTACGTACATTTGTTAAATGAAATCTAAATTGTATGACGTATACGTTAATATAAAAAAGTATGATTCTGTTTTTTACTAGAAATTTTTATATTTTTCTGGTTTACTTTTGAAATAGTTTTCTGTTGATTTTTTTACCTCATTTAAGTTGTTTCAAACTAAAGCATCCACTAAATGAAATCTAAATTACATGCTACATTTAAAAGAATAGCATGCCATGTAAAGTACTAATGTAGTTTGAAAATGATGATAGTTACCTGTAACGGAGTCATACCGAGCTCCTGTCCACTCCTTCCCTGGGCGATTTTAGACAGGTCATTTACCAACCGCTCAAAAATGTTGGCAGCGTTGAGATCACAGTCATAATTCACATAAATATCCACCACACATTGTGCATCTGTGAGAAGAACACCAGACTGATTCACCATTGAATTTGATATTTTAGCTAATTATCTGTGAGGTGCTTTGTGTGTCTGCAAGAGTATACTGAGGTGCGCCAACCTGCACATATTCGAGTAAGAGTCTGAATGACCATCCACTTGTGTTCAAAGGAGCTGGATGACGTCTCCAGGATTGTTAGAAAGATCTCCCTGAAGAATACCTGAGCAAAAAGTAGTGGCAAGAGACAAATAACAAAAAACAAAGACCTTTAATTTCCATTTCCTGTTTTTTTTTATTTTATCACAGGCAAAATTTATATTTTTTATAATTTATATTTATATGGCATAAGCTTTTAGATCAAAATGTTTTGAATATCAAAAGAAAATCTGAACATATTTTTACCTCAATTTGCATCTTAAGGTGCACTTTGAAGTGGGAGAGCAGGGTAAGGAAGATGGCAAGAGACAGTTCAAATACTTCAGGCACAGAGGAGACCCCGTTTTTAGAGAGTGCCACACACAGGTACTGTTTAATGGCATTCACAAACATCTCATGGGTTCGAAACACAGGTCCAGCACCCTGTAGAACTGACAGCAACAGCTGCAGGGAAACCACCTTAGAGCGCAACTCATGAGACCTGAGAGAGAGATGATAGGAAAATGACAACAGTCATTCAAATGTTAAGGATCGATTTGCATAAAACAGAATACCTTTAAAAAAAAACAGTAAATAAATTCAAACAGGGAGTGTCCATTGTGGGACCAGAGCACTCAGACTTCCTCCTCCAGCAAAATCTTAGACACTATCATTTACAGGCCTGATTGTCAGTTCATAAAGTCTTTCATATAAAATAAATCGGTGAAGAAAGTATTTTTACGCTTGTTGTCTTCTAATGTTAAATACATTTTCTCTCCATGTTCTTACTTTGGGTCTGGTGGTCCATCAGCCAGGGGCTTCATTGACAGCTTGCAGAGGGAGCGGAACACGAGGAAGGCATCTTTCTGTAGAATGTGCGAGAAGCGGGCAGCTGTTTGACTGCCCTGAAGGGTTTCTACATCCTGCTCAGACAAGAAATAAAAGACCAGTCGGACCACACTTAAACCTAAATCAGACAAGACTGATAAATTATCATTTCATGTCACTTTTTATATCATCTGGATTTTTGATTAATTTTGGATTTTATGAGTTGTATTTCCCAGAATACATTGCCCTATTAGGGTACAAAAACACCAAAGTCATCAATATGGCTATGATTTATTTGACGTCAACAAAATGACGTCATTTTGTTCTCGCAGCCCTGGTTTGGGAGTTCTCGCAGCTTGTTCTTGACACATCGCCTGAGCAGAACTTTTTTCTTGCAGGTGTCCGAGAACTATTTTGTGATTGGTCATACATTTAAAATGGGCGTGGTTAATGCGGAGAAACGCAGATGATCGGCACCTGCTTTTCTCATGAAATATGGAACGTACTGGCCAGAACAAACTTTGTTCTTGTTCTTGCCACCTCGAGAAAACAAACTAATTTCTTTGTTCTTGCAGAGTATGTTCCGAGCATTAGCCTTTGAGGTTCACTGCCCTGCTGGGTTTAGCTCCATCCATAGACTTTGATTAGACTTTCAGGTGTTTGATCAGGGTTGGAGCCAAACTCTTTAGGATGCTAGCCTTCGAGGAGCAGGATTTGACACCCCTTTTGTACTATAAAATGAGCTGTGTGAAACTCTGCAAAAAATATCTAGTTAAAAAAGCAAATTTGTAGTCAACTTAACGTAGCAAATATCAGTTTTACATGTGATTACTAACATTTGCACATTTTTGAGAAAGGTTGAGAAAGGGGACTGTGTACAGGGCTGCCCCAGCCCTGGAATGCAATTTCAACTGAGGAGGACCCCCTCCCCTCGAAGTGATTTATTTTGAATCAGTTTACCTTACAACAGATTTCATTGTAAATATTGTGGATTAACCTTTTTTATTAGCCTAATCTGGAAATTATTTAGTATTTTAGGGGATACGGACATTTCAAAATGCAGTAAATAACAGCATGAACAACATATGACTAATATGATTAATTTTCTTTTTCAACATCAGACAATGTTCATAATTATTATTAGCAGTGGTATAGCATTTTCTGCTGGAAAAAAGTAAGATTAATATATGCCTACTTTCTATAAAGTCAGAATGTCAAGCATTATGGGTGGACGTGTTGGCTTTAGGTCAAAATGACAAAACGAGCACAGAAAAGGTCATGTGACCCACATTCTTGAAACAGCCTCAATTATGATGACAACCGAATTAGACAAAAAATTATTTGTCATGTCTCCTACAAGAGACTAAAGAGTACATATGCGGTGCACATTGCCTGTTTAGAGGTTAAAAATCCTATAGACCAGTTGTGTCTTTTGTGGATTAGGACTATAATTAAAAAATATGACTAAATTCAGAGTAATTTGTGCATAAAACGGACCTTCCTGACAAAAAAATTGTAAACATCAGATTTGATAGTTAAACGTGTGTATGTTAATCCAATCATTCATAAATATGCATGCACACTCAACCACAATTAGCATTATCTCCACGGCTCCGCCAATGAATTACAACTATGTAAATGAAGTGTTCAGGGACGCTGTCGAATCTTCTGGACTCCCATCACAGGTTTGGCTTCAGTATATTGCATAAATGCAAAAGAGACCAATAGGCCATATGCCAGCTGAAATGCCAGGTGCTCTTCTGAAAATACCTAGCTGGACGCACAGCGTTTTTCCCCTAACTAAGACCTGCTAGCATTTCATTTTGAATGTAAATGCAATAACTAGCAATATTAACTTCCATCGTTGTTCAGTCGTAGTACAAGTAGGATGGTTGTCCGTGTAGTATTTCACGCCCCTCCTCCACTGTGATTGGACGGCTTGGTAAAAAGTGAATAGTGACGAGCTCTGGGTTTTACCCAAAGTTGAACATTTTCAATTCTCAGCTACAAAAAGACGAACAGACGCGTGAAATAGTATTATGGTATATAGCTCATCAAAATGCAGTCGTCAGTTTACCCAAAAGAACACAGACAGTTTTAAAGTTTTACGCACAATTTACATGTGGTAGGGAGCAGATGTACATTTCTTTCGTACCAACTAACTATTTCAAACATTTTTCTTGAATCAGAAAATTTATGTCAGAACAGCTTTACAAGCAATTTACACAAAAAAAATTCTGCTCGTGTTTCATGAATGAGGCCCATTGTCTTTATACACTTTCATTAAAATGTTTTGGGTCGTAAGATAAAAAATAAATAAAATAAAAAATGTTTTTCAATGTCTCTTATGTTCACCAAAGCTGTACTTATTTAATAAAAAATACAGTAATATTGTGAAACATTATTGCAATTTAAAATAACTGATTTCTTTAATATTTCTGAATATTTATTTTGTAAAGTTTTTACTGTCTGTTACGTACACCACGTGTACGCCCAGCCCAGGTGCATTATTTGTATAATTTAACATGATCTCCTTTTTTCCTAGCTCCGGATTGGTTAAACCCAGGAAGCTGGGATATAAAGCCGGAAATACAGATGGTGCTGTCTCTCGCTGCCAGCCGCTGACGCCACAAGCCATTTCTGTCACGCTGTCTTTTCTTTTGTAGTTATACTTTTGGTTTAGAGTGGGGACACTCATTTCCGTAGTATGATTATTGTCTATGGTTATTGGGCTCCCCATCTCTCTTTTTCGTGTGTATAAAATGTTGTTAAATAAATTGTTACAAACTATTTAGCCGTTGTCCATCCTATATGTTACGTGTCCCTCCCATCCTAGACATTACAACGGGGACTGTAACACTGTCGCTTTTGATACATTTATTGTGCTGTTTTTATGGTGTAATTTAATTGCTGAATAAAACTGGAATCCTTCAAAAGGGATACTTCACCTCTTTTTCATATTAAACTATGTTATTCACATCTCAGATGTGAGGGAAGATGTTTCAGGTGGGACTTTTTACTGGGCCGAGTCGAAGTACTCTCAGAAGTGCTATTCCGCCATATATTATAGTTATCCTTTTTAATCCGCTTAGAAAAGCACCACGTTTTATTTTATGTCACCATACTAGGTCGTTCAACTATTCATGTAACTGTATTTAAATAGGGGAAACGTGGAGGTGTTTGGTCGCTTCTAACTTGATCTCTGTTTGGTACCATAGTGAATGATCTGGGCTTAGTTGGCTAAGGTAAATGCTATCAGATCGTCACCGCACGTCAGAGAGATTAAGGCCCCATTTACACTGCATGGTTCAAGTGACCCAATTCCGATTTTCTCCTCTCATGTGGCACAAATCGGATATGACATGTGAACGTGTAAAGCAGTAAAAAAACGGATGAATTCCGATATCCTCTGATCGGATTCAGACCTCCCTCATATGTGGTAATAAATCCGATATGATTCGGATACGTGCATTTGCGTCTGCCATGTAAGCGGACCGATCGGATATTCCCTAGAAAATGCGAGTCGTACGTCATTGAAAAAAGGACAGAGGCGAATGAAGTCAACTCAGGTGGACACAAACTGCAATCAAGGGCCAGTGTTGCCAAGTCCACGGTTTTCATGCAGAATTGGGCTACTTTAACACAGTTTTTAGTTGCAATTGGACGGGTTTTGTTGTGAAAACCTGGCAATTCTGTCAAGGGCTCTCCTCTTTTTCTCCTCCTTACGAGATAAATGTTTTGCTGACCTTTAAAGATGTGTGGAACAGAGCAGACAGCAAAACATTGCACAATCATTTTGTCTGCGTCCATTGCATATCGCGCTGTTTTACTTCCTTTCACTGGTTAAGAACGTCTTGGGCTGTTTTGCCAGTGTACAGTGTAAATGCAAATAACGGATACGGGTCGCTTTTGAAAAGATGATGTAAGCAGGTCGTCAAAAAAATAGGATATAGTCACCAAATCAGAATTGTGCATCAAGACCTGCAGTGTAAATGCAGACTTAGTGCACGCACTCAGATGAGAGAGGTATGTATCAACTCGTTTTAGTTAAGGGAATAACATAGTTTAATATGAAAAAGCGGTGAAGTATCCCTTTAAGTGAGTGGGGAGATGTGAGGGCTGGAATTGGAAACACCCGTCCTAAATAAATAAAAAAACTGTAACCCAAGAAACACACCATGATATCTGTCGAGGACTCTGAGCCACGGTCATCCACCATTCCGTTCATCTGCTGCATGTCTACTCGGACAACAGGGGGCGGCACTTTGGTTTCAGAGTCAGAATGATGATCTAATCCTGTAGTGGAAACAGAAGCATGAGTGACTACTATGTCATAGGTCCATATAAAGGTACAGTAACCTATTTCCAGTGTGACGCACCTCCTTCCACAGAGCTATCTCCCAATCCACTGTCTGGCTCGGTCTCTTCCAGAACTTCAGTGTCTGCTTCAGTTTCCGGCTGCGGATGTGCTTCATCTCTCTCCGACGGATCGGCAGTTGTTTGGTCTGACTCCCGAAGTTCTTTGTCTTTAAGAAGTCAAATTAAATAGCTTCTACTACCCAAATTAAAAACATTAAAACAACTTTCAAAAACATAACAGGAAACTGCCAGAACCTTATAATTTCAATTAGGGCCATATGACCAAAATTATTTCACAATTTGAGAAGTTTTATTATACATCACCATATAGTTATTTTGTTTTATTTGTATTATTAACATCATAGTGTGTATTTGACTATTTAAGCCCAATTTGGGTTCACATGCTGTCTAAGAAAGGCAGCTTTCTGTGCGTGCATGCTTCAGGTGTGTCATTCAGTGCAAGTGTCACATTGAGCTATTGGCTTTTTGAGCTTAAAAATAAAATAAAAAACACTCTCCTTTGTACCAGTTTATCACTCTACGGTGTCAGTAACTTTAAGTAGTGCTATGCATATACATTTACATACCGTGATATAAACCATATAGCAAAATCTCTAATACCCCTTTTCCACCAAGGTATTGCTGGTGCTAGTTCAGAGCCAGAGCCTAGCTTCAAATCAGTTCTTTGTGTTTCCACAGCCAAAGGACTGGCTCCGAGCCAGGAAAAGTGGTTCTCAAGTAGCACCAAAACATTGCTGGGCTACAAGTAAGAACCGCTTACGTCAGGCGCTGGGGGCAGGGCCAGCAAGATGAACACAAACTTGAGATTCGCCATTTTTTAAATAGCAGCTAATGGAGCTAATCGCTGCTGCTCGTTTATAATCATCGTCTATACAAATTACTGCGAACTGCATGAATGCGTTGGATTCGCTGTGTTTTGATGCCGATGATTTACGATGTCGAATCAATAGTAACGCAACGTTCAGCATTGTTGATGGAAGGCTTGTTCGAGATGCATCTGCGCTGTGACATCGCCGTATGACATCAAAGTAACAGCGAGAGCAAACGACTCCTTATGCTTTTGAATCGCTCGCGCAGTATTTGGATATCATATGCGGGTTGGCCTGCGCAGCGTCGATGCATTAGATAGAACATGCCTGGAAATTGTGTGTGTGTGTGTGTGTGTGTGTGTTTCCCGCTGCCTCGCTAGCAGTAGATTCCTGCAACTTGTCGGGTACCCGCGGGCATAAAAGTGGCTAAAACGGGTGGATTGTGACATTTATAAAATACACGGGCGGGGGTGCGGGCGGGTAGAAGCGTGGATGAAAAATGTGTGCAATATTTTTCTGTGCTGTGGCGAGGTGGAGGAGCGAGCGAGACCGGGGAGTGATGGCGAATGAGCGTCACCTGTGAGCCACACCGGTCTCAAATCCTCTCATGAGGGAGCTCGGCGGCATATAAGGACGAGAGATCACCAGACCTGGATTTTACGTTGAGTTGTGTTTATGTTTTATTATGTGAGTGCGTGGCAGATGTCCGTGAGGGGCCGCGTTACTTTCGCTTTGTTTGGTTAAGTCTTTTAAATGTTCGCTGGTTCTCGAAAAACAATCCGGTCGTCCTTCTTCCCCCCAAACATTCTGTATTACAATTTCTATGTCCAATTTACCATTACACATACACGCAACAACAACATGCCATTTAAACCATTACGTCACCACCACCACCACTGCGACTTTTGTTCATGCCTCTCGTAGCCCAGATGGAGTGAGCGTTGCAGGATTAGCAATGGTTGAAGTAAAAAGAAAGTTGGTGAGTGGAGTATATAAAATTGTTGACAACGAGTCTATAAAGGCACTTTAGCCTGTTTGTTTAGCCCATTCATGACGCTGTTGTGATGTTGAGAGAGGTGCAAGATAAATAAAAAAAAAGCATTTTAATTGGAATGATTTTAGTGTGATTTATTGCGGGCACGGATCGGGTAACGGGCAAATATTACGGGTCTGGGATGGACCCGTGCAGGACTCTGGTATGACGTAAGACCTGGCTCTGTTGTGTCTCTTAGCATGTGGAAAAGCAAACGGTTCTTAGAAGGCTCTCAAGCCAAACCAACTTAGAACTGACACTGGCACTGGCTCCGAACTAGCACCCGGTTCA
The DNA here is from genome assembly GCF_024679245.1 of Pseudorasbora parva. NCBI lineage: Eukaryota > Metazoa > Chordata > Actinopteri > Cypriniformes > Gobionidae > Pseudorasbora > Pseudorasbora parva. Next base: position 25,785,017 of record NC_090177.1, on the reverse strand, counting down.
TTCTGGTGGAAAAGGGGTATAAGACTATCTCTAGACTCTTTATATCGTCGCCCCGATTTATACTATCATTCCACCCAGCCTCATATCCTGATCCAAGTGATTTCCCTTACCTGGGTGTTCAATTTCCTTTGTGCTCTGTTGATCTGTAGCAAACTCCTCCTCTGACTTTGACTCCTCTGGTTGGCCATTGATAGAGGATGAGTCTTGAGGGGTGGAAGGAGTGGATGGGATCTCCGGCGGGCTGAGAGAGGGGGATGGTGGTCCGTTCTGTTCCAAGCGGGCTCGTCCGAGCCATGGTGAACCGGACCGCCGACCAGGAGTCGGTGAAGGGTTTTGGGTCACAGGTGAAGGGTTACTGGACACTGGGGAAGGATTGTGCAACTGTAGACGTTGTCTGTCTTTCTCCGCTTCCTGAGCTTCCAGAGCCTGCAAAACAGTCATCAGAAAGTCAAACCTAGTTTTCTTAGATTTAGTGTACTTTTCTCAACCCATAATGGCACCCATAGACCCACTAGGGTGTGATACCACAAATCAGGAAAAAAAAACTGCAAAGTGAGAAGCTTTTTACTAACCGCCTGGTTCTCCATACGGGTGAAGATGACATTGAGCATCTGTGTTAAAGTGGCCTTTGCTGTAGTCTGGTTGATTAGGTTCCGACTGGCAAGGTAGATGTTGTAGCACGTACGCACAGTAAGGAGAATTGTTCCCTCATGGATCTCTATGTGCGGTGATGTCACGGCAGTCAGCAGAGCCTATAGAGCAACACAATGATCTTAGGAAATCACAGATCTGATGTTTTTTCAGGTACAGTGGGGTTCAAAAATCTGAGATGACATTGAAACTAAATAAACAACTAAAACAACTAAATAGAAAGTTAATATTTTGAAAAATATTAAATATTCATTTTCCTATTCTGCAGTGTGACATTGACCATATGAATTCTTTGTACAGACATTCAGACACCCTTCCAATGAAGCTCAAAATACTCTTTGGATCATCATTTCCATAATCTCAAAACTTGTGGAGTTCATGCAGCCAGAGGGTTGCAGTCATTAAAGCAAAAGAGGGACAAAAAAAAAAAAGTAATACAGTCTCAAATTCATTTTATACCTTTTCATTCAAATTGTTGTTCAAACCCAAATAGTAATACAAAAATGTGGTAACACTTTATATATTAAGCCTTTTTGATACATTAGATATGCCTTGTAATGCACCTTATAATATATTCGATGGTCTCATGAATAACTGTAACCACAGTTATAATACACTATAATGTTATGCATTTAGAAAGTATAATGCCTTAAAACACAAGATAACATATTTCAGATGTAACAAGGAAACTGTTAATATTAATTAATCTTAACTTTGGTTACATTTTTTTATGAATAGATATAATGCATTATATATTTACTTTAAGAATAGCATTATAATGCATTATTCATAAAGGCTTTAAGTAAAGTGTAAAAAAAAAAAAACTTTTGAACCCCACTTACAAGACAAATGTGATTCTGGTGCAACAGTAAGTTTATGGCTTAAAGGATTATGCATGTAAATAATGACACCAATGAAAAGGAGATCTCTAACGGGATCCTTAACTCTCGTGTGACTATGTACACATCTCAGTGGTACAACTAAAACTTACTGCAAGTTATTGTTGTTGAATGACCCTGGTGACATTTTATTTAAGACTCTACCCAACCACCTTACGCAAACCACTTCACTCTCTATGTACTGCGCTGCCTTTTCTCTCCATTAATAGAGAATAGAATATTTGTAGATTTGTCACACAGCATGCCTATCTACAATGATAAGAGTTGGGCTCGGATAAAAGGAAAGACTTTGTACTGCTCAACTTATGTTGCAAATGCTATAAGGTAATGACAGTGTTCAACATAGATCATCATTTAACTGGTAACTTAAGTGCCTTGTGTGACTCAAATGTGGACATAGGTGCTGAATACAGAAGCAGCTTTGATTACTTTGGCATGATCTCCACTGCAGTGACCAGGTGAATTTACTTGCAAGGTCAAACAGAGATGTATTACGAATGATTAAACTATAAATTGATTTAATGTTGCGACTTTCTTCCCCAAAAATTATTACAACAAAACAGTTTTTTTTAAAAAGCAAAGCAAATTTAAAGTAAATATTTATTAATTAAGTATTCATTTAAAATCTATATATAATATTTTGTAATATACATTACCATTTTGGGATCTGTTATGCTCACCAAGGCTGTATTTATTTGATCAAAAATACAGTAAAAAGTAATATTATGAAATATTTTTACAATTTAAATAATGTTCTATTTGAATACATTTTAAAATGTAATTTTTTCCTGTGATTACGAACCTGAATTTTCATTACTCCAATCTTCATTGTCACCTGATCCTTCGTAAATCATTTTAATGCTGATTTGGCGCTCAAGAAACATTTCTTATTAATATCAATGGTTATTTTTTACTAAAAACGTCATATAATCTTTTTTGGAATTCTTAGAAAAGCATACAATTCAAAAGATCAGCATTTATTTTTGTAACAGTATAATATAACGCCGCATTCACACGGGGCATAAGCGTTAACACTTCCCATTTACTTTGAATGGGTGACATCATCCATTGCCGAACTGAATTGTGGGTTCCGTCGCGTCACTTCACTCGCGTTGCAAGGGGCAAAAGTTAAAGATTTCTCAACTTTTCAAGCGCCAGCGCAGGCATCATCCGATCAGATTGCCGTATGCAAATATCCTAGAGCAGGCGCTAGCCAATTGCGTTCATTACTGCTCCGTGAACCATCCAGATGCAGCTCCCGGGCCAGTACGTGATATTCTTCCCACTGTCAACGCTTTTTTAGGATTGAATGTACCCAACAGCTTCGAGCACCTGTGCAGTGCACTGACAACAACTACACGAGCAATCGCATTCACACATACAAGCAAATCGGCATCCATTTCATCTCACAGACTAGCTGTCAAAAAAAGCGCTTTTTTTGTGTTGTGGTCCAAGCGGTAAGTAAGTTAATGTGAATGGCTGTTGTCACTATGAGGATCGCATCAGCACCAAGCTTCAGCCGCGCCCTCTGTCAAGCGTTAACGCCTACGCTCCGTGTGAACACACCATAATATAATTTCATTGAACCCAAACTTTTTAAACGGATGTGTAATGTGTATGTATGTTTGTCATACACATCAGCAAATATGCTTTATTTAATAAATACATCAGCACATATACAAATATGGATTTCAATAAGAAAGTGCCTGTTGAGAGATAGAGTTGTCTCACCTTAATGATCTGTAGTTGTACCCCCTCGTCAGTCTGGGGTCCCTGAAAGCAGTTACAGATGGTCTCCAGCAGCCGGTCAATCAGCCGCTTTCCTGGAGCGCCACTGTCAGGGGCGTTTCCCGTGATGTGCCCATACGCAATGAGTTTCTGTGATGAATGGAACGGATGCATTACACCAATTCATATAGTGCATTTAAAAACACACTTAAATAGATTTGTCGCACAGGGCAAATAAACTGAAACAATGCGTTTTAAATGTATTAATGAAACCCTGCAGTAGAGTGATGTGGACATACCTGTAGACAGTCAAGAGACGTACTGACAATACGTGGGGACTTGGACTGACATGCCAGCTCAAAAGGTAGGACGTACTTGTCAGCCTCAATGTAGTTGGCTCTTGGTGGAACAACAGTCCCGTCCCTAGCACATATAGAATTCAGAGCATAAATCAATATGCAGCACTTAAACATGTAGCCCATTAGCATTACAGGGGGCTTTTTTTTATCATGGACATGATGAGTGGATGGACATGGAAATTATTACATAACCATGATGGGCCACAAAGATGATGCATTATGCTTCCGAGGGCGTTCTCTTAATGTTACATCAGTGAGCATGTTTACATGCACACGGGGGCCCAGTAAGAAATTTTGGTGCTACGCTGCGGAATAGCACTTCTGAGAGTACTTCAACTCGGCGCGGTAAAAAGTCCCGGCTGAAACATCCTCACTCACATCTCAGAGATCACATCTCACGACACAGATCTGAGGGAGGATTTTTCAACTGCGCGGAGTCGAAGTACTCTCAAAAGTGCTATTCCACCATACATTATAGTTCTCCTTTTTAATCCGCTTCACCACGTTTTATTTTGTCACCATACTAGGTCGTTCAACTATTCGTGAAACTGTATTTAAATAGGGGAAACGTGGAGGTGTTTGGTCGCTTCTAACTTAATCTCTGTTTGGTACCATAGTGACTGAACTGGGTTGGCTAAGCTAAATGCTATCAGAATGTCACCGTGCATCAGAGCGATTAAGTGCACACACTCAGACGAGAGAGAGGTATGTATCAACTCGTTTTAGTTAAAGGAACACGCCAACTTTTTGGGACTTTGGCTTATTAAGTGTATCCCCCAGAGTTAGATAAGTCCATATATATCATTCTCATCTCCGTGCATCCCATAACTCAGTCTGACACGAACTCCCGCTAGCCTAGCTTAGCACAAAGACTGGAGGTATATGGCTTCAACTAGCCTATACTGCTCAAAAAGTGACAAAATAACGCCAACATTTTCCTATTTACATGTTGCAATGTGTATAGTTACAGCGCGTACAAATAACAAGGTTACATGAGACATAGCTATCTTATAAACATATACATACTGTGGACTATATTCTCAGAAGGCGCAGCACTGCTCCACTTCTGCGGAGTGATTTGCTCGCAGCACATGAGAAGCCCCGCGGTGAGAAGCAGAGAGTTCGCAAAGAGTTGGAAGAATTGCTAGATAGTTTACAATCATGGGTGTTCGCTGTATTGTGAAGGCCCACGACAATAAACAGGGGAGACTAGGTAATTCAATGATATTCCATAGAATTCCAAGCGACAAGATGCACGCTTTATTTAACATCACAACTGACATAACATTTGGAAAACTCAGAGTCAGATAGGGACATTATTATTTTTGATTCACTACAAGGAAATAACCCGGTTTATTAAAAAAGTCATGTAAACGTGGTTTACTTGCATTGTCAGTTTACTGGTTTGCATGTAAATGGGGAAATTATTTCAATAAGAGACCCAATGTGTGACAGGAGACTTTTGGATGGATGGTGCATGTTGGTAAATGAGATGCCAACTTACTTCTGCTTTTCCAGTTCTTGCTTAATTTCATCTAAAAAAAAGAAAGAAAGAAAGAGACAATTTTACACATCAACTCAAGACCATTTATGACTCCTGCTTCAAAGCAAACAAACTTTAAGAAAGATGAGAAGAGTGCCAATTCAGAAAATGAAAATTTACATGAGTATTGCACTGCTTGGAAGCTAGTTTTTTTTTTTTAAGGTATTCAGATTATGCATTCAGAAGTACATCAGTGTGAAGTGGATGATAAGGTAGAAATAACATCTACAGCACAGCAGCAGGAATATGTGTCCTAATACTGCCAAAACAAACAATATACAAGCTTTTCCTAATATATAAAAAAACCCTGCCTATTCAGCAAGACACAGAAATCATCCAGGACAAACTTATTCATAACATCTATAATTTTCACTGAAGGTAGCAACAATGAGACAAAATGCATATATTTGGCATTTTATCAGCTGCTCAAAATTAAATTAAATTAAACCAAGAAATTGGTTTAAGTGGAAATTGACCCAGAAATTATAATTTTGTTACCTCACACAATTTAAACCTTTATAAAAATTGTACACAGAAACAAAAGTGCTGGTTGCTCTTTTACACAATAACAATGAATGAGGACTTAAAAAGGACACAAAGTGTCCATAAAAGTGTCCGTATTTATACACAATACAAGCACAATTTAACAGGAACGAATGAGAGGAGTGAGAGGAGGCGGGTTTGTCACTTTGAAGAGAGCGAGAACGTGCAGCTGATGTTATTGCTCAGTGCATCTCAAGTAAATAACAATGGAAACACGTTTCAGTAATTTCCATCTCATCTGTTTACAGCAGGCAAATATAATTCTGACATTGACTGTCTGGAATTTGTAGCGGATGTAGCATCAGTGCTACAATTGAATGAAGAGCCAAAACCTCTCTAGTTTGAAGATCCTTTTAAATACAACATCAATAAAAATCAAACTCCCTTGTCAATATCACTAATCAGCTAGTTGGCAGTTAAATGTCGAGGCAACTATCCCGAACTATCCAAATGGTGGATAAATGGTGTACTGTGTCTTTTCAATTAATCATTTGATCTGGTTCACAAATCAGACAGTTCTAGTTCTCAATGATCCATTTACAGACAGTGGTTGGTTAACAGTTCACTAAAGGGGAAAATCATATTAAGTCTCTCACACAAAACAATTGTCTACCTTTTAAAGATCTTGAAAACCAAAAACCATTCTTCGAAATTTCAGATTTGTTTTATTTCTGGGTGAACTATTCCTTTAAAAAAAAAAAAAAACTAAGTTATTGGGAAGAGCAAGTTGCATTAGTGACATGTTTTTACAGATTTCTTGCCTCTGATATTTGGAACAATCAACAAATGGATCGTTATTCATTATCAGATAGCCATCTGCTCACAAGTAGGGACAGGAAACCAAGCTTAAGCAACAACACATTTCATAAGATGCACATTTTAAGAACTTTATTTTTTAAAATCTGTATCCGGCTACCTGTAGTACTTAAACATGTCACATGTATTGAGGCAGCACAACAACAAACAAACACAAAAACACTAACTGAACAGTCATACTAGTCTATAAGCCATTGCCGAGCCGTGAATCCGGGTGGCCGGTGGACTGTGTAAATAGGTCTGTATGGTAATCAACCTCATTCACTCACATGACAGGAGGGAGTAATGAGGGAGTGTCTGTTTGAGCATTCAAACAAACCCACGGTGAAGCAGCATTACATTAACAGCTAAATGACTGAACACCTCAAATATACCAAAAGACAAAACAACACAAAACGGTTTTTATGGATTTTTATTTTATTTTTTATACAAAATATTTTTTGTTTTAGATTGACACTCCAGGACAAAGGTTAGTGTTTGGAAACGCTCACGAAGAAACCAGAGCCTCCTGGTTCAGCATGTGCTCATTAACTTAGTAAATAAGTAATACAGCAGCGCAGACAGGACGAGTCAAATGAGTCTAACCTGCATATCCAGCTTCCTTATAAAAAGAGGGATGGATATTACGGAAGTTACAACAATGGGAATGTTATAGGCTACTACAAATTAAAGAGACAGTTCACCCAAAAATTAATACTGTTATTTACTTACCCTCATGTCATAAAACATAAAAAAGATACTGTGAGAAATGTTTCAGTAATGTTTGGTAACTAAAATTCTTAAAAAATAAAAAAATAGATATTTAATGATTCACAAAAACAGAAGTCATACAGGTTTGGAATTGTAACGTGGGTGAGTAAACAGATTTTTTTTTTTTTTTTTTTATGAAATATTAAATTTATTAACACGAACAGTAAAATGCATAAAATGGGGCCAATGCCAGAGAAAGCCTCAGTCTCCATTCAGTGCCATGGTGTATGGCAAAAAAATGCAAAGTGAATGATGGCTGATGCTGTCAGTACTGAACACTGTCTGAAAAAGGTAAGATAGCTCTTTATTGGCGAGTAAATTCAATTTATTACATATATTTTAGGGTGCACTGTTTCTTTAAAACGTCACTCACAACACATATCTATTCTGTAAATCAGTGAGTGATCTTTAATCAATAAGAGATCAGTAAATCGCCAATCTGTTGAGTCGCCGTAACAGCTGAGCAACATACATATGTATATGTTGGATAGCAGCTGAGCCCAGCTAACACATGCTAACAGCTCCAGATAAACAAGACATGTCATTAACGATGTTGCCAACTTCTCATTCATCATAATGTAACATTATATAGCTGATTGGACGTATGACAATGTCAGTTTAAAGAAAATTGAAAAAACAGATTGCTGACACTGACGCGTGCAGGGATGACGTTAGCTCGCTAAGCAGACTTTAAGGTTAATTTAGGATATCAGGGGGCAGTAGAGAATCTCAAAGATATGTCTGAGGCCCGAGAGGCGAAAAACAGAGAGAATCTTACCTAATGCCACTTGACAAGCCTTGCGCAGCTGGTTGTGCTGGCTTCGCTTCACCTCCTTATCCGCGAGGATTTTCTCCAGCGCTCGAGACAGAAACATGCTCTTGGTGCTCAAGCTTTCTGTCTGCGTATGCCGTCGATGGGTTTCCAACGCTTCCTGTTCTTTCATCTCTCGGTCGACGTGTTAAAAGTAGTCCGTCAGGCCGTCATCGCTGGCCCGTTCCCTGCGGATTGGCAGGGGCGTGAGGGTGCCAGGAGCGGGCCGATGTTGTCGCTGGTTCAGTCGTGGCCAGTTGGACGCTGCTGCTACTATCTCAGCACTGCGTCGCCATGTTGGCTGTACGTCACGTCACGTGATCCGCAGGCGTTTACACTGATGTGTACATTCAGAGCACGGTTTGGCTGAGGTGGAAATGAATGGAGTATGTGTTTGGTGGGCAGTTTCAGGTAGTTAGTTTGGAGGGGTCCTCAAAAAAATTATAATGCAGGAATGCAGTGGACATTTTAGGACTTCAATGTGATCACCAATAATGTATTAATATATAGTGTAAATAAATATTGTTAAAAATAAAATAAAGTGTAAATAAACGTTGTTCAAAGTACTAGGTGTCTCTAAATAGTTTGTGATTTGGAATCATACACATATATAGTTAGTAGTTAGGCTATTATTACATATGATTGTTCATATATATACATTTACAGTTGCAAGAAGAAGAATGTGAACTGATTGCAGAATCTATGAAAATGTGAATAATTTTAGCAAAATAAGTGCAATCATACAAAATGTTATTTTTAATTTATTGTTGTCCTGGATAAGATGAAGTCAGTGAAGTCAATATATTAAATATGTAAAGTCCACAAGACAAAAAAAAATGCTGCATTTATTAAAATTACCCTTATCAAAAGACCATTGCTTCTCAATACTGTGTGTTGTTACCTGGATAATCCCCGGTTGTTTTATTTGTCACTTTATTGACAAAAAAGGGACTCAAGACCAACCCCTAAACTTACATAGGGTATACCTAGGGAGACAGAATATGGGAAGTTGAGGGCAGAATGATGAATCACAATGAAACACGAGTTGCATGATGCTTTAGAGCTGTGTTTTCAAAAATCTGGTAAGCTGTTTGGGGAATAACAGTTTAGGACCTAAGATCAGTTGTGAAGAATCAAGACCAAGAGTAAGGAGTGAAATTAATTAAATAAAAATTTACTGAAGAATAGTTTGCAGTTTCATCAGCAGAAGCCAGCCTCAAGTCTCACAAGGACTTTGTAGGCCGCGCTCTCCCTCCACCTTTCGTACATACAATTTCTCCAGAGTTATACTCTTTTCAAGGTCTAGCCACATCATTACTTCAGGTGGAATAATTCTGATTGGCTAAGAAAAAATAGACAGTCATGGTAAATGTCCACATATTGTCAGTTAATCAAATGCACGTGTGTGTCCAGATCACCCCGGAATTAGGCACGTAGTGACCTTCCAGGTCTGGAGCAGGCGCCAGCTTGTCCAGAAAAACATACTGTCACCCTCCTTGGTATGCCCGTTGTACAACTTAAAAACTGATCTGTGTTACACAGAATACTGTACAGATACACAGATACACAGTCTCTCCAAGGTTGGAGTTGGTTGAGCTCCAGTTCTGATCAGAAAGTTTCCCAAAACATACTGATAACGTGCTTTCTCTCAGTAGGAGGTACAGACAGTATTAACCATAATTCTTCATGTTTCATTAAAAGAAAATATAAAAGGAATAAAATATAATATAAATTAAAAAAGAAAAATCCATATTTAATCTCTGGAAGCCGGACTATGTGAGCAAGAACTGTTACTGGAATGTAGGTGTGTGTGATACCTCCAAAACCCAAAAACGCGACAACATGTTCTGTCAAGTGTTTAGCGACACATCACACATCCATAGCCCAGACTCTCAGTCACTCCTCAGAGACCATACACACTTTAGAAAACCCATATGAAGAAACAAACAATGTTCTGTTAATTAAGTAATATCATAACTGGAAAAAAAATCATAATTATATGAGGATAAATATTGAATAAAGCTTTGATTATAGTACCATACAGATTTGAATAAGGATATATAAGTATGTTGAAGCGGCAGTGGATTTCGGAATCTGCACCCTTCAAAATGTAATGATAAATGCATCTCTAGCACAGTGAAGCATGGAGGAAGAGTGTCATTGTGTGAGGAGCCTTTTCAGCTGCTGTATTGGTGAGATACTTCAGCTGTGAAAAGTTATTTAATGCTTTGAAGTACAGCAGAATATTGCAGAATGGCTTGCTTCCCACAAATGTATAGTTATCTAAAGATGAAAGATCAGAAGTTATTTTTTAACAATTATGCTCCTGCCCAAAATGGCAAAGACTACCAAGAAGTGGCTTGATAACTAAAGTGGCTTGAAGTCCATTAGGTTCATGTTTGGCCTGGTGAGAGTCCAGATTAAAACCCTATAGTGAATATTTGTTCTCACGTCGAATTTAAATGAACTGGGAGACATTTTCAACTTATGAACGGTTTGAAGACATTAACATTGAGTGGAACAACACTGACTCGTCTTCCTTTAAAAAGAGAGCGAGCTTCATAAAGACATTTGCCATGTCAGACAAATCATAATAAAGAAGATCCTCGAAGTAATGGTGTAGAACAGATTTAAAAGAAAAACTGAATGCAGATGTTGTAGCATTTTACCTCTTGTCAAAGAGCTGCATTTAAAACAAGAGGTTCTGAGGTAATTATACTGATAATTATTGTGCTTATTAAATAAATTGATAACAATAAAGTATTTAAATATGTGCAAAGGCATAGATTATATTTCAGATAATGAATCCCTTTCAAATGTAACAAGATAAAGCAACACTTTTTTGAAGCAGAAGTCTGGATGCTGGTACATGCTTTTACCACAGGGTGGCCTCCTGACATCATCGTTCAGAGACTGTTTGCTCTCAGCACTGTAGTGTAGCAGATCAAGTTTTAATCTGTTAGAACTTTGTAAAGCTATCTATCACTGGCTGCAATCATCAAGTTAACACAAAGCTAAATAGAAAAACAACAACATTTATTTGGATACAGTCAGTCATCCAATAATTTAGCAATGGTACCTGTAGCATAAGATATTTATTGGTTCCTTCATTACTTGTAGGCATTATGTTAAAGCATTTTTTATTAAGCGGCTCACTGGGGCCTGAAGACATTTATACATTGAGACAGAACATTTCTATAGAGCTGCTCTGAAATAATATGCAGTATAAACATTTTTACTTGTATTTATCGTGTCACATATTGATCATCACAAATAAAATGAATCTTCTTCATGACCAATACACCAAACCATTAAGAAATGAACGGCATCAGTGGTTTTCATCATATTAGTTTATTTCATCCAAGATTTGACTATAATACATGTGCAGCTATGTCATAATATAGTATTTATCCTTTTAAAAGTTTCATTATGTGAAACAAATTTACATCAAGTAGTACTAATAAGAAAATACTGATAATTTCAGTACAAATCTATACCTTAAGATTTATCTGATAAGCTCATTATCAAAAAGAGGAATTGACACAATGAATGAAAATGCTTAAAAGCCTTTTTCTAGGTCTCTCAAAGCAGGTGCTCATAGATATATGGTCTCCTTCAGCAAAGATATTCACAGTTTGGAAAATAGCAAGTTATTCTTCATATTTATATTCTCCCTAAAGGTCTGAGTATTAAGTTCCACCAAAGATGCAAGTGGAAGAGAATTAAAACACCATTTTGTAGAGATGATCTAAAATAAAACACAATTAAATAAAAAAAAAAAAAAGAATGAAAATCATGAGGTTTTTATGTCAGCTAAAACAAAGCAAGTAAAAATACATAGTCTATTTTAAAATAAATAAAACTTCTGTGGTTACAATCCCAAATTGTATGTAGTGGTTAATATCAAATTAAATGAACAAAGCTAAAACCTCCATTCAATATGTCGTTTGTACCACAAGAATGAACGATCGGGATGAAGCGTGAATGATCACAGCTACAGTGCGTGTGCTACTCCAAGCAGGTTTTGGTAATGTAAGTGCCATGAAAAGCTGTGTGTGATGGGTAGAGGAACCGAGCAGACGTGTGCTTCGCTCACAGACGCCCAGCGTTTAGGATTCTCACCAGCAATTATAAAGAGAGAAACAGGGAGATAACGAAAGGCTACTTTCGGCTGAATTTCCATCAGAAGGTCCTATAACCGTAAGAACATAGGCACATCTGTTTCTTGTCAGTCTCTTCCAGTGCATCTGCTGACACAAACTCTGAGATCATAAAAGTTTGTATTGAAGCTTACAGCTTTGACATCATGCATATCATTATGATATGTATGTAAAAGGACAAAATTGGGAGAAATGTACCGACAGTCATATAAACTTAAAGGAATGATTTAAAAGCAAGAGCTTAACATTTGTTCACTTGTCCAGTCATTCATACAAGAGGTATTTTTTAGAATTATCACTCAAGTAGGTAGGCCCCACTCACTGAAAGTGAAGGGTTTGTAAGGGTATTGGAGTTAGATGACAAAATGATAACCGTGTGCATTTTTTCCAGGACTGACGCTGAGATTTCACCCAGTTAAATTAAAGTCTACATAGACCAAATCAAGCCTGTCCCATAATAATGCTGAAACTAACCATATCTTTACAAAATGTCAGAAGTTTGGCTGGTACGCAGCTGCCCCAAAAAACCCCCCAGACAAAAACGAATATATTCGTACATACAAAGGAGCGATATTCAATATTTTGAAAAATTTCATAGTGAATAATCACCATAAAATCAAGGGTTGTTATCTCCATGATTCAATTTGCAGTGCTTATTGGTAGAGGTAACAATTCAAAATAAGGTTCAACTTGTTAATATAAATTAATGCATTGATGCATAATGCACCAAAACATATTTTAATATATAAAGCTAGTATATGAATTAATATTAATATGAATTAATTTAAAAATATACTATTGTTCATTATTCATTACACGTTAACTGTGAACTTATACAACTTGAAATGTAAAAAAAATACACAAAATGTTAATAATGTAAAAATATTGTTAATTGTTACTTCATGATACAAAAGTATAGCTCAAAAATTATAATTATGACATCATTTACTCCACCATGTTGTTTCTCCATGCAATGAAAATCAATGGGATCCAAAATTGCACTGGACCCCATTGACTTTCAATGTATGAACAATAAACAAAAAAACACCAAGATATTTAGCTGTTTTCCACAGAAGAATGACATTAGAGGGAGAAAATGATGACAATGTTCATTTACGGTTAAACTATTCCTTTAAATAATTCAAACAAACTGAACCTTATTGTAAAGTGTCACAGGACACTCTTCATACATGAAACAGCATAGTGTCCATTCAGAGTGCTCCTTTGAAACATGACGGCAAATGATTATGAAGCCCCAAAGGGGTTATCAAGTAGAGATCAGTGGGTAAAATAAACCACAGGTAGTAGAGAGCAGGATGATAGCCCTTGTCAAACGAAATATAAAAGTGGTACAAATAAAACATAGCACAAATGGAAAATATGATATTAATCATTTGTCTTTTTTTGGCTATGAATAAAAACTTTTGAGATATTAATAGACATCTGTATCTCAAGCGAGGCAGCAGTCTACAACCATTCTGAAAATGTCAGATCAAGTGAAAATACCTCTAAATCATTCACTCAAGCGTCACAAATGTTCAAAGAATCGGTAAGCTGGGTGTGTTAGTGTTGCAGACAGGAATTAATGAGCATATTTCATTTCCTTCTGAAGTTCTGTAGCTCAGACTCAGTTACCATGGTAACGCTGCCCATTGTACTTTGTTCACTGTCATAATGCTAGAGCTGCGTAGCTCGAAAGGGAGTGGTTGTCAAAGTAAAAAAAGATTGTCATGATTCATACGCTGCCAAATATCTGTTCTAAGTCACGTGGCGGGCATCTGCATTCATTCAATCGCACTGACTCATGAAGTTCATTATTACTCAAGAAGCAGCTATTTTTGGTGCTGTGCCATTCTCCATGGGTTCAATGATGGGGACTACCTGGTCCCTGTGGTTATAGAGAAGTGCTGTAAGGTGCTGTGGTGACTGTCCTCCTCTTTTGGTCTTGGACTCACTGTTCACCCAAATATAAAGACATGCATTTTCAGTCCTATGGCACACAAGAGTGTGTATTGGCATATGCTGCGTGTGCGTCCTTACAGTGTAATGACTGTGCCGTCCTCCTCCAGATTACGCCTCTCCAATCCCCTGTCGTGGGCATTGAGAGACCCTGCACTTGCGCTGGTCGACATGGTACCATTCGAGGGGCGGAGGTCGAGGTGAGGCTCATATCTGGGCAGAGCGGGCATGCTAGAGCTTGCCGTTGCCCGCACCCCTGCCGGTGCAACGAGTTTAGTCCCTCCGTACGCCTCGATCACCAGATCCTCCTCATCCTCGCTCTCCTCGTCCGGCTCATAGTTCTGAATAATATGGGACGGGGTCATAGCCATGGAGCCTGCTGTCGAGTAACCGTAAAAACTGGTGCTGCTGTCAGAAGATCGTCCTGAGCTGCCGGATGTGGCTCCGCCTCCGCTGTTGCGTACCACGTTATTGCGCTGATTGGCTGGTTTGACGGTTATAATGAGGTTGTGGCTATTAGCAATCATCATGTCCGTTACTTGGTCCAAAGACTTTCCACTCACCTCAATGCCGTTGACCTCGAGCACCTCGTCATTGACGGCCAGCAGTCCCGTGCTCTCTGCCAGGCCCCCGGGGACCATGCGAGAGATGAAGATGCCCGGGACCTTTTCCAAGCCCTGCGGTGTAACACGCACACTGGAACCGTCGCGGATGTAGAAGCCCAGTGGTTTCTCCTGACCGTGTTTGTATAGACGGACACGGCGATGCGTCTCTGGGAGGATGTCCACATCGATGATGGAGGACACTGGACGGAAATCTTTGGGCAGGCTAATGATGATTGGAGGCTTCTTCTTGTTGGCGTCCGGGCGAAGGAGGACTGCTGCAAGTACCGCTGGGGTCTTCTTACGGGTCACGGTGTCCGTGCCGAATGAAGAGTAATCTGCCTCCTCTTTATAAAAAGAAGAAAAGAGAGAAAGAGAATGTAAGTATAGAAAGCTTATATTAGGCATTGCAATTGAAAGGAATATTGAGGGTTAAAAACAAGTTATGTTCTATTAGGGGTGGATTACAAAAGTCAACTAGTCACTGAACAAAAACAAGTAAAAAATAACAAATAAAAAGGAGGAATACAAACAGGAAATATAGTCCAATAACATGGCAGCTCTTTAAATGCAGTTCAAGATCAGCATATTGTACAAGTTTATTTAGATAAACTATATATACCGCTATATGCAGGATTCAAAAACCCCTTGTTATTAAGTTACACTGGTGGACTTTAAATGAACTGCAATCAGCAACTACATATTCCTCACGCTCGCACTGTTGCGATATACTTTTAACAAACATCCAGACGTCATCCATGCTGCTGAGAACGACAGGCATTTCACACCGCAAGCATGAGCAGCGTGTATTTTTTTCGGCGCCTATGTTAATCAATGCGTGCATTCATAACGGGAGCAGGAGCATCAAGCGTCAAGCAGGAGCGCTGCGTGAGCAGCAGTGAAGCGGGGGTTTCGACGGCGAGCCTATTTTTGCTGCGCTGCTGACGCTCAATTTAAGCGAAAGTACACTTTTAATGGACAAAATAAAAGTTTATTTCACACAAAAAGTGCCCCAAATGCACACAAGAAGCACGTGTAGTGTGTTTTAGCAATAACTGGAGTATGTCAGAAAATAAAATGAAGAATAAAAAATATCTGTAGAAGATATACCCATTTAAACTTGTTTTAATTATTCTGTTTGTGTGAATGTATGGTTATGATTATAACAAATAAAGTAAACTAGCCAGAAAATATGATAAACTTACTTTTAGTTTAGTATGTAATACTTAGAGACAGGTATAGGCTCTAGCATTGTGGGAGCCGCTACTGTGACGCTGTGCAAACAAACGCTTAAAGTGTGAATACTCTCGCACGTGTGCAGCTGCAGTGACGATGTAGTTACGCTGTTGCGCAGCTCACGCACTGCTCACACTTGCGGTGTGAAACGGCCGTAAGATGAATATGTAAATATGTGCTTCACACTTTCCTCTCAATAACAAAGTAAACAAAAAAAACTGACAGTGGTGAGAAAATGACAGTTAAGAAAGCATCTGATCAGATTAATATGGATTTGTTTGCACCAGCTCTGCACTGGCATCATGTCGACAAATGAGGTCGTTAAAATTACACTTATGATAGTTTGAGTATATAAGTAGAAGTATATTTGAGACAACAGACTATAGATCTGAGAGTACAGTTTTAATGAAACCCTTTTCTTTGCATGACACATTGACATTACAATACAATACAGAATAGTTCTTTTCAGCATTATCCTGAACATTGTATAAGCATTGATTTCATGTGTCATTGAACGGAAGAGAAGCTCTCGAGAGCGCGCGTACACATTACATCCTTTTGATTTTCCTGGTAAAAACATCCAGAGTTATTCACATAAAAAGCCCAAGCTTTCATAGACAACCTAGGAAGTCAGGGAAGGTCTTGTTTTTCAAGTTTTGTTACAAGTTGTTCACACATTGGCAATAAAAAAAAACAAAATCAAGATTAAATGCATGACATTTTTTACATATAGCCTCATTAAATAATAAATACAAATAAAATTTTGATTTTACCTAATTTACAATTAAATGTAATAATAAATAAACAAATAAACTAAAATGTCCATTAAATAATATAATGCAGTAACTAAAAGTGTCTGGGCATTGACACTTTTCAGAGGCTCAGTAAACAGTTTAAGCGTATTGTTGTGCATGTAAACACACATTATCTGTGCAAGTTCATTATTTAACATGTTCAAATGATCAAGTGTGTGTTTTTTTTTTTGCACTTGTTCCCACAACTTTGTAAGGAGAGACCTGCAGGGCATAGCGTGGTACAGAATGCCTGCTTGTTAGTTTCCCTCCGCCTCTCAGCTAATGTGTAATCTACTGTAAACCCAAGCCTTCTCTCGCTCTCTCTCTCCTCTCTCTCTCTCTCTCTCTCTCTCTCTCTCTCTCTCTCTCTGCCCTTTATGAATTCCTCAGAGGCTTAATCACAGCCTTTCACCTGCAAGACATTCATACTCAGGATCAAAAAGGAGAATAGAGTAGGAAGGAAGAGAGGATATAAATGTATGTAGGTAAAGGATGGAAATGTCAGAGTTTTTCTGAGCTCCCGTTTACCTAATTGAACAATGGTTAACCTGAGAGATGTAATTATTAACAAACACAACCATGTTATGAGATTACTACTAACACCCCAGATATGTTATTTACTGATCTTTTGTATCTAGGTCCAACAAGTTTTGAGACTTAAAACCATGCATTTTTATGTGTGTATGTGTGTGTGTGTTTGTGGGGGGTGGGGGGAGGGTGGGGTTATACCATAAACCTGAATCGTACGTCTAAAACAAAAAGTATCTTCCTGTACAGTGTTTGTTTAACCAGGACCATGTTAGCAGGGACTGTGTGATCTAGCATGTGAATAGATTTCCCTTCAGCCCAAATATAGTCAAAACACACTCGCGCACACAAGATTGATTGTTCCGTGAGAGAGTAAAGGCCCCCCTACCAGTTCCCACCAGAAAACTACCTGGATCGTCCTCGTGTTTTGTTTCAATTTGAATATGCAGCCCTGTGTTGACATTTTTACAATCATTTGGCAACATGCCATTAATACCTGCCATAATAAATAAAATAAAAATCTCATCTTGACCTAACAGAGCTGAGATATATTCATAAACACAAGGTCTCAGCTATGCAAGTTTGGCTGGAGCAGCACGTATGGAGGTCTATTTTCATCTCCTCCAGCGTTCTTCTCTTCTTCCTTCCTTATCTGCTCCACTCTTCCATATTAAAGCTTAACAATGGCTTCATAGTCAGTGTTGAAGGGCAGCATGGGAAGTCCCTGAAGGCCACTTAAACAGGCACAAACTAGCTTTTCTGTTAAGCTCAGAGTTCCAGAAGAGAAAAAGTGAAAGGATGCAAAAAGCAGCGATATATGCATGATCCTGACAGACACTACTTCATCATCTCGCTTTCTGAACAGTTGGTTCTATGAGAAACCTGACACTCTCAACACAGAAACCATAATGGCTCATCACAAATATAATAGAGATGATCATCATGTGTTTTGATCAAACATAGACCACAGGCCTTATTATATATTATATTATTCTATTTTGTTGATTCACAGTACTTTTCTTAAGAGACTTTTAAAGTAAATATACACATTACGATTACACATTTTGTAGTCAGTAAGATTTTTTTTAAAGAAAATACTTTCAGCAAGAAATGTATTAAGTGAAAGTGAAGACATTGATCTTACAAAATATGTTTTATTCATCAAAACTCAATGTTTTAACATTGATTGATATGAACAAAAAAATGTTTCTTGAGCAGCAAATCAACATGATTTCTGAAGGATCACCTGACACTGAAGACTGGAGTAATAATGCTGAACATTCAGCTTTGATATCACTGGAATAAATTCGAAACTGTAATAAAACTGTAATAATATTTAAGAATATTTGCTGTATTTTAGATCTAATAAATGCAGCCTTGGTGAGCATAAGCGACACCTTTCAATGTCTGATCTTTTGTTAGGGCAGGGAAGCAGTGTGGATTTCTCTGCAGTTCCGTGTTAATATGGCAGTCGAAATGTGACACTGGCTTTATCTGATACTGTGGTCACCATTGACCATGGAAGTGCAAGCACAGTCCTCACTTCCTGTCAGAGGACACCAGGATGCTGTCT
Source organism: Pseudorasbora parva (assembly GCF_024679245.1). Taxonomy (NCBI): domain Eukaryota; kingdom Metazoa; phylum Chordata; class Actinopteri; order Cypriniformes; family Gobionidae; genus Pseudorasbora; species Pseudorasbora parva. Next base: position 25,766,065 of record NC_090177.1, on the reverse strand, counting down.
GTGTAATCAGTCTGCCATGTCAACCAGTGAGAGTAGTTTGTGTGGGTGTGAGAGAGAGAGAGAGAGAGAGAGAGAGAGAGAGAGAGAGAGAGAGAGAGAGAGAGAGAGAGAGCTTAGTGAAATGCAGCCCCACCTTTGCTAGATGATCAGTATCCTATTACACAGGGTCTTACGGGCCGAAGGTCAGATGACTGTGTGTGTATTCTGCTGAACTGTTCAGCATTTTCAAGTAATTGATAAAGAGTACATTTTAAAATACTATTTAGCTAAATAAGCTAAATATAAAAACACAAAAAAAGTAACTGCTACAAGTAAATTTAGGCATGCAATAATGCACAGTATGAAAAATTGACAGTCGCATTGAGATATGCTAACGATAACATTTAACAGTTCAATTATTTGTGTTTTAAAAGATGAACTAAGTGTGTGTTAGATGATTGCAAGACAACCTCTTTGGTATCGGCCTATACCGAAAAATTTCTATCATCATCCGATAACTATACAGTACTAATATACTGTGCATCACTTAAATAGGATAAATTACTTTTCCAAGGCCACTGATATGACACACATCAGGATATCATATTAAACATATCAATACTATTCATGTTCACTACTATTCACTACACAGATGTCACCTAGATGTCACCTATTTGATTAGTGACTTGAGAATTCATTGTCAGTTCAGAAGTTCACAGGCACATTTCGTGAGCAGCATCCCTTGAGGAACGTGAAAACAATAGAGATGTCACACCGTGTCTCTGCTCACCGCAAACTGTGAGAGACAGACTCATCTCATCCAATATTCAGCAGGCCTTATGAAGGCGGAGATGGCTCATGTTTCACTTTTGTGAATGTCTCATTCAGGGTTTTTTTTTTGTGTGAGCATGTGCTACTTTCTGTTTATGGTCTTTGCTCCACAAAGCTGCTTGCAAAGAATTGTGGGTCCAGATTATTCAGATGAGCAGCCGCTGACAGCACGACAGCATCTGTGAAAACATTTCTGCTTTTTTTAAGTTTGAGTCCAGACGTCTCCCACATGAGGAGTGTGTACCATCCCGTTCCAGTCACGGCATGGCAGAGGAGAGGGGAGAAGAGAGGTCGGAGAGAGGGCTATAATGAGTGCTTATTAGGCCAGGGAGAGAGAACGAGAATGAGTGAGGGATGATGGGTAAAAAAAAAACCTTTTGAATAGAGTAACTTTATGAGGTGCTTATATGCTGGGCCCGCTGAGTGCATACCTCTGTGACACAGCTATGATAAAGTGAGACCTCTTCTGATAACAGAGAGAGGAAGCAAAGTCTGAGAAAGCCCTTGAGAATAAGATGCACAGAGAACGTGGAAAAAATAAGGTGCACTGACTGTGTATGAAACTTGCATGGGAATCATTACAGCAGTTTCTAATTTAAGCAAAAATGACAAGCCATTCAAATTGCTTATTATGTATAAACAACCTTGAGCCACCAACGCATCATCATCATCATCATCATGCATTTCCTGTGAACTGTACAGACAACAGAAGACCTTGTGCATTAGGTCATTAAGCAAAGATATTTAAAGGTGCTGTATGTACGTTTCTGACAGTACTAAAACATAAAAATAGCCTGTTTGCAGATATTTAGGAAACACGCTGAGTTCACATACTAATTTCTCTGAAAAACAATCAAAAAGTTATTTTACTTTAAAATGTATGTTCCGTGTCAGAATATCTGTGTTTGTTTGGTCGATAACACCCGTTGCAAATTTACATAACAGTATTTCGACATAACAGGTACATAACAGGTTGCCAGTTGACAGAAAACACAGTGTATTGCATTGCTGCCATGGAAGCCAGCAAACTGGGTCAGAGACTGCAGATTCTACCCGACCTAAGTCTCCTTGCCTTCCATTGTCAATTGCGCTTGTTTCTGTTGTGTCCTTAAAATGGCAACCTGTGTGAGCGTCGAGTCTGAGGAGGGAGCAGGGCAAACTATATTTTTTATTTGGACTGCAGTAGCCATTTCAGCCACTAGCTGTCATTCCTTCATACACCACCTTTAAGTGTTATATGCACCGAGCCAGACGGTTGACTATCAGCATATCAAATTTGATCCATTTTGCAACTTACATTTAGACAGGAAGAGACAATCTGAATGATATGTACAGCAACCAACCATAATTCATTTTGTTTTTATGTGCTGTTAAACTAGCCTAAAAATCTAGACCCACCCTAGCGCCAGCAAATCTAATCTGCCAAGAGTATCGTCAAGCAACTCTCAATACACGACTGGTCAGGCCAATCACATCGTGTATAGAGTCGGTGGGCGGGGCTTAACATAATGACGGCCGAGTTGCGCTTGCATGCTACTAGTTAACACAGAAGCTGGTGAATGGCGGTCTTTCGAAACAGCTTTGACCGCGACTGTGGAAGACTTGGAGTTAAGCTTTTCTCTGAGAAAAGAACGGCACTTAAGTCATTCTTAAAAAGGGAAGATGTGTTCTAAGTTTTGCGGACCGGATACAGCGATAGTTTAATCTGTCAACTAACTCTGCTTCACCTTCATTGCTCTGGTTGGTGTAGCGCTATCCTATCGCGTGCAGAGGGAGTTTGAAAGACAAGTGTTTATCCCCCCCTCAGATTGAGCCCTGTCAATGGTGAGTTTCCAGACCAAACATCTTGATGTAGGTCTGGCTTGTCGAGCTACTGTTAAGGAGCAGGTAAATGAGAAATAGATTCAGTCAGAGTCTTGCTTTCAAAAGCACTTAATCAAATTTCAGCATGCGTCAGAAAAAATACACTCCTTCAGGATTCAAATTAGATTCAGAAAGTTTTTTACGAGTATGGCCGTGTAATACGTCATAAAGGGCAAATTTCCTGTGGCATGTTGTTGATTACCACAGAAAATAATTCCTAAGAGCTTGTACTTAATTTAGAAATAATAATGTTGCATAGCACAATACAGCTTTCATATACATTTCCTTAATTCTAGAGCTATAAGCATTTTTTTTGGTCAAGGACAGATTTATAACAAGTTTAAGACCAAGCAGTATGTTTGTTTAATTATGCTAGTGTGTGTGGGTAGAACGACTCCTCCGTGTCGTTAACTACCGCTGTCTTCAGTTTAATTCATGCTGACGCTGCTCATTCTTCCCTCTCCTACTCTTTTCCTTCAGAACATCATCTTTATCCCCCTGACACATTCTCTGTCTCTAAGGGAGTGATCGTGACTGCTTTGCTACTCAGGATGTGCTACTTCAGCTTGACTAAGCTTGTTTCTGCGGGCCAGTGTTTGGGGTGGCCCAAGAATAAAATTATTATACTATGGCACTGCTCCAAATACCCTCATTTGGAAGTAGGGATGCACCGAATATTCGGCAACCGAAATTATTCGGCCGAAAATAGCCAAAAAAAGCACTTTCGGCATTCGGCCGAATAAGTAAAAAGGCCGAATAATTTTGGCCGAACAATGACGTTTTTAATGACGCGATCAAAAAGTAACCCACGTAGAGTGAGAGCTGCGTGCTTTATGCAGCAAACATGTCAGCAGTGTGGAAGCACTGTTTAGTGCTGAAATTTAGTGCTCATGTCATCGATGAGAAGAGGAACCGACTTTCATGTGAGAAAGCAGAGAAGCTACTTTTCATAAAGAAGAACCTGCCACTTTTCCTGAAGAAGTAGGCTAAGTAGGCTTATGTCTAAGACAGTTATTTATTTGTTGTGGGTTCATCCACATTTTTTGCACTATTCAATGCACATTAGTTGTTGTAGACATACAGAGTTACATTCTTTCAGCAGTCAGTTATAGGCCTAACATAGGCTATTCAAGAAGGGGGGCTTCTAAGATGGCCAAATAAAAATATTTTTTTTTTATTTTACTAATTATTTATTTTAAGTTATGTTGTGCTTAGTTTGTATAATATCTGCTGGAATGTTAAAAAAAATTCAGTGTTAAATAAATATTTTGAAATTGTATTTTTGTTATTTGATTTATTTCTCTGAAAAGCAACACAAAATAGTAAAAAGCAAACTTTTACTATTTAATTATTGTAATGGTAAAAAAAAATTGCCAAATAAATGGAAAAAATGCGAAACACCGCGTTCGGTATTTGGCCTTCGGTCTTCGGCCAAGCATTTCATTATTATTCGGTTTCGGCTTCGGCCAAGAATTTCATTTGGGTGCATCCCTATTTGGAAGCTTTATTGTTAAGAGTGTACAGTCTATTCAGATCATTCTGATGCATACTCTAAACAAACATTGCACACTCCAATATGATTGGCTGGCTTTAAGCAATTTCCGGGAATCAGAGCAGTCAGTCAGGCTTTAATTAGTCCGTTTGGAAACAAATTCGTACTTAAGTAAACTAGATATGCATGAGAAGAATTATATACTGAATAGCTTTTTGTTTTGGTTATGCCTGTGAAATAATTACCATTATTCTGATCGGTCTACATGTGTTTTTCCATGTTATAGAAGTTGTGGAGCAGAAACTTTGTAGTAGCTGGAACACCCTGTCTCAATCAACCCTGTTTCCACAGCGAGGGCCTTTCTGATAACCTGCACCTTCTCTTGCCTTTGGCTGTGAAGAATGTGAAGTGCACTGGTAAAGGTCACATGGTCAGGTTTGGAAGGCGTTTTACTGCTCTGAGGTTAATCATACACAGAAGCATCATAAAACACTAAAGTCATCAGCATTCAAAACTTGTGACAGAGGCAATAAAGAGCAAATTATCCAACATCAGAGTTGTGTACTGCGAGAAAGGCTGAAGTTTCAATTTCTCTCATGGTTCACGGTGTCAAGAATGGCACAGGGATGGGACATAATGGCCCAAAGCTGTTCATTCAAAAACTAGCTTATCTATATATTTTATTTTTATCAGCCGTACTTTAAAGAGTTACTTCACCCAAAAATGAAATTGATGTCATTAATGACTCACCCTAATGTCGCTCCACACCCGTAAGACCTTCATTCATCTTCAGAACACAGTTTAAGATATTTTATATTTTAGTCCCAGAGCATAATGCAGTCAATGGCCACTTTACTGTCCATGTCCAGAAGGGGAATAAAAACATCATCAAAGTAGTCCATATGTGACATCAGTTGGTGGATTAGAATCTCTTGAAGCATCGAAAATACATTTTGGTTCAAAAATAACAAAAACTACGCTTTTATTCAGCATCAGTATTTCTCTTCCGCGTTTGTTTTTAAACCTCAAATAAAGATTCAAACGGCCATGAATAAGTGAATCGATCAATGATTCGGATCGCAAATGCCACATGATTTCAGCAGTTTGGCAGTTGGAGACGTTTCCATGTGTAGTTTTTGTTATTTTTGGACCAAAATGTATTTTTGATGCTTGAAGAGATTCTAATTAACCAACTGATATCACATATGGACTACTTTGATGATGTTTTTATTCCCTTTCTGGACATGGACAGTATAGTGTTCCACTGTTTTTATCAAATAAATGCAGCCTTGTTGAATATGAGACTTCTTTCAAATAAATTAAAAAAAAAAAACTCTTACTGACCTCAAGCTTTTGAACAGTACATTGATACAAGGATCTAAAGTACTGATACAATATCTTGAGAAAAACTAAAAAGCACAACAACAACAACACAATCTGAACACGAGTTGACAACAAACACTGTGTTTGAGAATGACTTGCCCTTTTATCCAAAACAGGACTAACCAGTGACCAGGTCTTACACTATTGTTTTTTTTCCCCAACAATAAGGTAATAGCAGTGTTTTCCCAATAATAACTCCTCCTTACTCCAACCTTTTTTCAATCACCACCTTTCTGGTCTGGTGCCTCTCTACACCTCCATATCTTCAAAAACTCCTCATTCCTCGCACCCATGTGCAGCCATCCTGTCCTGTTTAATCTAATCAGCAGAGGTGATCAGAGGCTGGCCACATTCCACACAGTGTGACGCCTCCCCCCAATCCTGCAGCTAACTGCCCCTTCCCCCCAGAAGTTCAACCTCTTCAACCACGCAGCGCACCCTCCACCCCTCCTTCATCCCGCTCCGCTTCATTGACAACACCAGAGAGGCACTGGGCCGATCGCACTGGCCATCTCTACCCAGGCATGATGACATAACAGTGTTCCAGTGCTTCTGTGTCCCATTCTGACATTCCTTGACCCTGGAATTCCTCCCTCTTATTAAAGCAGCTCCTCCTAAAACTGAAACGGCAATAAAAACGGTAGACGTCACAGGTGTCAATAAAACACAAACCCACCCCTGTGCCCTGATTCAGCTGATGACATGACTGGAAAAGTAAACAAATTAGTGGTTTCAGAAGAGAAGAGGAGTGGTAAAGAGAGAGAGAGGGAGAGAGTGGGCAGATTCCTATAACACAAGTCACGGCACTCTCTAGAAACTATTCCATTTGCTTTCCAGAACCACACCTCTCAGACAGGTGAGGCCAGCAGAGTTGAGAAAACTATGAAAGGAATGGAAATGATGTGTAATGAATGACAATGAAATGAATCACAGCGCTATTATTAGAAACATGGAAGTTTTAATTTTAGTGAACAAAAGACAGATTAAATGCTAATACTATTTGCCAACCTGTATATTAATCTCAGTGGAATTACTCAACTACAAACTGGTGGCTTGATTTAAATGGTGAAGTTATCAAGTTGCTTAAATTGAAGCTTTGTTCAAAACCTATTGAGCTGTCAGCTGCCACCTAGGCTGCATCCTTACCAAAATTAAACCTCATAAGTGACAGATTTAGAACATTATGCAGAGGCATCAAGACCACACTCCACATCAATAATGATCCTTGTGTAAAGCACTCGGGATTACTCTTTAATTTGTATGTTTTTAACAGGGCACAATAATGCCATTTTTAGGGTGACCGCAAAACAAAATCTGGTACCCTTATGCCAAAGGATTGCCAAGGGAAGAGGGGGTAGGTCAGGTGTGGATATTGAGCAGGAGATCACTGTTGGACGCCCATCTGATTTGTTTATGACACCTATGCAATGAATATCCATAACACTTTTCTGTCCTGCTGGTTACTAAGCTACACTGTATAAAATAAAATAAAGAATCCAGAAAAATTTCTGCTTAACACTGCATGTGCATAACATATAATTGTACTACAAAATGTATAGGTTTTGTAAGGAAAATCTAAGAATAACAATATACAATATAATTTACAGTGAAAAGCAGCAAAAAGACATTCCCACTCCCAGTTGTCCATGTAACAATCACATATGGTTATATTTTTGTTATCAGTAATTAGTATTATGGTGTTTTGTGCTGCATTTTCTCCTTTTGTTGTTTGTTGCATTATTTTAGCATCCTGTATTAATGTTTAGAGCCTGTATTATTATGGTGTTATCACACTGTAAAAAAATATTTGTTATTATCACACTTTTTATCAATACTTAATGTGGTTAAGATAACATAATATTGTGAGTTTCTATTTATTAAACCAATCTCCTTCATTGTATTAACTCACAATCTTATTTTCAATAAACTCAAAATTAAGACAACAATGTAACTTTTTTAAAGTTAAACCAACAATCATGTTTTACAGTGCAGTACATTTTAAGATTTTGTCAATTTAATCAAGACGACATACGGAATCCTATAATAATATTTTTAAAGTTATTTTCTACAGTGTATAAATATGATCAAGCATATAAATACATCACATTGTGCAAAATAGTTTTGATAAGATTAAGCTTTTTTGTCTTTCTGAATTAAATTAGCTATTAAAAGACGAGAAAAGTGGTTGCTGCAATGCTGCCCAAAAAGAGGTATCTTAGTGGGCTGCATAACATTGAAGGAACATTTCACATCAGGAGCTTTCTGTGATGCCTTAAAACACTGTCTAAGGAGGTTTCAGAACAGAAGTTATTTCCTGGAGAATCATTTAGTAAATGTAGTGAATGTAGAGCACAGAGAATATACAGGCAAAGACCCAATATTATGACAGCAGCAGCTGAGCAGGATGTCTGATCAGGAAATCACATGATGCAAATAGACACAAAGGTGCCACCACCCCTTAAGCCAGCAAACATGTATCCACAAAATACAGACAGTGCCAGAACCACCATAGACATTAAAGGTGGGGGGACGTCCCACTCAGTATTCAATGGTTGATTCTTAAATTACTACATTTGGTCCGGTCCCTCACAATCCTGATTCCTGAATATGTTGTATCTATCCCAGCATGCTACAAACACCACTCATGAATCTCTTGTCATTAACTCCAATCAGCTTGGGCTCTTCACTGCTGCCATGGTAGCAGATAAACAAGCATGGGATTAGTGTATTGTGGTCATCTTGATGTTGTCTGAAAAAGCATGCCTGTCTGTGTTGGGACGGGACGCCGATAGAAACACACAAACCCTCATTTGGAGTGTTCAGATGTACATTTACACCCTACAAAACATCCTCATTAAAGATCCAATAAGCTGAGCTCAAGTCAAGCCACTTGAATATGCAAAACAGTCTACGACAGAACAAAACCCAGAATTCCAAACACAATCCACAGACGAGGCGCACCGCTCAAGAATGCCTCAGACCCCCCCCATCCCCCACGTGAACTCCAACCACAGCAAAGGCTATCTTAACCCAGATCACTGAATGTGTGCTATTCAATGATGGAGAGACACTGCACAAAAGATTTCAGTTTTGCAGTCTTACTAGTGTGCACCTTTATGTGATTTCAAACATGGAGCTAGTTTTTATATTTGTGCTGGCTTCCATCAAAGTGCACAAAATATTCTGGATCTGATGCGTTCACGCTTTTATAAGTCTTTATTTCTCAAAACTTGTGTGGCTTTTAGTGAACTGCTGCGCTAATAGAGTAGGGCTGGGACAATAAATCGATTTTGAGATATTCGGTATGCATCGGTATGATTCTTTCTCCAATTGATTCTGAGCTATCTGTAGGCTACTTTTTAACCGCACGCTCAAATGCTTACAAAGAGCGCTTGTGCATTCGGCAGTGCGCAGGATGAGTCCACGCAAGTGGTGAAATTCAGGTTTCATTCGCGTGTCAAACCGACAAACTGCTGAAATCACGTGACTTTAGCAATCCAATCTGCTGATTCAATACTCTGATTCATAACGGCTCGAAGCTTTGTTTTGAAATCAGCCAATCCCTATACAAGCCGTTATTTATTTATTTTTGACCACAAAAACTATTCTCGTGGCTTCATAAAATTATTATAGAACCACTGTAATGAGATGGACTAACGACATCTTCAGTGCCTTTTATGGGTTTTGAGAGAGGAAATGACATTGGTGTCAATGAAGGCCTGTCTGAGCCATCGGATTTCAACAAAAATATCTTAATTTGTGTTCGGAAGATGAACAGAGGTCCTATGGGTGTTGAACGACATTAGGGTAAGTAATTAATGAGAGAATTTTCATTTTTTGGGTGAACTAACCCTTTAATCAGCCTATATCAAGGGTGCATATTAACCAGGGTGCATTTAGGGCACCGGGCTAAACTTCACATCTAGCTATAAAATAATGTCTGCGTACCCCCCTAGATAAACATGCATGGACATGTGATAAGATGGGACTCCTCCCCATGCAGAGCTAAAAATTGGGCGGGCCCTCGTGTGCTTCTGTGTCACATATTCTGCCATAGCAACAGGTCACAGCAGGAAACTAGCATCGCTGTGTAACTGAAACGCAGGCCACACAATGTTACACAGTGACCCCTCTAATCTCCACCTGACAAAGTGGCTTACCATCTACAGGTCATATGGCACACAGACACAGCTTATAGTGGGGCACCCCACAGCCTAGGGCCACGACACACCAAAACCACACAATAACTATGAACTGTGTTACTTTGACTTTATATTGTTCCTTTTAAATAAGCTAAGCCAACAGTTCAAAGTCTAAAAGTCTGAAGACTTTTAACCCAAATTAAGAAATAGTCGGCCACATAAGTTAAAGAAAAACACATAAAGAAGGATTATGTGATAAAATATGCCTTGTGAAATGTCTTAAATATAATTAACCGCACAACTGCAATTAAACTTTAAGATACAATACCAATCAAATAAGCAAGCAATGATCAACATTTAGGAAATATAAACAGTAAATGTAGATGTATTAGTCATAGGATTACCTGCATTACAAAGATAACTTTTAGACTTAAGACAGCTAACTAACAACCAGGTTACCACACAGAAATACTTGCGTCCCTTAGGACATTATAACCCGTCACATTATAATCAGATATAACTGATATATAAACAAAAGCACCACTTCTGGTCTGACAGCTTTCTGAAGCACAGCTATTGCCTCCACATATATTATCAGTTGAAACACATTTGAGCATACTATACAACTATAAATTCTCACCATACAGATGAACAAATGAACTTAAACTGACCATAAGGGATCTATAGGAAATGATGTCAGATTACGGCTGTGTGAGTAGCATATGGAATTGAAGTTTGACCAATGACCCTCACCTTTCCTCTGCAAGAATAAGCGGAGCAGGGGTGCTGCCACAGAGATTGCTTTATGGTAGTTGTCATCGTTGTTGATTGGTAGCAGGTCCCCGTGAACATCGGCGTAACCCACAAGCAGGTCGACGTTAGGGATCCGATGCACATGCTGCAGCAAGCCATAGAACTCATCAAAGCGTCCCGGCTTGGACCGGTCCAAAGAGAACCGCCTGAATTCTGCTCCAAACTAACAACATGGAACAGACATCAGTACACACAAATAACATGGTAAAACAAGAGCAACCCATTTCACAAAGTTTTCATTGTATAACTACAGACACTTCCTGCTCCTCTGAAGTATGATTTGAGTGACAAACAGACTGAAATGTAAGATTTCACTGATAAAAATAGCTAAATATATGTCTACGAACTTCTGTTATGATTCTGTTCTTTTTGCTTCCTCTTTAAAGCTTGAAAGCTCTAGTTGCCATTTACTGTAATGGCTAAAAATAGCTGATAATGGATAAATGGCTGATATTAAAAAATTATACTTTAATTTATACTTTATACAAGTTTTATAAAATATAAAACTTTGTTTACAAAAGAAAATGAATACACACCGAAAACTGCACCAGCAGCTTACTCCAATAAGGCAGAAATCTTTAGTTTTAGATGATGATCTAAATCTTAAATTAGGAGACCATTCAAATCCCAAATCTGCTAAACATTTTTAATATTCATCAATACCAATAAGTTAAACAATTGCTAATATCAGCAAAAAAACTATAAGGTGAAGCAACAAAAATGTCATTCAAATTAAATCTTTTTTGCAAATTAATAAGTTACAACAAATTCTTCATTTTTGGGTGAACCCTTATGGGGACATAAAGGTCCCATTCTTCGCGATTCCATCATTCAAACTTAAGTTAGTGTGAAATGTTGCTGTTAGAGCATAAATAATACCTGTAAAATTATAAAGCTCAAAGTTCAATGCCAAGCGAGATATTTTATTTAACAGAAGTTCCCTTTTAAAGCCTACAGCGAACGGCTGGTTTGGACTACACCCCTGCACTTGCTTGCATGAATGACATCACTAGAACCGTTTGTTGACTAACCCTCCGCCCACAAGTACACGCAAAATAGGGGGCGTGGTCTTGTTGCTCTCCCACGTGGAGAAGAGCGCACATTCAGCGCTTGAATCTCCCCGTTATGGTAAGAGGCAGGACCTTTCCGGGCAAAGTGCGCTAAGCTGCTGTCCAATCACAACACGGGAAGCGCTGGCCCAATCAGAACTCGTTACATGTTTCTGAAGGAGGGACTTCATAGAACAAGGAAATCATCAGGCCGTTTTTAGGATAGAGGAAACAGCGCTGTACAGATAAGTCAATTGTGTGAAAAATACTGTGTTTTTTTACACGCAAAACATGAACTCATGTTATATTGCACACTGTAAACATAATCAAAGCTTCGAAAACACGCGATGAACGGGACCTTTAAGCATTCGATTTCAGTATAGAGCAACTAAATAAAGAACAACAGCATTTATAGCAATCAAGAAAAAGGTCATAAATGATTTATTAACCAGGAAAATCATGGGCAAAAAAATGTGATGTGAAAATTAAATGATTAAAATTAGACTCCTTAAATTGTTTCATGATTTGTAATAAGCTCTGAAGTGGTTTGGCCATACAAAAGTGAGTGGGAGGATTGAGTCAGCTGTAACGTCATCACTAGCTAAGCATGGCTTGTCCATTATAAAGTAGCCCTGTAAATCTTTGTGTTGGAGTAAGTGTGACCAGACTCTTGTTTACAGTGTCCTCTATAATGATTAACACAAGAAAAACATATACTGAACAACATATACATTCCTCTAGCGGTGAATGACTATACCTAGATTCCCTAATAACATGGGCATAAACATGAAAGGCGATGATTGAAATTTAACTGTCTACCTAGACAAATCTAGAACCCAGTATAGGTAGACGGGTTATTAGTTGAGAAACAAAACCAATATTTGATTTGTACATCAGAGTACAGCGGTCTAAAGTTATAAATATCTTCTGTATCGATGTTCAGGCATGTATAATGGCTGTCAAACTGCTCTCACGTCACAGTTGAGATAAAGGGTCAATGTGTGACAGGTTGAGTAACAGTTATTTTATTTATCACACATGCAGACTGGTATTCGAATTAATTTGTAGAGTCAATATTTTCTTAAACCTGATCTTGTCATGTGGATGTGAAGTTTGGAATCCAAAACGAGTGATCATCAGTTTGCTTAGCAAAAGACCAAGGGAAAACAACTTTTGATAAACTGCTACATGGCAATGGCAAGCCATTTTTGCACTTATTAAAACAAACTAGTATCTACTTGTTTTATGAGCACTTTTAAAATATTAACTGCACTTATTGGAGTTTATTTAATTCATTTTTACTAGTAGAATTCAATTGTACTGGTAAAAAAAAAAAGAAAAAAAAAGTTTTTTTCCCCATTGATTTCTATGGGGATCTGTGGTTCTGATATCAGTTATTAATTTCCAACTAACACTTTTTCTGGTTTTACTAAAAAATAAACAATAGTTAGAGATCTTTTATTTTGTTACTCTAATAATAGTAGCATCTATTCCAGTTTTTCCAGTATTATTTGAACAGACACAAGTAGCCTACTTGTTTATTATACTTTAGCATAGATTCCAGTTAGTAACATTTTAGATTGAACTACAAAATAATCATTATTAAATAATGAGCATTTCGTTATTAAATCATGGTAATTAGAAAACAAAGTAATTATAACCATTGAGATAAGATGTGTTATATAATACTATAAATACGTATGTTTCATACTGGCATAGTTCTAATGACTGAATGATAATCTATACTAATTAATAGCTACTAGTAAAACTGGAACGGGTACCAGCAAGAACTACTACATTCTGGTTTGGCATGAGCAATTGATATCTGAAACACAGATCCTAATAGGTTTCAAGTCAGTAACAGTGAAATTGTAATTGGTCACTATTGGGATAGTGACTATCAAAGGAGTAATATGTGACTAGTATGAAAAGTGCTAGTATGAAAAAAAAAAGTATGCCAGTAAATATTTCATTGCTTATTAGTACTTAAAATAAGTAACAGTAACCTAAAATAGTAAACGAGTTACTTTAAATTAATAATTATTAAACGGCTTGCCATAGATTGGGAAATATTGTGGCTAAACTGACTGGTCAAACACACACGGGTTAGTTTTGTAACAATTATAAAACCACACAAATAAAAAATTGGAGGCATTATATTTATAATATAATAAACACCTGCCAACATGAGATAAGAGCACCTGTCAAAACGAGCTCATACTCCCCAACTCATACTCCCCAACAAAAACTTGCGGACATAGCATACTGTTTCCTCGTAGTAGGCTAACGTTACTAAAGCTCACAAGGTTGGCAAAACTTACCAGGACATTGTGATTTTGCCTTAACACCTAAATGTACAGTCAAGTCTATTCCTAACACAAAGACTAATCTTTCTTTGATTCAACACTAATTAAAGTAATTGGCCCGCTGGCTACGCACCTTGCTCTTCACCTCCACGGCGTTCAGAGTTCGGTTGCTCGGCACTCGGTGGTTTTTGTTCATCTTTCGCTAACAGGACCCCGCTGCAGAAACACACTTGCCCTCCCGCGGGCTGCGCTCATCCGCCTTGAGCTCGGTCCGTCCAAAACGGCTTTTCTCGGCTTAATCCAGTTAAAGGCGTGTATCTCGCGACAGCTCCGTATCGTTGCTTGTGTTGTTATCGGAATAGAGTAGCAACGGCGACGCCTGTCAACTGAACGTGCTCCGAAAACTCTGCCTCTCCCTCTCCCTCTACCCCAACCCTGCCTCTCACATGCACGCGCACACACGCTCTGCCACATAGTACTGGATCTGGGACCGTGACGCTGCGTGCACCCAGGAAAAGAGTGCACTCTGCATGAAGAGCTGATATCAAGCGCGCCCCCTCTGGTCACAAAAAGCCATTCTTTTGCCATGAACAAGTGAGGCTCATTGCACAGAGTGCCATAGAAAAGACTAACAAAAAATATTTTATTCTTTGGAGGTCCATGTAAATACCGCGAATACGCTATGAAAGCACATTAGGTCTCCCATCTAATAGCACCAGACAGTCATTTTAAGGATAAACAGAATAAACTCATTGACCTATTCTAAGAAAAAGAAAAGAAAAAAGTCTACTTTCCAAAGACACATCCCAAACAAAATTCTAAAAAAGTAGGCTAAATTAGTTTATACTCATTTGGTTTGCATTTTCACTCTACAACAGACTGCATATAAGATATTGCACTGTATCAAATGTACAGTGCAAAAATGTATTAAATGATTGATAAAAACTGGCAGCTGTGCTGGCTAACAGGCAAATGTAGCCTGTCGTAAAAATAGTTAAAATAGTCAGGTATTACAAGCAGATATTTTGTCACCTGTATATTTTAATCTTCATGCATTTTAACTACTCTTAATACTAGCAATCTATTATTCACTTAACACGTGTAGAAGCCTACTGAGTTTTAACTTTTTATCTTAAAATGTAGCCTACTGAAAACAACACAGTGTAAAACAGAAGAATAAATTAAAGTTAATCGAAAAGAGCATGAGAAATGTCTAATAGACATGAATAGTAGGAGCATGTTAAATCCACTAATTAAATTCTGAATCAACTAATGTTTTATATAGGCCTATTGTTCTAGTAGTCTATACAGTATTTAATGCAATTGCATCATAATAGCCTAACTGTAATTCAATTACAGAAAAATTAAGAGTTCTCCCTTAACATACTTTTTATTTAAGCAGGCTATTTAAATAACAGTAGTTAATGAGTTACACTCAACGCTTTTCATCAGATTAAAATGACACTAATAAACACTCACGTCTATTCATCTGTTCATATCAATATTGACAGCTACAATTAGATTTGTTAAGGTTTTTACTGATGTGTGTTTAAATTATTTGTTTCCCAAATTTAATTTACTTGGTAAAACTTGATACAGTAAGGCAATTGGTAAAATTGACTTTCATTGGTAAATGAGTATCATGTTTTTTCAAGCTGAACAAACAGAACAAGTTGCTTTTAGTAAGATAGCTCAAACTTGCATTTTAGTGTGGGACTTTAATCATAGTCAATGAACCCCAATAATATCTGTCTGAAATAAATAAATAAATAAACAAATAAATAAACAAATAAATAAACAAATAAATAAATAAATAAATAAATAAATAAATAAATAAATAAATAAATATATAAATAAATATATAAATAAATAAATTGTGGTAAATCAATGTGGTACAGTGGTAGTAAACTATGATAAATCATGCTAGAATCATGCTAGAATCATGATTGAACGTGCATGGTAAATCCTGGTAATGGTAAATCCTGCAGGGTAAGCTATGGTCAATCATGAAACGTTTCACTTCCAGTTTAATGCATCTCGACTACGTAACTCTCACGACGAAATGCGCATGCGCGGGCTGTGGGGTAAAACTGCTGTGAGGTAAAAAAAAAAAAAAAAAAAAACTTAGGGTAAAACTGTAGTTGGGGGTAAAACTGTGGCTCTACAGCTTTGCAGTCAGAGTCAGATCCTACTTGTGAAACCTGCCAAAAAGAATACAAGACGTAATTAAGTTAAGTTTTCAGTTAATTCCATGCCGCACCTGTAGAGGGCGATTTGAGGCATTCATTGTGAGATATTTGCTGTGGAAGAAGAGAGTCTTACAGTGACATCCATAGACATAACAACCATCACTAAAGTAGGTAAACGAGTTGACTAATGTGTCATTATTAACCTTGTTTTATACCATCTATGTTATAAACTTGTTCTAGTTTAAATACTCATGTAGGCCTATGTCTAAAGCTGTTGAGCTAGGTTTAAAATGAGTCCAAAAGACTTTGCATCACAGTGCTAACGTACAGTTCTCGTGATAGCAGCCTTCCATGTAGTCTGCATTTCATTTTCTCTTGTCACTATAGTTATTTGTTCCATTAAAAAATATTGTTATTTTTAGGTCTTTTGGAATTCTTCGTCATGACAACATTCCAAGTGCCTGATCGTCTCCCCGCTGAGACGTCATGGATCTCCGCGTGTCCCGGTGGTCTGTGGGAGGTGCGCCGAAGGTGGCTGGGAGAAAGAGAACGGGGGGACAGCACGCCTATGATGGGGTCACTATGTAAGGTCAAGGTGCGGAGAAAGACTGTTACAGGGGAAAACACACCGCATACTTCTCAAGACCAAGAAGCAACAGCCAGCGTTGATTCTAGCGAGCAAGCCACCTCATATCCCCGCTCGCAGGACTCTGTACTGCAGGTCCAAATGGATGAGTGGTTCTTGTTGCGCATGGGCGAAGGACAGTGTGACATTATAGAGGGCTGCCTGGAAGGGATGAGAGCTGGAGAGATGTGTGAGGTAAGAGTAAATATTGACATATTGTAAATTTTACACTGTAAAATTCCCATCTCTGGCCTGTGTTAACGTAGCCTGACAAGCCAGACCCACATTAAGATGTTTAGGCTGGAAACTCACCATTGACAGGGCTCAATCCGAGGGGCGGGATAAACGGTTGTCTTTCAAACTCCCTCTGCACGCGACAGGATAGTGCTACAACCAACCAGAGCAACGAAGGTGAAACAGAGCTTGTTGATAGATTAAACATTCGCCGTATCCGGTCGGCAAAACTCCAAACACATCTTCTTCCCTTTTTAAGAATGACTTCAGTGCCGTTCTTTTCTCAGAGAAAAGCTTAACTCCAAGTCTTCCAGGGTCGCGGTCAAAGCTGATTCGAAAGACCACCGTTCGCCAGTTTCTGTGTTTACTAGAAGCATACAAACGCAACTCTGCCTTCGTCATTATGGCCCCGCCCACCGACTCTATAGACGATGTGATTGGCCCGGCAAGAGTTTGGCGATTACAGCTCAGAAGTAGCCTGACAAGCCAGACCCACATCAAGATGTTTGGTCTGGAAACTCACCATTGAAAGGGCTCAATCCGAGGGGCGGGATAAACGGTTTTCTTTCAAACTCCCTCTGCACGCGATAGGATAGCACTACCACCAGCCAGAGCAACAAAGGTGAAACAGAGCTTGTTCACAGATTAAACTTTCACCGTATCCGGTCGGCAAAACTCCGAACACATCTTCCCTTTTTAAGAATGACTTCAGTGCCGTTCTTTTCTCAGAAAAAAGCTTAACCCCCAGTCTTCCAGAGTCATGGTCAAAGCTGATTCGAAAGACCGCCGTTCGCCAGTTTCTGTGTTTACTAGAGGCACGCAAACACAACTCGGCCGTTGTCATTATGGCCCCGCCCACCGAGTCTATACTATACCTCAGAAGGGTATTGAGAGTTGCTAGATGACACTCGCGGGCAGATTAGATTTGCTGCTGCTATGGTGCGTCTAGATTTCTAGGCTAGTGTTAACGTCCTGTTCACAGATTTCATAATATTTCCACACAAATTACATTTTGGGAAATTATTGCAATGCAGTTTGTGGGCAAATCCAGAACACAGATCGGCCAAATTAAAACAAAAAAGTCCAGTTTTTGATCATGTGTTTCGAGTAAAAACCGCCTGGTTCTGATCGATGCATCTCTAAGATATACGACACAAAAGGGAAGAAAACACTATTGTAACTTGTTTCATATAAACTTTAGTATATCATAGAAAAATGTTCTCATCTATAAACATTTTTGCTTTTTTTTTTTTGAAGTTCACAATAAGTGCCTGGAATACAAAGGACTCCAAAGCAGCAGGCAGTGATGCTAATGGTACCCAGATTGAAGAGACAACAGAGCATGGATTGCCACAGCAGTCCGACTGCTTTACACTTCAGCTTCACTCTTTGACCCCTGGGCAGGAGTCTTGGCAGATGACACCTGGAGAGAAGTGGGCTTGGGTGCTGTCTCACAAGCAGAGGGGTGGTCTTCGGTTTGGGAAGGGAGATATCTGGGGTGCGGCAGACTGCTATTGCAGAGCTGTAAAGCTGGCAATAACTTTAAATGGCCAGACAAGAGGAAACCCAGAAGACGAGACGTCTAAAGAAGGTGTGGATGAAGATGATAATGATGCAGCTTTGACATCATGCTATGATAAAGAAAATGAGCAAGGAGAAACTGATGATGATACCTCCATTCCAACTGAGGAGGAGTACAAAAATGTAAAAGCAGAGCTTCACTGCAATCTCTCTTTATGTCAACTGAAGTTAGGCCAGTTTGGTAAATCCAGAGACAGCAGTATTAAGGCCACCGAGCTGAACCCAAAAAGCACTAAGGCCTGGTACCGGCTTGGGCAAGCTTGCATGCAGCTGGGCGAATTAGAGGAATCCCGCATGGCCTTTGGAAAGATTCTGGAACTCCAGCCTGATTCTGCATCCGCTCGCACTGCTCTAAAACAAGTGAACTCTAAATTAAAAGACCTAAACAGTAAACTTGGTCAAAGGCTAAGCAAGATGTTTAACTAGTAAATAACTGAAAGTTAGCAATTACAGAAAAAAGAGTTATACAAATGATATTGTGATGCTGATTACTGTAAAGTGCCCATTTGTTTTTGGACTTTTCTTGCAGCTCAATTTCATTTTTTATAACTTGAAGTATGTTTACTGAATGGGTAGTATATACTATCTTAAATGTTCAGTGTTGTAATTTGTTAATGCTTAAATCTACATAAACTTGAAAGTTGTGGAAAGTCGTAAGGCTACTTAGGACATTTGCTGAATGTACTTACTACTTATATGTTTTGTATATTTTTGTAAAATAATTTTGCTTTGATGTTGATGTTTTGCTCTAAACAGATATTTTATCCTGTATTTATAACATCTGTAGACAATTATCAATTGCCAAGTATAACTTTGTCTTGCATAAAATGACATTAAACAATGCTATTTATAAAATAAAAAAGGTTGTTTTTTTTTAATTGTTGATAGGTTGACACAGAATATGAAGAATTAAAAACATAAAGGCCATTTCTAACTAAATGTCATTGAACTATTTGAGAATATATTATATCTTATTTAATCATTACATTTTCTGTTATTTAATATTCTTAAAGTTTGCAGAGTTCTTTATTAAGTTAATTGTGTAGCCAATGACATCACGTTCTTCAGGTGGAGGCGGCCAATCAGACGACGCCACCCTCCTCGGTAAGTTGACTAGAAAGGTCTAGTAGACGGACAGCGAGTGATTCAATAAATAAAACCCAGAAGAAAAAACACGTTTGCAATCTACACAGCATAAGTTAGTTGGAGAGGTAAGAAGGTCATTACATCCTAACTAATTAAAACAACAATCGATCCGATTCGTACGGTATTGTTCTTGGTGCTGTGGTAAGTTGTATGGATAGGTTGCATGACGAGAACTAACGTTAGCTAAAACTTCTTCACAAGTAAATTAATGTTAGTACAAAAAAAAAAAAAAAAAACAGCTATGTGACAAGTATTAGCGTAAATAATGCACATAATAGAACTTGTCAGTGAATGCTGTTATTAATATAACGTAGTCGTAGATTGTTAATATTCGATTGTAATGGCGGCCCAGCACGGACGTTACATTTTGAAATGTCGGAAATTAACCTATAACCCGATGCCAAGAAAATCTACATGTCCCGAGGATGTATGCTCACCCTTTAGTTATCGAAATAATCATAATAGCGTAAACAGTGTCAAACAAAATACAAGAATACAACCACCATGACGACAAACTATTTTAAAGCGGTGTCAAAAATATTTCCACTGCCACCCTCAAATGGAACACTGAAAATAATTTACAAAAGGAATAGCAAAATAATGCCAGTTTCCAAACAGGTTTTTCAAACATTCCTGGCGCAAAGTAGGCTACTTCTTCAACAACCCCACGCTGACGCCATTTGTTGTGTCAGTGTTGTTTCAGTTATTACGAGTTGAGTTTGATTTGACAAATATTAATTAATTATATTCTTAATTAATTGCACTGTATATAAGACCATCAATAAAATAACACCCAAACACACATATTTGTATTTCAATGATAAAAACAGATGGTGTACACAAGCCAAACTGGAAGACACATTCACATTAATTGCAAATAACTGTTTAGTTTAACTGTTTTGCAAGAAAACTTAAGATAATATGCGTTGAAAGTGTATACAATCCAGTGGAGAGTTGCGTAAACTCAACCTCAACTTTGACCAACAGTTAGGGATTCTCATTTTTACTTGTACCTTTTTATGCCACTCACCACAAAAGTTAGGGCCTATCTTGAAGGGGAAAAAATTAGATGCCCAAGTTTTAATACTAGTCTAAGCAGTTTATGCAACCGGCCACAGTACTCACTGGAGGTATGAGGAGCAATGTTTATTTACATTTACGTTTATGCATTTAGCAGACGCTTTTATCCAAAGCGACTTACAACTCAGGAGTACAGGAAGTGATCCGTCAAGAAGAGGCAAGAAACGCAAAAAGTGCCCTAAATACCAAGATTTGTATACTACTCAGAGTAGCAAAAACCAGAAAAGGGAAGAAGAAAAGAGAAATAGAGGAGGAAGAGGGTTTTTTTGTTTTGTTTTTTTAATGGTAAGATTAAGTGCTCATGGAAGAGATGAGATTTTACCTTTCTTTTGAATGAAACAGTGGAAAATATATGTATATTTTTTTACTTTATTTGTTTACAGACAATACCCATAGCTGTTTGTAAACTACCTTTACTGGCAACCCTGTGAGCCCCTGATAGAAGTGGTATGTATTCAAAAGAGGTATGTAATTCAGAATTTTAAAAGTGGTTTTCCTAGATATAAAGCCAGTTGTACTTGTTGCGAAATCATTCGAGAGGGAGACACCAGTCTCTGTGGCGCAATCGGTTAGCGCGTTCGGCTGTTAACCGAAAGGTTGGTGGTTCGAGCCCACCCAGGGACGAAAATATTTTTATTTTTAAACCTTAATTTTGAGTAATTCATGTGAATTTTGCATTGACACAGCAACATTTATTTACAATGCTTATTCACTTACCGTAATATTTAATGAGTGCAATTAGATAGGTCTGCAGTTAGAAATCACAGTTAGTAGCCACTAACTATTAATTTATCTAATTGATTCTGATAGTAATACTGATTTTAGTTCATCTACCCTCAAAGCAGATGGCAAAACCATTGAATACAAAGCCTACTTCATTAACATTTACACTTAATCACAGTGTACAATAGTGCACTAGAATGTATTGATAGTATTTATGTACAGGTAGTCATGGTTTTAAACATTAATTAGGCATGATATACAGTTAAAAATTATTTTAAAAAATATATATTGTTAAAAAAATATTTGGATTGGAGTTAGGATTCCACGATGCGGGAGTTACTTCACTCCTCATGCATTATTAAAGGGCGACATCTAGTGCTCAGAGTGTAACTACACCTATTACTAAAACAGGGGCCCCATGAAGACCTCAGAATTGCTTTTGTATAATTTATCTTCATAATGTGTGATTTATATGTGATTTCTAAAAAGGCTTTTAAGATTTTTTTGATTCAGGTATTAGGCAGAAAACTATTCTTCTTAGTGAAACATACCAGTGGTCTCCACTAGGTCTCTGTGGCGCAATCGGTTAGCGCGTTCGGCTGTTAACCGAAAGGTTGGTGGTTCGAGCCCACCCAGGGACGGTTAGTCTTTATGTTTACGTTTATGTTTTATTTTTTAGTAATTGATGTAAATGTTGCATGGATACTCTAAATGAACAACCTAATATAAGGCATGGCATTCATTTATATTAAAT
The DNA here is from genome assembly GCF_024679245.1 of Pseudorasbora parva. Classification (NCBI taxonomy): domain Eukaryota; kingdom Metazoa; phylum Chordata; class Actinopteri; order Cypriniformes; family Gobionidae; genus Pseudorasbora; species Pseudorasbora parva. Next base: position 25,743,875 of record NC_090177.1, on the reverse strand, counting down.
GTAAAATGAAAGGACTGCAGTTGGTACTAAGGCTGCATCTGAAATCACATACTCCCCTACTATATAGTAGGCGAAAAACAGTAGGTGACAAAAGAAGCATGTCAAATTAACAGTACTCATAAAAGTGTTTGCAAAAAGTACCCAGATGACCTACTTCTTCTGGAGAAATTCTGAAGTGTGCCTACAATGGGCACTTCACTGTCCCATGATGCCACAGGAAAGGATTTATGAATGGCAGTGAAGCGACGTAACTGACACTGATCACATGATAATGACAACATAGCGAATGTAGTATGTCTAGATTACATTCATACACACATTACAATAATATAGAATGTACGTTTTAAGTGGTTATGATGTAACTACTTATATATCTTGTAAATATTTAAATTCTCAAGAAAGTATGTGCTTTTGGATGCAGCCTAAGCTTTCTATTTACAATCTTGCCACATTTCTTCATCATAATAATCTTTCGAAATGAAGAGTGTTTTTATGGATTGAAGCTTGAATGCAATTGGCAGAAGTAAAAAGCAACAACTCTTTCAGTCTTTAATTAAAAACATTTTCTCTGAAAGTTTAAATTGGAATAGTTTGCAAGAACACTATTATGAACGCAACTCATTTTGGGGTTTTGGCCTTCAAAAACACATCATCCCTTCTGCACATAGAAACACTAATACAAATACAGCAATAGTTGGTGCAAAAAGAAAGATTTAATATTATCATTCATCTTGCCAGGTAGGATTATAATTTTTTTAATATTAAGCATGTAATAAGGTGACCAAATTATCCTAAACCCTTAGTAATTCTTGATAGGAACTTGTTATTCAATGTAGCTCACTTGTTTCAAACATTATGAAAGATCGACCCCTTGTGTTAAGCTCAGAGTAAAACTAAAATGTATAAATTCTCCCCTTGCCTTTCCTGTAGAGGGCGATAGAAAACCACCAGTAGGTTTCTTTACTTAGCTCTTTCCTCAGGGCAGTGTTTATAACTGGTAGATCGCAATACCGTTTTGAATGTCAATTGACAATACCTTTTTTATCTTCATGAATCGACAAGCGTGAAAGATGTTGACTCTTTTGTCTGATTCTGTTTAAGTATACTTAATATAATAATATGCTATAGCCTAAATGTTGCCTGAGAAAAACGCGGTTTCCTTCTGCGGCCAGATAAAATGTTGTCAGGCTATATGTCAGTCAATGTCGTTATTCTAACGTTATTTCCGTAACTCGTTGTTACGCAAACAAAATTCTCTCATAAAAACGAGCATCCTGTCCTTTCAGACGTTATTGCGCTCCTCCGAGTGCGTGATGCTAGCTCTAGTATCACGCACTCGGAGGGGCGCGCTGTATATGAATTATCTGACCTACCAAAAATGACTTAACTAACGCTGGAAAGGATTTGCGTGTAGGTATTTTTTTTACAGTCTATGGTAGGTAGGCTACTCATGCTCATGTTCATATCAGGATCAGCGTTTCATTAACAGTTCGTGTTAGTATTGTGTATTTATTACCATGGCAACTGGTCCAATAGTGCCACTTAATTTTCAATTTTTTATTTTATTTTTTTTAATGACTGGTGGCTCATATTAACTTTATTTTATTAACAAAAATGTGGGACTATTTAATGGCCTAACCTAACACTGTTTACTCGCAGTTTGAGTCATATTCTTAAATTTATGAAGTGTGAAGTGGGACGGTACTTGTGTGTGTCAACCATTTTTGGTCTGTAAAAGCAATTTGATTATATGACTGCCTGGATGTCACTGCATCACCATGCCATTATAGTACATGCATTTATACATAAATATACACTACTTTTAGGATAATCGTGACCCACATTTTCCTATGGTCATTACTAGGCCCCTGACAATTTTTTTTCTTCCTCGAACTTTTAATACATGCACACATACATAGAAGGAATTTCTTTATATATATATACATTTTAATTCATTTGCTTTTACAGACCAAAAATTGTTGACACACACACACACACAAGTACCATCCCACTTCACAATTAATTCAAATAAATTATTTTTATTGTTTTGAATAAAAAAATATTTTAAGGTCCAGAGTCTAACCTATATAATAATTTTGAAATTCTTTAATAATCATTGTGCAAAATATTATTGCAGGCAAGGTACATCTAGTACCATTATTATAAATTCTGAGAACATGGTCACTTATGCAGTACTTGGCAGGTATCCAATCTAACAAAACACAATTAGGAACGTGTCCTCTTAAAGGTGATTTTCTTACTAAAACTGTCTTTTGGGAATTAAGTTGAATGGTGTGTTTTCTGTGGTTTTAGTAATGACTACTGGTTACTGACCAAAAAATTATGGCTTCAGTCCAGCAGGGGTCCTCGTAGCCGAAATAGCTCAGTTGGGAGAGCGTTAGACTGAAGATCTAAAGGTCCCTGGTTCGATCCCGGGTTTCGGCATTTTGATTTTTTTTTAAAGCGTAGCTTTTCGTCATTTTTCTACAATCTCATGTGTATTGTTTTTTTGGGGATTTTTTGTAAATAAATCTCCACAAAGAAGCAACTGTGTATTAATTGTGTAATACAAATCAAACTGAGCCATATATAAGGTATTTTAAAGAACAGATTAAGCTGATTTTTTGGGCTCAGAGACAGACACTGTTTGGTGAAGTAGCTTTTACAAATGCGCATATTGGTGGTGACAGGTGGGTGCTGCACATTGGTGTGGGTTGAGGAGATTCCCCCCTTCCACGTAAAGTGCTTTGAGTGCTTAGAAAAGCACTATATAAAATGTAACAAATTATTATATTCAAAAAAGATTATATTTTCCATTGTGGAATTAAAAAAAACCTATACTCTTATTTTAGGCACCCACTCTCAGTGGCCCTCATTTATCAATCTTGCGTAGAAATGGGCGTATATGTTGGCGTAAGATTATGCTTACACTCCTCTCACCGCCTGATTTATGAAGCTGTGCGCACCTCTGCAATCCAGGTGTACACAATACTTGCCCTTGATAAGTGCCTCGGCTGAAAACAATCGTCATTAGAATAACACGCCCCTATATATTCAAGTCTCCGCCTCCTCCATGCCCTCATTTTATGCCATGAATACACGGAAGCGAACGACGAAACGAAACTTCTCCGACATTTTACTAGTCCACTAGTCAGGGCACGGATTAGGACATAAATCAATGGGCTGACTCCCTGATCAGTGCCCTGACTACTGAACTAGTGAGATGATTGAGACTCGCCCATCGAGACCATCCCCAGGGAAGTGGAAAAAAACGAAATTGTTTTATTTGGGAGTTTAAATAGTGGGATTAAAGGCACCAAAAAAACAAAACAAATATGGACCCAAATTACGAGTACTGTTAATAGTGTGGAGGTTGAGAATCGCACTCCAGCAGTTTAAATTGCTGTTTGGATGAGAAATTACCATCACAATGCAATATTTTACAGCACATGTTTTGAAACGATTAGCATTTAATTTCGTATCACTGCACATGTATTGGGGTGTACAATAGTGATGATGATGTGATATGGAGTAGCCTACCATTCATTCACATTAATAATTCATGACAATTTGTAAGATTATTTTTATAGGTATTATGATTTTTATTATTAATGACGCTTATTGTTATTTAGAAGAAGAATGTCGCTATTATTTATTTTATTAATATTTAAAAGAAGAAGAATATAATTTTTATTATTTTGTCAGTCTGAATTTTTCAGTCTCAGTCTGTGCGCAGCTGCCGCACAGGCTCGCAACTGGAGGAATACATGCCTCAAATGCTTTGGTAGCCTATAGTCACACAAATTCAACATTGAAGTCTACGTTGCACAAAAATAAACACAGAAGTTTATAATTACTATGTTGTTGTTGTTGTTTTTTACACTGGGTCGTAATATAGCATATATTTGTCAGTGCGTTTTGTGGTGTTAGGAAATGTTTTTCTGCGCATTTTCGCACTAACTCAAACATGCATACACCACCTCCTGAGCTGGTGTAGGATTTGAGCATGCCGTACGCCAAAGTCCATATTGATAAATCTCAAAGTCACCGTGGGTTTGGGTGTACGCTGGAAATTTGGTGTACGCACTTTTGATAAATGAGGGCCATTGTGTGTGGCTCTTGAGAAGTGAGCTGCCAGGTGACACTGGGTGCGCTTACATGCAAGTTCTTAAGCTGATTATGCCTAATAAGCAGACAATGAACATGGTCATGTAAACGCGGTAACCCGTTTTCTTTTATCAGTGTAGGGTCATAAACGGCATAAGCATAAACCGGTCGGGTCAGGTAGTTTTTTTGCCTCTTACCTCGATTTCGCTCTGCATGTAAACGCATTAACCTGCTTTCTGTCGGCTTATTGAAGTCCGCATGTGTGAAAGGTGAGAAAAACCCATAACTTGGAGCATTTTGCATTAAAGAAAGGACATATATCACAAACGCAGACTTTTTTTTTAAGACCCAGAAAATGGTAAAGTTGTGTTCGCTTCTCATGCAGCAGAGGTAGAAGAGGTTCAGTCAGAACGCTGCATCTGTATCTGCATGAGGGATAATATGAGCCGAAAACCTCCTGCTGACATGGCGCACGCTTTATTTGACATCACAACTGACATAACATTTGAAAAACTCGGAGTCTGATACAGACATTATTATTTTTGACGTCACTACAAGGAAATAACCCGGTTTATTAATAAAATCATGTAAATGCAGTTTTCTTGCATTGTCAGTGTACTAGTTTGCATGTACATGAGGAAAACTGATTATTCCAATAAGCTGATTTTTTTGAGTTATCAGCTTACTGGTGTGCATGTAAAGGCAACCCGTTACTTATTTATTTCTAAACAAATAAAAGCACCCGAACAGAGAAAAATTGATATAGTGCAACTTCTGAAGAAGTATTATGAGCATTTAATCAACATATTTTCATTAATGTAATGAAAAATACATTACACTTCAGGCTTTTACCATTTTCTTACAAGCAAATCACTGTATTATTATAAAATTATAATATTAAAATACATAAAATATTGTATACTATCAAGAATTGCATACAGAATTTTATTATTTTCTTTTCCTTCTAGCTTTTTTTAGACTTCCCTTTCAGTGCTTTATCGAACATGGATTGACAGGTAGATAGCTGACACCATGAGTCTGCTATAAGAATGAGAGGGATAACAATCCACAAAACATTCATAAATACAAAGTAGAACCAGAAATAGATGGGGTGACCATATTCACTGTGAATATATCCATCTCTGTGCTCGGTGAAGAAGTAGAGGACTGCACCATACAGCTGACCTGCAAGTAATGTTGGACATTAGACTGAACTGTTTCTCAATTTGACAAAATGTGGAATAAATAACTATATAATAAATAATTATAATTGCATATGGAGTAGGAGGACACGTCTTACCTAGAGATACAATGAGCTGCAGGACAAATCTATAAGGATGGTTATAAAGGAAGGCCAGAACAATCCAAATGCTGAAGGGACCCCACAGGCACGCGGTCACTGTCTCCATACTAACTGTGAAATTATCCGCTCTGAAGAGATCCCATTAAAGGATTTTAGGTAAAATGCAATGCATCTTTTTTTTTTAAAAGCATAAAAACACAAGCATGTGTATAACTTACATTGCATATCTGCTGTCTCCTTTGGAATATTCTTTCCCTATAGAGGATGAAAAAGCATTTTCATTATTGAAACGTATGAATAATGATACAATCAAGTCATGTCAGAGAGAGATGAATATATTTATGAATTTAGTGCATATGAACGCCATAATTACATAACAATATCATAATTATGAGTGGGAAACTAAATGAACCCTGCAGTGTCTGGTAAATTTGTTATAGAACTACTTTTTTCATTTACAATAAAACTATTGTAATTTGCATGCATTACTCTGCCGTTATAACATAGTAATTACGTCACCTTCACGCGCTATCCTAATGATCGTAAATACCAGATTTCGAGTCCGAAATTTGACATGAACAAGTTGTATTTATTGGGAATCAAAGATAATTTTGATACCCAAGTTCCAGAGTAGGGCAGGCCATAAACTTTAAACATGGAGGAGGAAATTGTTGCCGTGATTATTAAAATGTATTATTACATATGATTAATCATTTGAAGCATATTGTATATAGAGAAAATTCCAGAATCGCAAGCGACAATCTAGAAAGCGTGGTGAATGTTAATCATAGTCAACGAATGGGATGCTACATTTTATTAAAAATGCAATATATTCAGAACATTTCAACTTTAATAATATTCCCCCAAAAACGTGACAAGCTTGGAATCATGACGTCAGAAGAAGGAAGTAGGATAGCATGTAAAGACAGCATTAGGACTTCCCAACTTGAATGCTGCTTATGCTCACATTCCCTGGACTGTGCAATAAAAATTGAGGTCTTTGTAATGAAAATGTTCGAGACGTCAAGGGAAATGTACCAAAGTATTATCTCAACAATCTAACATCCTAATGATAAAATGAGTCAAATATACTTTGAACCTCACTCACACAGTTGAGAAAGGAAACTCTGGTCTTCAGGAATGATGGTGTAGTATAAAGAGAACCATCCCTCAATGACTCCGTGGATGAATCCACACACAGTGAACCAGCACAGAGCTAACCTTCTCCCTCCGCTCAACCTGCTCCCAGACACCTTACGTCCAGTCAGTGACCAGGTGGCAAGCAGCAGTATCCCAGACACAGAAAACAGGAATATGAGAATCTCTGACATTGAACGGTCATTAGCCACATAATTGGGAATAGACAGGTTGCGTGGCCAATAGGGATGATTTATAGTTTCTGCTTCCTTCAACATCTGTAAAGGTGGATGAAAGGGAAGAAAAAAAACTTCATGAGACAAAATGTATAAATAGGATCATAAAATCAAACTCATAATCTTAAGGTACGTTTTGTATTGCACCAAATAACGTTGCAATAACATACTACAATAAATTTTACTTACGTTTTGTTGAGTTGTGTAATTTATTTCCTGGAAATGTGATTATTTCCCTTGTTTGATACTTTGCTCTGTATGTTGCATATACGTGTGCACTTGGAGTTGGAGAACGCATCAATGAACAGTGTTACTATCTGCTCTTTGAAACTACATTATCAAATTGCAGAAACATAGCGCCACCAAGTCACATCCTACTATGAGCCTACGTGATTCTTTCTACCCAATCACCATTAGGCTTTGTGGGAGGAACAACCCCTCGTGATATCTCTACAAGGCTTGCAGTTGGACGATCTCCTCGGAACATGCATGTCGTCACATGTGATTGCGGAATTATGTATATGCTGGCAAAAGCACTTTTGTGACTGAACACTTTTTTTTACATTGCGTTCAGCATCTCTAAACAAAGCAAGACTTTAAACAAAGTGAAGCTTCCAAAAGAAGGGGTGGAAAAAAGCACACTCCTATGCCGTGCGAGGGATTCATCCCTGCCGTGACCCGGATTCGAACCGGGGTTGCTGCGGCCACAACGCAGAGTACTAACCACTATACGATCACGGCGAGCTACCGGAGGTGGTGGAGGACATTTGTAGAATAGGGCTCTAATACTTGTACAGTATTTTTTTTTCAGTGTTTATCGCTTTTTATTTTAGTGATACATGAAAATTCTACCCTTTTAATCTGCTATATTAATTTTAGAACTAGCCATGATTTACAATTTTACACAATGCAACATATTTGCTTTTTTTGGGGGGAACGTCAGCCAATGAGTTTTAAGTTGAGTCATTGAGTTTTGCAAGCAATGCTGGAAACGATAATGAAAGAAAACACACGAATAACGGTCGGTCACTATAAAAATAGATTAGAAGCCAAAACATATAGATGTCGGAATTAAATCGCTTGCTTCTTAAGGCATGTGTATCTCCCATATGGTCTAGCGGTTAGGATTCCTGGTTTTCACCCAGGCGGCCCGGGTTCGACTCCCGGTATGGGAAGTGAAGTTTTTTGTTTTGTTTTACCATCGTTAATTCCGAATGCAGGATTACAAAAGCAAAACGTGGACTGTTTTAGAAATCTAGTCTGTAACCAATACATAATTTGCAAATTATATATTTAATAAATTCAGATTACACACAAAACATACTTATTTCAATTCAAGCTTTTGGGTAACACTTTCTGTAAATTATATATGTGCTTGAATAATGATGTGTTTAGAAAGCACAAACATAAAATACAAATTCTGTAAAATATACATATTATTTACAGAAATCACACTAGCCTACGCAATATCTACGTCTGACGTCACGTGACTTGTCACATGACCGGTAAAGATTCTAGGTGGTGTTGTACAGAATCTGATATCTCTGGTTCTTTATTAAGTCACTAATTTTATACCGGTTTTATTTTATTTTTCAACTCTGTCTAGTCGAATAAAACGACAGAAATGCGTGTTGATCAACATCTTCGTTTGGACGAGCAGTTGCTGCTTTTCATGAACCAGCTCGAGGCTCTTGAGGAGAAACGACAAAAGCTGAATTCCCTTATAGAAGAGGTGAAACGTGAATTTACACTTGATTATGTTAAACACATTTTCATGAATAGAATCAAGCCTGTTCAATTACTTGTTTTTCACGATACATTTTAATTTGTAAATATTCTGAATATAATTCGCTTAATTCTGTCACACAGGGATGGTTTTCTATCGCTAAGGCACGTTACTCAATGGGAAATAAGCAAGTGTCCGCTCTGCAGTACGCTAGTGAGATGGAGCCGCTTGTTCACGTTGAAACCAGGTCCGTATATCATCATCACATGCAATTAAGTAATACTTCCTTGTGCAGTGGTCTTTATTGGAGTTCCATGTGCTTGTCTTAATAACAGCTTGTTGGAAGATGGAACAGCTGAGTACAAATGTGAGAGAAGAGAAAATAAAAAAGAAGAACCGACAATAGAAGACATTGGAGTGAAAGAGACTGGTAGGCATGACTTACTGACATTTATTAAGCGTGTTCAATAGTGTTGCCTGTTTTTGTACGATTTTCTATTTGTGACAAACCCATTGAAAGTTTCAGGACTTAGGAGGCGAATAAATACCAAACAAAAGGGGGTTAAAGAGGAGGAACAAGAGAGAGACCCTGAAGTAAAAACAAAGGCAGAATCATCCACACCGGAACACAGAGATCCTTTAAAGTGGTTTGGAATCCTTGTACCACAAAATCTGAAACAAGCCCAGTCTGCTTTTAAAGAGGGTGAGCTCTTATGATGTCTTCTATAAATATGGCTTGGTTATGCTATATATAATTTGATCGCTGTGCATTATACTGTGTGATGTGCTTTTGCTGCACTTTTGCTGTGTGGCTTAAATTTCAAGGATTATTTCAGCACAATTTTTTTTTAGGGAAATGCTGTTTCTTGTATTCTGGATTTATTTAACTATTAACACTTTATGTAACTAAAGCACATTGTCTTTCCCCCAGTCATCACTCTCTCAGCAGAGATTGCATCTATACAAAGTGCAATACTTGCTTTAAGGAAAGAGCTGCAGGCCCAGATGAAGGAGAAACAAGAAGACTCAACCAGACAATAAAGAGGAATATCAGTGACCTTATTCAATCTTGTTCATCTATCTTTATTTATCTTATTTTATTATGAGCCATATACTGTATACCTTTGTTCTTAGAACAAAATTGCCATGTTGAATGTCTTTTTTAAGTGGACCACTGAAATCCCTCTTGTTGTATGAATAAGTTTTCCTAATAAAATGTTTGATGAATCATGATATCCTTTGAGCAGTAATACACAGTTGAATCCATACAAATTATAAATGTGCATCTTTACTACTTTACTACTATATATATATATATATATATATATATATATATATATATGTATATAATATGTATGTGTGTGTGTGTGTTTACTATAGATTCATTTTTTAGAACTTGCTCTGCTTGATTGAACATTTAATCCCTTTAAATGCAATAACAATAATAACGGCGGTAGGCCTAAGTAAATAAAGCTTTGTTCATTGTTTTTATGTGGCTGAATCATACTTGTCAGATTATTAAATTAGTAAATAAATGCATGTTGCTTTTCCATTCAAAATTGGGAAACAGAATTTTAAAAGGTGGCAAATTCATTAAAGTTTCTATTAGAGAATGTTTTCTGTGATTTAACAATGTAACGCTAAACTAAGGTGTTTCTCAAATCCAAGCAAACCATTTAGTAATCAGGTTAAATGTGATTCTTACACAGAACCTACAAAGAAACACTTCATTGAAATCAAAAATTCCTGCAAAAAAAGTGTAACCTTAAAAACAACAGCATAGACATTGTAAACGTGCACGGGCATTAAGTATCAGGCGCGTCTCTGTTTTAGCTACAGCAAGATTAGCTCCATTTATCACTGCATTCAATTAAAGTGTGTACAAAACCATAAATATTTGCTGATATTTTTTGAGTTTACTTCGTTAGCCTTTACTTAACAGGCATGGGTGCATGTTCACAAATAAACAAAAATATAGGCGGAATGGTAAATAAATAAATAAATAAATAGCCCATTCGCTGTCTACTTCCTGGTGCTCATCATCTCAACAGAGCTGCTAGCGGATAGCGATGTTTACGGTCGGAGCTGACACCGGGCATAATACATCAGTGCGCTCTCACGCAGATCTGACGGATATGTGTTGTGTTTTTATTGAGACGTGTATCCGAGAAGATATTTTCACAATGATAGGACGACGCTATCTGATCAGGTGAACACGCTATCTCGGTCAGATTATTATCCTTTTATCTCTATGGTGAGACGAGGCTACACTGAATCCCAACGCTAGACTGTTATTTCGGAAAACAAAAGAAGATATTTCCCCCCCACACACACACTTTTTATTCGGTTTTATTCTAACGGTATTTTTCATATCGTGGAAGATAACAAGATCACTGATGGCGTCAAAATCTAGGGTCTCCATTCTGGATTATTTCAATATCGTCTGTGAAGGAGAAAATGGCAAAATTGAATCAAACTGCAAAGCTTGTGGCACAAGGATTCAGGCTAAACGGACAGTTACTTCTAACTTTGTTACACATTTAAAGGTAAGGGTTAATTTTAATATGTAACAGTGTTTTGTATCTTATAACGAGGCCAATTTGGAGATGTTTAACCGTCTGTCTATGCATAAACACTTTTAATATTTACACTATTTAGAGTCCCCCACAGTAATGGAAATTGAAAGATAAAAAAATATAATACAATATTTTGATAAAACGTGTTTTGTGCAATTTGGAAAAGAAAAAAAAATCTTAAAGTCTGTTTATTAATCACAAATGACTTGTATTGTTTTGTATATTGGGTTCTACATGTATTTTAACTGTTTCTAATCGTGTCACATCCACAGCGCAAACATCAGGCCATGTATGATGAGTTTGTGAGGAAGAAAGACGTGAAAAGAGAGTCAATGCAGAACTGTACTGGCCCGCCTAGTGGTCGAGTTATCTCTCAAAGCAGTCCTGGGATGAACAAGTTTGACTACAGCGACCCTCGGCAATCCCTCATCTCGGAAGCCATCGCCAAGATGATCATCCGAGACCTGCAGCCCACACAGATGGTTGAATATGAGGGCTTCCGTGAGCTTCTTCAGCTCCTGGAGCCCCGTTACATACCGGTACCATGCCATTACATACAACAGCAGCTTCTGCCAGCCTATGTCTCCCAAGTACAACTAGCTGCCAAACAGGCTCTAAAAGGAGCAGAGTCCTGCAGTGTGACCCTTGACCTTTGGAGAAGCAGTTCTGTGGCTAACAACTGTGGTGCTGGGTATCTTGGAGTGACTTGCCACTTCATGAATGCAGAATGGCACATTAGATCTGCTCTTTTGGCATGCTTACCCCTAACAGACCACGGCAACACTCAGCAAATCCTCAGCGAGTTTGATGAGATCTCTGAATCGTATGGCATGTCTGGAAAAGTGTTCAGAGTGGTTGCTGACCTATCGCTTTGTGAAAACCGGTCTCCTTTTCGTTTTCCTGGGTTTAATCTCATTGGAAATGGTGAAGAAGATGAGGAAGGCGAGGAAGATTGTAGCGATGAAGAACCGGGAGCAGGAGAAGCCAAAGAAGCCAGTAGCAATGAAAACCGCAAGTCTTTAGATCAGTGTCTTGGTCGAAGTAGGGTAGACTGTTTTGCTCGATTACTAGCTCAGTGTGTTAAGGAAGGAGTTTGCGCTTCCCCTCAGATATCACTTCCTCTAAACAAAGCATCCCACCTTTATAACTACATAGTTGCTACAGTAGCTCCTGAAAAACTTGTCCAAGTGTTTGGCTCCAATACCTCAACAAACTGGCAAAGACCCTCGTCCATGGACAAGTGGAACACTCAGTTAAAGGTATTGCGTCAAATGGTGGAGTCAATGGATTTTCTTGAAGACATTGTGGATCGAAATGACCTAGTTCTTGGAAACTTAGAAAAAGCGTTGCTGCGGGAGCTGGTCGAAGTGTTGGAGCCTTTCGAAGAGGCCTCAGATATGGTACAAGGAGACAAGCACGTGTCCATCAGCCTTGCCCTGCCCTGTGTGTTGGGTCTGCGCAAGCACCTAGCTGAGGTCGTTACTCACCAGTGCTCTGGGATCGTGATGGGGTTGTCTCAAGCTCTAGACCGCAGACTGGCAGGCATTCTTGAAGACCCTCTTTATGTAACAGCCGCCACCCTGGACCCACAGTTCAAATTGTCCTGGAGCAGTGACAGCGATTGGCACAAACAGGTGCTGCTGGAAGAGGTTGGAAAGCATACTCGGCCTTTGAGTCCACTAGAACATCACTCAGAGGCCCAGCCATCACCATCCAAACGCTGCAAGCTGTTCTCTTTCATTAAGCAGCGGCCGACCGCCCAGGCAAAGACAGTGGAGCAGGAGCTGTCCACATATCTCCACGAAGAACCCACAGATGAGGATCCACTACAATACTGGAAACGCAAATCCATCGATTTCCCATTGCTCTCACAAGTAGCCAAGAAAGTTTTTACAGTGCCAGCTACAACCACATCAGTGGACCAGATATTTAACCTGGTTAGCAAGACGCTCAGACCAGAACAATGCAGATTTCTGCCAAAAAATTTGGACACTCTGATTTACTTAAAGGCTAACTATAGGATACTTTGGTCCTAACTGCAACGAGGGCTTTACAGAATTTTCTTTGTACTGATATCAAACCAAACACCTCAATTGTAAAATGGGAATTGTGCCTGACATGTATCTCTCTATAATACTGTAGAACTTCCACAAAGTAAGCAAATACTTCTGTCAGCAAATAATTCCTTTTTTAAATGATGTACAAAAGGCTAGACTTAAATTATATAAAGTCAGCTAATTATCATGGGTAACAATTTATAATAATTTTCAAAAGTTCATATATATATGGGCATATATTTATATATATATATATATATACACACACACACACACACACAAACATATATATATATATATATATATATATATATATATATATATATATATATATATATATATATATATATATATATATAATGTGTGTGTGTGTTTATTAGTGCTGTCCAATTTATTAACTAATCATATCTAACAAAAGTTTGGGTTTATATAATATATGTATATTTATTACATTTGTATGTACACACACATTTGTGTATATATATGCAATTGTTTAGATGTGATTAATCACACTTTGACAGCACTAATATATTGTGTGTGTGTGTCAAAATATGTTCAAATATATATAGTGAAAGTTATTATAGCGTTTACTCATCATATGCTGAATGCTTTTTTATTTGCAGACTTAAAAAAAAATTATGTTCTGTGTACTCACTTACATGTCCCAATAATGCAACAGGATTAGATAAGTATACACACTTGTTAAATATTTATATAATCATTCTCCTTACAACAGCATGTTATAGAACCCCAGAAAAACTATTCTTGCAGCCAAATGCTTTCTCAGAACATGTATTAATACATTATTAAAGATTTGGTGTATAATAGATAGCTTTATATTAATTTAAGGAAAGACCGGGTCAAACAGAGTTAGAGGATAGCTGACAAGCTTTTTTGTGGGGTTTCTTTGTGTACAAAACCTACACACTACAAAGCTGGAGGCAGGTTCTGTAATTGAAAATCATTACATTTCAGGAATATCGGAAATTGGAGAACACTGATGCTGGTCTGTAGTCTCTCCTAGCTTGCAGAGCTGAATAAAGAACAATCAAGCCTGTGGGATATCAAGAAGAGTTGGTGTGCATTAAAGACGTTTTGTGTGAAAAGACATTTCAGTAAAAAGTGTTTTATAAAACCTGACTTCTTGTCTTGTCATAACTGTGAAATACTTTGTCATGCAATAATATGTCAAATGTCAAGCAATTTCACTGTCTTCATAACCCAATCTTATATCAGTGTGCGCGCACTTGCAGTTATAAGTACAGCACACTTGTTCTAGGTTGTGCATCTAAACACTAGAGTTTGTGTGCTTGTATTCTGATCATGTGAAGAAGAATATAGCAAAAAGGACATTTAATCAATAAACTCAATTTCAAAGAGATTTATGTGCAAGGCGGGGGTGGCAGTGCTGCACTGCAGATATAATGAACATGTGTTTATATGATTTCAGTTTCCCACTCAGTCTCAGTAAGAATACAGTATAATATTCTGGGCAAAATTGCATTTTCTATTTGTGCACACGTAATTTACAACGTCTGCCAAATTTAAAATGGAAAAGCAAAGTCCATTTGACATTTCATTTCCAACATTCGTGCAGAAATGGCACAGACATATTGAAACAGCAGTAGCAATGGCTCTGATTCCAATTTCCTTTCCTCATTGTCATGCTCCCTTCTTCCCAAACCTCAAAAGAAATTGTAATTGCAATCTCTATAACAACAAAGGATGCCTGTCAATCACTTGCTGTGAATGTGATGTGAGGTGTGTTTGTGTGGTATATTGGTCAGTTTTATTTGCTATGAAAATATCATTTAGCACTGGCATGGGGCGTGACTAGACTCCAACATTAGGGGCTAAACATAACATCCAATGTAAAAAGAGATATACTGTGACCTCATTTAGTTACCCCAGTTTAAATATACGTGTAACATATTTAAAGCTGTTAAAATTAAAATATTTACAGTAGACTGGAACTTTTGATTGGATAAATGTGGGCTAATGTCCAATTTAGTAAAAAAAAAAACGCATAAAAAGAGCTTATTAAATCCAAAATGTATGCAGCTCTAATAACTAATATTGGGTAAAACCAAATAACACATTGAATTCAGTAACAGACTTTAGAACATTAACACAGTTAGCTATAACAATGGTAAGGATTATTTAACCAGGATTCCAACTCGAACAGTTTATCATTATCAATAATCATAATACAAATCTAATAATCCAGGGTTGACTCGAAAACAATTACATTTGCTTTGCTATGGGATTGTTGTAAAACCAAGTCACACTATAAGCCTATCACATGCAGCTAATTTACTAACAAAAACTTGTTAAGACGCACGTGATTTCTACCACTTTAAAATGAAAGCTATAATTAATAAGGTTTTCTATCTTAAACTACAGAATACCACCAAAATGACTCTTATACCCACAATGCACTTCGTTTATCAAGATTTTGACGTCCTCTGTCAAAGGCCAATAAAAGGAATGTAGAATACTGATACAATTTATTCATGAGAAATAAAAACTTTCACCTCAGCGGTACAGTTCAATAATGATAATAATTTGTTACATTTATAGAGCGCTTTTCTGGGTAGCCTACTCAAAGTGCTTTACATGGAAGGAGGGGAATCTCCTCAACCACCACCAATGTGCATCCACCTTGATGATGCAGAGCTGCGGCAGCCATATTGCGCCAGAACGCCCACTAGGGTTGCCACCCGTCCCTTGAAATACGGAATCGTCCCGTATTTTCAGGAAAAATGACGCGTCCCGTATCAAAGCAATACGGGACGCGATTTGTCCCGTATTTTACATAGGTCCACCCGCATTGTGTGAAGAAGACACGTAATATTCTGCCCCTAATTGGGTCGCTGCCATCGTTGTTTTGTTTGATTGGTTTGTTTCAGGTTCACGGGCCGTGAATCACGGCCAATCAGAGTCAGAAGAGAAGGGTACCCGCCTCGCCGGTTCTTTTCTAAATGGGCAGAATCCATTTGAAACGATGGCGGAGGCAGGTCCAAATACCTCCCTGCGTCCAGCTTTTAAAGTTTCAGAGCAGAAACGCAAGCGGATGCAGAGGTACAGACGAGAGTGGGAAGAAATAAATATTTGGCTGGAAAGTGTCCGCGGCAATGAATACCAAGCCAATTGCACAATAATTATTTGTCGGCGAGTGTTTTCAGTGGCGCACGGTGGCCTGTCAGATGTGAGACAGCATGCAACGGGAGAGCAACATTCACTAAATGCAAGAGCTTACCGAAATCAAAGCACTGTCGCACAGTTCTTCATACCTCAAGCATCTCCTGAGGCAGACAGTTATGTTTATAAGAAATAAAGTTATGTTTATTAAGAAATAATGTTAATAATGTAGGCTACATTTATGATGTTATGGTATGATTTGTTTATTAAGGTTAAGTTGTATAGTCAGACACAAGCATTACTTTAATAAGAGATAAGATATATATATATATATATATATACATATATTTAATCAAAATAGGACCTTTTAGGAATAAAATAAACAACTATTTGTTATGCTTAACAAATTTAAATAATTGCATCATCCAATACTATAGAATTAACAATAGACTATAAAAACGGAATAATACATAAATATATTTACTTAACTTACCAAAAATAAAAAGGTTGTTTAGTGTTTTATTAAAATAAGAAATGATTGTAGATATTATATCATTTACAGTTATTTAGGTGTGGTTTCACTGTTTGTATGGTGTTATTGCTAACAATGACAAATATTTTAGTCAAAATCTTTGTTCACAACACTACAAAATTACTCGAGTTAATTTGCAATTTCTTATCCTACTCCCCTCTAGGTTACAGCAGTTGAGTTTGTTTTTCATTGTCATAGCTGTGTATTATACTGAGTGCATCTGTTCACACTGATTTCAATAGCAGATATCCTATTATAATGTCCATTGGTATCAATCTTAATATATATATATATATATATATATATATATATATATATATATATATATATATATATATATATATATATATATATATATATATATATATATATATACAAATTAGGTTTTAAGTTATGATATACGACCACTGCACTGGCACACCATCGGGACTGTGGTCATCGTGGCCCCGAGGCTCTGCGGCAGGCGTCCCTTATTTTTCTGTATTGAAGGTGGCAACCCTAACGCCCACCACAAACTTATTGTTGGAGAGGAGACAGAGTGATTAAGCCAATTAGTATATGAGAATTATTAGGAGGCCATTATGGACAGAGGCCAATGAGCAAATTTGGCCAGAATGCCGAGGTGAGTCCCCTACTCTTTTTCCGAAGGACATCCTGGGATTTTTAATGACCACAGTGAGTCAGGAGTCAGGACCTCAGTTTAACGTCTCATCCGAAGGACGATGCCTATTACAATATATTATCCCTGTCACTTCTGGGGTGTTAGGACCCACACAGACCACAGGGTGGCCTCACTAACACCTCTACCAGCAGAAACTTGATTTTTCTAGGAGGTCTCCCATCCAGCTGACCAGGCTCAACCCTGCTTAGCTTCAGTGAGAAACCAGTCTTGGGCTTCTGATAAGACATCTCAGTTCAGACATCTGTTTGAGAAGCAGTAGTTCAGCGTGAGCTAAATGCTGTGGCTCAGGGGAGCGGAGATACCATTGTATTTTACACAATGAGTACGTCCACTTTCATAACAGATGATATATGACACAACACACTTAAGCTGCAGGTCTATATTTAAACACTTCATAACTGAAACATTTCTGTGTTCTGTATTTATACAACATTTATAGCAATAGACTTTATATATGACTCTTAAAATAAATACCCTTTACCTCCTTTTTATGGTCAACAACCATTGTAGCCTATGTCAGAGATGGGACTGCTATATTCTTACCATTGCAGTATATATTATATATATTTTGCACATATGTTAGAGGACTTGACATACTACATTAAGTAGCCAAACAGAGCCTTATAACTGAATTATAATATCCCACACATAACAATCTGATCTTTAGTTTCTATTGTTACAGATGAACCAGAATATCAGCATAAAAATACTGAGCAGATTTGTGGAATGAAACATGTATATTTACTGTTTGAAAAATAGAAGGCAGTACACAGTGTATACTGTGCAGTATTCAGTAAGTATGCTAGTATTCTGAACACAGCCCAAACTATTGGACTTTCCATAGTTTCCCAGCTCTGGCAGAGGTTCAAGAATGTGTACAAAAGCTGGCAGGGAACTAGTAATGACTCAAATTGCTAGAATGGGGATATCAGCACTCTGTACAGGAATCTAACTTTAAAAATACACTGTATTTCACATCTGCGATTGTGTCTTCTAGAAAGTGACTCAGCTCCTCCAACACAACTCAAGTATAAACAGTACGCTAATTATTATGTGTCACAGACACAGATTGCTAATGAGTCAGTGAGTGCAAACAATTGGGACTGGTCAGTGCAATGCTGACCTTTAGACGACCTTGATGTGAGGGTCGTAAGGGCCTAAACTGAACTATGGCATTCACTATGTAAAGAGACTGAGTCATTTTGAACTCTCTGCCAAACTATGGTTATTAATAAACTGCCCGTTGTTGGTGTGTGATCAGGAATAATATCCTGAGGAAAAGTGGAGGAAAATACCTGGTTATATCCATGGCTATATGTCAATGCTCATTACATTATGCTGGAAAAAAAGGCTAGTTGAAGCACTTGTTAAACAAAATTGGGCAGTGGTGTGTTTAAACAATGAACGTGTGAAACCCCCTCCTCATTATACTTTGGTCTTTTTATAGCATGGAAACAAGAGAGCAGCTGCCCTTCAGTCTCCCTCCCTTGTGCGTTCTCTGACCAGCTCCTGTTTGTGACAGTGAGTTATCTTTATCTTCATCTTCAACTCTCAGACTTAGGAACATATTCAGCCTGTCATCTCTCTGACTCGCACACTGAATCAACAGCACCCCTCGCACGCTCCCACCTAGCAGACACAAGTCATGGCGGACAAAAAGGACATCAAGACTCCCAGTAAAGGCATCCTGGTGAAAAAGAAAGAAAAGAAAGCGGAGAAAGCAGAGAGTAAACCTCAAAAGGAGAAAGAAAAGAAGAAAGTCAAAGATGAAAATGTGACAAAGAAGCCGGAGAAGACCCCGGAAAATCCGCCAAAAGATGAGGAGATGCCACAGGGAAATGGGGAGATAGCAGAAGGAGCCAAAGGCCCTGTCAAAGAAGAGGAGTTTGAGCTGGAGCCTATGGAGCTGCCTCCATTTGAGATCATTGTAGGGTACGTCAAACATCTTTCACTTATTCCAACTAGATCCCACAGTATTATGTCCATTACTGTAACTTATTTACCCCTAAATGGTTCCTAGTAGTACATATTACTACTCTAAGGTATTAAAATACCACTTTAAGGCGAAGACTATCTTTAAAATTTACAACTGCGTGATGGCATAAACAGTATGTGACAAATATTGAATCTCTTCTTACAAGAAGGTAGCAGAATTTTCTCTAAACAACATACATAAATATTCACCCTTAAACTGTTTCACATTTTATTATGATAGCGTGAATGACATCATCTATTTTAAGATTACTTTGCCACTTGCTTAAAAACACACTTAAAATACGTTTTAATAAATGGGTATTGATCACTCTAGAAATATTACTTGGTGGGATCACCTCTGACAACAGATACATCTCAAATTCCATTATGCTGGGTACACCAATCCAGTGGGGGTTTTTTTTGAATATTTTTTCACTAGGATTTATCTTTGTGTATTCATAATTTTTCCTGTCCTTGCCAGAGACTAGTAGGCCTATCCCTAAACAATGAAGCTTTTGGCACTTAATGACTAAGTATGTGGACACCGCCTATTAATTAACCAGTTTCACTATTTCAGCTACACCCACAGTAACAACAGAAGCAATCAAGCATACAGTCAATCTGCGATATCTTAAAAGATTTACAGGACCAAAGAGCTCAGTGACTTCTAACATGGCACTTCACTAAGTGAGTTCCATAAGGTTTACTGAGCCTAATGTGGAAAAACTTGAGTGACCTGAAACCACACTGGGATGAATTGCTCCCATGTTTTGTCATGGAGCTAATCTCCACAATCATGATCCAACTATCATGCGCAAATCCTTCCAAAGAGTTGAAGCTCTTAAAGAGTACCAGCTTAGTATTAAAGTCTGGTTTGAAGTTCAATGTTCCGCAAGCACATGTGGGTGTGGTGCTTAGGTGGCTGTTGACTTTGCATTGTAGTGTACTTAAAGGCCAAAAGTTCAGTTTTGTCGGTTCTTCGTCCAAATATCACAAAACGCTAGATTTTATTCTAATAATTTTCAAAAAAGACCTCCATACAAGTCCATTAACTCCTTTTTTAGGCACTGTGTATAGGCATATTAGTGGTCACCCAAGCAGAAACGCTTCTTACCAAAAGTTAATGGATTAAATATTTTTAAAAAGCCGGAATGCACCACAAAGTTTTTTGCCTGATTTTGCTAAAGTCAAAGCTGCTGTCGGAAATTACAGATTTCACAGAAAATCGCATACAGAATTGTTTTCATCAGTCAGAAAATATGTGTTTGAGAACACATTTGATATTTTATAACACATTATTTTCATCTGTCATGTGTCTCCTAGCAGTGTGATGCATGTTTCTACATGAGGTTGGTGTGTTTGGAAGGACTAGTCTAGTAGTGTGTGAATGTCTCATATGTAACCCTGGACCACAAAACCATGCATAATTTATACATCACATGAGATTTATACATCATATGAAAGCTGAATAAATAAACTTTCCATTGATGTATGATGTATTGTTATGATATGACAATTTTTGAAAAAATCTAAATATTGAGAAAATCGCCTTTAAAGTTGTTCAAATGAAGTCCTTAGCAAGGCATATTTCTAATATTTTTTTAAATATATATTTACGGTAGGAAATGTACTAAATATCTTCTTGGAACGTAATCTTTACTTAATATCCTAATGATTTTTGGCATAAAAGGAAAAATTATAATTTTGACCCATACAATGTATTGTTGCTATTGCCACACATATACCTGTGTGACTTATGACTGGTTTTGTGGTCCAGGGTCACATATGATGCTCAGTTTTCCTGTGTGTGAGTGTGTGATACCTTAAAATGAGTGTGTGCAGTCTATTCCAACGTTTACTTTAATCTAAGTCACAATCGCACAATGGAATGTGATACAAGTCTGTGGATTTATGTCTTAGGCATTGTTCACACTGATTGCTGAAAAACAGCAAAGCTTATTAGGCATTACTTCATAAGACTCTAAACGTCCTTCTTCTTCCCACAGAGACAGAATGAATCCCACCTTCTTTAAGTTCCAGTTTAAAAATGTGGAATATTCTTCCGGGCGCAATAAGACCTTCCTGTGCTACCAGGTAGACATCCAAGGTGGGGCTACAGAGACAGACGGCCTTCGTGGTTTCCTGGAGGATGAGCATACGGGTTCACACGCTGAAGAGGCCTTCTTTCAACAGGTGCTGGCCTATTACGACAAGTCACTCCAATACACGGTGACCTGGTACACGTCCTCGAGCCCTTGCGCAGCCTGCGCCTCTAAGCTCGTCGAGATCTTGCGAGCACGCAAGACATTGCGCCTTAACATCCACTGCTCCCGTCTTTTCCAGTGGGAGGAACCAGAGATCCAGGCCGGACTCCAGGTGCTAGCTAGGGCAGGATGTAAACTACGCATGATGAGGCCTTTGGATTTTGCGTATGTTTGGTCTACTTTCGTTGAGAACGAGGAAGATAACTTTACACCCTGGGAAGACTGTCAAGATAACTATGATTATTATGATGAGAAATTGTGTGATATTTTAAAATAGGATAAGGAGCTGCTGGTGGCCTATGATTAAGATTGTTTAATACAGCCTATGAACTGCCTTTAAGGAAACTGGTACTTCAAAGCAAATTATTACAATCACCCTGTCATTTTAGCAGCGCTGTTTCCTCTGTCAACACCATTTCTCTTGTAACATTACATGGCTGACTTTACAGCTCTCTGGGCTAGATAAGGTAAAGAGCAAGCTGTTGTATGCCAAATGATACATTTTTTTAAACATTTTTGTCTGACAGTATATTCTTATTTTATGGATTAAAATCTTTAGAAGCCAAACATCTGGGTGTTATGTAATATCCAAGCATGTCATTTATTATTTTCCAGTTAATTCTAAGTATATTCTTTTGCAAACCAAAATATAGTTTGCTAAGCATAATGATTAAATCTTCTAATTTTGTCTCTTTTAAATTATAATTTTTTTATATATTTTGAAATGGGATAGTACCAAGAGGTGTAGTGAATAGTCTCCTTCTATGTTATTGCAATAAACAGGAGTCCGTTTCTGATCACAAGTATAATTAACGACAGCAGTATAAAGGTAAAGTATAATGCTTTTATTTTTATATACTAAAGTTAAAGATCAAAACCACCCATTTTAGTTGCGTCTCAATTCGAAGGCTACACACACAGGTTACACAGGGTATATGCAGGAATCCTGAAGTTCATTTCAATACCCTTTTTAAGAGTTTTTGAAGACCTTCTCAAAATATTTAAAGACCTCATCGCACTTCAAGTTCTAATCAGCAACAAACCTTTAACTTAAACAGTTGTAGTAAAATGTAGAATTAAAATCTCTATTGTAGGCCAATTTTGTATCGTTTATATTGCTTATCTGTTTTGTGGCGTGTGGAGGGCGACATCACCTAACCGTGCATTTCGAAAAATTTGTGATTTCACCCGTAGACGGCGTGCGCCAGGGATGAAAATTAACTTTTTTTGTGTTCAAATTAACAGTGGCCGGTGGATTTCAAAATCTACCAACCACTCAATGGTTTTACAAGCCACTTTCTTGTTTTTAACCGAAAATGTGTAACTACATGTGAAAATTAATACTACAAGCTCTACACTAAATAAACTGCTTAAGTGGTCTACACTACACCACTTAAGTAGTTTATTTAATCTCGAGTCTCAATGAAATACTGGCATTTTCTCTTTCACACAAACCATGAACTGATATGTATTTCATTAAATGAGTAGGGCTCTGTGTGTTCTTTTTTTACCTGGATGTGGCTTCTGGTTGATTCGTGGTCTTACGCCTTAAAACTCTTCAAACTTTATGGCTTCCAGTTTTAGGTTTTTAGTCCCAACAATGAAACTATTCATTTTGGCATTTTCTGAAGCGTATTGACGACATACCGAGCAGAACATTGTCAGTAGGGATGCACCGAAATCAATATTCTTGGCCAAAACCAAAAAAGAGGAAACCAAGGTCGAAAACTGAAACACCGAAAGAAATTATGACAATTTTAATTACCATTGCATTTACATTAACAGTATGCTCGGTAGGTGAAGAGAGTTTACCCATCACAACTTCCCACCACAACTCAAAATCACCTGAATTTGGCTGGTGGAGTGGTGGTGGGTGCTAATTTCCATCCCTGCGCGCACCCCAAGCCGATCTCAGACTTAGCACCTCGTTGTTTTTTAATACGTAACTATGAGGATGAAAATAAATATATTTATGAATACTTTTTGGAGTCAAACAAAGCTTGAAAAAAAAGTAATACCTCATAAATTCGTGAAGACTTTTTAATACCTTTTAAGGGTCTTAATTTTCCCAAAATGGATTTATCAACTTTTACTTTTTAAGACCCCACGGACACCCGGTTCCATTTGTTTCCAAAGTAAGAAAGAAATTACATTAATTATGCCTCACCAAGAAGAACAGTAGGACCTATAATGGTTGCTTCACTAAAATGAGAGAACCTCGATACAGCACTTTGGAGTAGCCTAGAAATCTAGACGCACCCTAGCGGCAGCAAATTTAATTTGCCTGCAAGTGTCGTCTAGGAACTCTCAATACCCTTCTTAGCTGTATTCCTCACAATCTGGACGGGCCAATCACGTCGTGTATAGAGTCGGTGGGCGGGGCCATAATGATGACGGCCGAGTTGCGTTTGCGTGCTTCTAGTAAACATAGAAACTGGCGAACGGCGGCGGTCTTTCGAATCAGCTTTGACCGCGACTCTAGTAGACTTGGAGTTAAGTTTTTCTCTGAGAAAAGAACAAAGAGCAGCACTGAAGTCATTCTTAAAAAGGGAAGATGTGTTCGGAGTTTAGCCGACCGGATACGGCGAATCTGTCAGCGAGCTCTGCTTCACCTTCATTGCTCTGGTTGGTGTAGCTCTATCCTATCGCGTGCAGAGGGAGTTTGAAAGACAACCGTTTATCCCGCCCCTCGGATTGAGCCCTGTCTATGGTGAGTTTCCAGACCAAACATCTTGATGTGGGTCTGGCTTGTCAGGCTACCTTTGGAGGGCACAGCCTTTGAAATGAGACAAGCTGAATTCACAACTGCATACTACTCTTACTATTAAAAGTACAATGCTAGCATGCATTTTTTCAAATTAATCAACAACTTATGAATGTCTCCAGTAATCAACTGGAAATAAGAATATCAGAATATGAAATCAGAATGGTGAAATATAGCCTAGAAATCTAGATGCACCCTAGTGGCAGCAAATCCAATCTGCCGCGAGCAACCCTCAACACACGGCTGAGCTGTAAAAAAAAAAAAACTCTGGCCAGGCAAATCACATCGTGTATAGAGTCGGTAGGCGGGGCTTAACATAATGATGGCGGAGTTGCGTGCTACTAGTAAACACAGAAGCTGGTGAACTCGCAGTCTTTCGAATCAGCTTTGGCCGCGACTAAGACTTGGAGTTAAGCTTTTCTGTAAGAAAAGAACAGCACTTAAATCATTCTTAAAAAGGGATTTCTAAAAAGATTTTTTCTGTTCTGGATGTTTTGCTGACCGGATACAGCGAAAGTTTAATCCATCAACTAGCTCCGATTCATGTTGCTCTGGTTGGTTGAAAGACAACCGTTTATCCCGCCCCTCAGATTGAGGCCTGTCAATGGTGAGTTTCCAGACCAAACATCTTGATGTGGGTCTGGCTTGTCAGGCTAGGTGAAATCATTATTTATGCGTAATTTATAGTGCATTTATATTTTAGTAAACTTAAAGCTGCAGTCTGTGACTTTTTTGGGGTTCAAAATTATCAAAATAAATTTGTACATAACCATATACTATTCAAAACTTCCTGGTTACCTTAGCTTGATTTACAACGGTAAGCTTGTAATAATGTTTTTATTCCAGGGGTACTGGTGGATTTCCGCAAGAAATTCAAGATAGAGGAAAAACCACAGACTGCAGCTTTAATTAGCAATGTTCTGGAAAAAAGGATAAACTTGAAGGCATAAATTATTAAACAACATCTTCATTTTGAGACTCAAACAACCTAATGACACAATGAAAATTATATTATTTTATTACTTTAAATTGAGGACAATTTCTAAAAGCTTTTGCAGAGGTAGTCTAATGCAATCTTAACAGATTTGAAAAGTAAAATATAACAACATGCACCCTCTAGGGGTGAAAAGATCATCTAAATATTGTATATAAATAGAACAGTCTTTAGAATTGGATTTTTATGTTTCCCAGAACAAGACTAACAATCACCCACCATATAGCATGTTGTGAAATTCCATTGGAACAAAAAGCAACCCTTTGAACCATTCTTTAAGAACGGTTAAGAAATAATTTGAGTTTTAGACCTGCTTTGGTCTAGATAGTGTACACAGTGATGGTGATGTTTGTGTCCTGGAAGACTTCTGTAATAATGGAAGACACATGTTCCCATTTCAGTTTATCCAGACCACAGCCAATCCTACAATACAATAAAACAATAAATAAAACTAAGTTAAACTACTTCTTTCCAAATTTAGTATTTAAGAATGCAGTTAAAGCTATATTTGTGAATTGACAACGGCAAAATTATTTTTAATTATTTTAACATAATTTAGGTAAAATCATATTCAAATTTAAAATCAAAATGAGACTATTATTAAACCTGTCAGTTTACCGAGGCATTGAAATACTGTTCACACCATTGGCCAAGCAGTGTTCCCTCATAGATACAAGGCTCTTTCTGAGAATGTCATAGGTGGGTTTTTGGTAGTACTTTTTCTTTGTGACCTAGTGCAGGAAAAAGGTGGAAAAGGTAAGTTTTGCATAACCAAACAAAGAAAGTTGTAAATCCAGAAAACTCCTGTCGTCCTAATTGATTTAGTAAAACAGAACAGATGTGAATTAAAGTTAAATAAACACTAAAAGCCATCTTACCAGGTAATATACAAAACGACCAGATCTTTTAAGGACTGCACATTGCCCAGGTTGCTTCTCTACACACGCACACGCACACGCACACACACAACTGAGAATCAACTGGGTGTGATTTAAATGTTATATGTATAGTGCACTTGTCAGTAATGATAATTCCCACTCACCCTGAGCCAGTAGCTCCTCAACTCCACAAAACTTTTTCTTGAAGAGCAAAGCGACCCCTGCTCCCATGCGGCAGTCTTCACTGATGCAGTGTGCCAGGGCATCGGTGGAAGGACAGGTGAACAAATCTCCTCTCATGTGGAGCAACCGCCATCCTGCACTGCACGGGAGCTGCAAAAGTAGAGGAAGACCACAAACCCAATCATGACATGACACAAATCACTCCAGTCCAGTCAACTGAAAATGACATGCAATACTGCATTTGAATTCGGCGTTTTAAGAATAATTTCTAAATGCTTTTGCAGCGACAATCATTACACAGATTTGAAAAGTAAAATAGTAAGACTTAAAAAACTAATGTTACTCAAATAAAGACATCTGCCATACCTTCGTCCGCATTATCTTGTCCATCTTTGAGAAGAGACTGGTGGTATTTTTCCACAAAGTATCTAAAACGTATTACAGGCTTATAATCACTAAATTCCTCATGAAACGCTAAAAAGCAACAGAAAATGCAATGAATCATTGTTTAAAATGACAACATATATAAAAATACCTAACATTTACGTACGAAGAAGTAAGGTGTTACAGCATTGAGTTAAAGAGCCACTGGTTAGATACGTTGTGTTCTGGCTAGAGATGCTGGTCAGAAAACTTACCACAACAATAAAGATGAATGTGTGTTTTGGGCCCCTTTAAACGTTCATATAGTTCGAGTCCATTAGTGTTAATAAAGAAGCAAGAAAGACAATAAAAGCCAAGGTTTCACTTTTGGTGTTCGAGTTCAGGTTAAAATCGTTGTATCGAAAGGCTTGAGTGCCACCTAGCGTCAGGGAGCGCAAGGGCATCCTGTTTATATGTCCAGTGGCTCTGTTGGCAAGTGCTGGTGAATTGAAGGTTAATGAAGGTTAAATCGAAATCTAGAAAATATTTAAGCCTCAAACAAACCTCACTAACGTATGAATTAGTTTGTTTATTAATTTAAACCGTTACATACACCAGCATTCAATAATACTCTACAATTGCACTGCAAGAACTCTTACTAATATTTTATAAAAATGCATAAAATAATAATAACAGCTTAATTATTTAATTATTTATTATTTAAGAAATATGTTTTAGACCAGGGAGGTATTCCAGATTCATCACACCATAGATACAGTATGCATGCATATCTATTAATAATTGCAATACAATTTTATGTTGCTGTATTGATATTAAAACATTTTGACAATTGTGTAATAATTGGCTGGTTATTTGGAATGAGATGATAGCAATAACCACAGGATGTTTTAATTAATTAAAACAATTTTAGAGGCCATTTTGGCGTATACATTCCACGACATTGCACACTCTTACTATTTATACGCATTTATGTGTGATTGGGTTGATATAACACAACTGAAAAAAATGCATGTCAACAAATTGTATCTAAATAGAGTGAGCTTGTAAGAAATGAGAAAAAAAAGTGAAATTCATTAATAGTATATTTAATGTATGATTGATGAGTTTTATATTTGAGAAATGTACAGATGCAAATACTTTTACAATTGTGGCCTTCAAGAGACTTCAGTCTTTACAATATTCATATATTTACATTCACATTTTTGATGGCTGTTATCGATAAATTGAGTAATATGTCTCATAAAGTACAACAAATGCACTTCAGAATAATAGATCAATATTTAAAGTGATTCATTCACACACCCTAGCAACAAGAATGAAAGAAACAATAAATAAAACAAATATATACATGCAAAAAAAATTAATTCTGTTTGTCAAAAAAGAAACAGGAAACCAAAATAATTATATATATATCATATCAGTTCAAATTTGTATATATATATATATATATATATATATATATATATATATATATATATATATATATATATATATATATATAAATTTGAACTGAGGCCTCAAGATTCACTTTCATGAACCTTGACTAATACTGTAGTTGAGAAACTATGCATGAGTTGGTTAAGTTAAGGGTTGTTTTGGTGAATATGGAGTTCAAGAGTTGGAGCTGCGGCGTCTCTGTTCATTGATCCAGTCCCCAGGGTTCACGTCCATTTGCAGCATCTTCATGACCCACTTGTCCCGTCGTGCCCCGTCAATGAACTCATCCAGAGACAACTCCCCTGTGAACACAGGACAGAAACTCAGCATCAGCTGCTTTATAAAGGCTGTGTTTGAGCAGAAGCCTAAAAAAATTCCTACAGTTTAATGAATTATTAACATCAATGAACTCCAAATAAACAGGCTATATAATGATAATATTTCGTAACTGTCTAGAAAAATAATGAATCATAGTAGGTTTTACCATCTCCGTTCTCATCCACTAGCTCAAATATCCGATCCACCACTTGATCTGGGGTCAGTAGGTTACACTCTTCATCAAGTTCACCATGGCAGGCTTTCTTCAGTCGGTAGATTGACTATAAAAGTAAAGTCAATGTGCCCATTTTAATCATAAATGCATAAATGTCTTCTTTACTGTGTTACTACGAAGTATTATAGCATCTCTGGACACAAATGTCCTGCTATCACAGGGGTCATCTGGATGAATCCCCTTTTTAAGATTTAATGTCACAGTGAAAGTGATGAAAGCAGTCATGTAATTGTAATCTCAGTACAAATGCAAACAGAACACACAGAATTAATCATAAGTCGGTCTGATTGACAATCGGAAAAGGACATGAGGGATGATTACCTCCACAATCTCCTTGAGCTCTGTTTTGTCGATGCAGCCACTCCCATCCTTGTCATACATTTTAAAAGTCCATTTCAGTTTGTGCTCCAACTTTCCTCGAAGCACTAGATTCAAGGCGGCAACGTATTCCAGAAAATCAATAGTGTTGTCCTATGAAAAACATGAAAGGAAGGGAAAGAAAAAATAGAATTGAACTGTCAAAAATTGAGAATAAATTCTGAGAGAGTTTAGGAACATATATTACATATATATTATATTTAAAGGAATATACTATTGTAATAATCATTACTTACTACTCCTAATGTGTGTGCACTAACTTGGTTAAATAAATGCAGATGACAATTCTGAGTATAGGTTAATACTTGGCCTTCACTTGTCATTTTCACCTTTATTACATTATATTATTTTTAAGTATCAAGAATTATCCTAAACACTGCAAAAAAAAAAAAAAAAAAAAATGTTACAGCCTGAAATTTTTAAGTACAATCGACTTGGATGTTATTTTTAACTTAAATTATGTTAAACTGACTTTTAAAAAATGAGTTGCATCTTGTATAACAACCATTTTAAGTTAAACTTATACGTTTTTTTAATACATTTCTTAACTTATTTTGATGAGTTAAAACACGTTGTCTTAACTTATTGAACATATTATTTCATGTAGAGTGTTTATTGTAAGGTAACTGAAATGGAATCTCTTACCCCATTTTTATCAAAAGCACGAAACATGTTTTCTATGTAATCTGCCGCTTCCTGGTTTCCAGTTACACCGAAGAAGCTCTTGAACTCGTGCATGAAGAGGGTTCCGCTTGGACATTCCACCACAAACTTTTTATACCACTCTTGCAGTTCAGCAACATCAATCTCTTTGTCGTCAGAATCCTCACTGAGTCGCTGACCCATCACGAAAGATGACAATAAATAAAAAGACACAAGTTTCTCTGCTTCTCAACAAAGAATGTCCATGATCACATCTGGAGTTTTACTTTCCTGGAGTTCTCCCTGATTCAGACATCCCGATAGACCATTAAGCCCCACGAAAAGATGATTTAGGATTTAGTACACAAATGTGTATCTTTTTAAAAAATATCTGAAGTTAAAATTTACCAAAGTGTAAAAGTAACCTCCACCTTTCAGCGAATGTGCTCTACTGGCTTGGGATTCAGGTTGTTTTGGATCACATGACTGCAAGAGATTATTAATATCAATCCATGTCTGAATCAATTAGCTTGAAACAAGATCAAGAGCTTTGCTATATTTCAACATTAAGTACATGCATTCCATTCCTCATTTCAGGTTCAAGGGCTCCCTGAGGGTCTCATGTCAGATCATAAAACACGTCCTGACTATTTTTACCTGTTAAAATTAAAATCATGTAGTTTTAAGGACAAATAATACTACAGAAAAATCCTACTTTCTCACTTAAAAAATGGAATTGGTTATAAAATACTTTTAAGACATATTGGTCCCATCGCTGGGTGTCCATTAAGGTTTTGCAGCCGGTTTCAAAAATATTCTATATATTTTAAAATAATAAATGTGATACTTAATGATATGTAAGTAAGTATTAGAGTATTACTGTTTACTAAGACTAATAATCAAAATTACATCAGTACAAGAAAATGAAATGAGAAATGTTACATGGGTAGTAGGTTATTAGGCTGATAGTCTGAAAGAGGAAGGGGTCCCTGGATCTAAATATTAAAACCTCTGCCCGTATAGATCTCTTGATCACTCAATCCAGACAATCTGAGTCATAATCCCTTCTGCCCTCTGCTCTTACTATTTATAGTTTTTCAAAAATAGGACCTAGAGAAGTCTGGCCTAGTTCATGAGGGTAGTGCATTTTGTCTGGACACGTACCACTTCAGAACACAGTGAAAACTAAAATCCAAATGGTTACATTCTTAAAAATAATGGTATCTATATTTCCATGAAGAACCTGTACTATCCATTGAACATTTGCATTGCACAAAAGGTTCTTTATAGTGAAAAAGGATTCTTTATATAATTAAAATGTTCTCCACACGAAAAAGTGGGTTCCTTTAAGAACTGTTTAGGTTCTTTTGAAAGCTAAAATTCATCTTGGAATGGATTTTAGAGTAAATACCAACAACAATAAAGTTGTTGGAAGTCCAATGGGTTCATTTTCAAGTATGGGTGATCCATAGTAGACCACAAAACTGTTTAAACATGATATGCTGTGCATGGGCATGTGTACTGTCTCCAAAGTAACAGAAAGGATCTGCTGCTATAATGGTGGATTTGATTCTGTTATCAGGAGCCTACTTATAAGGGCCACGATGTTGATAGGTCTGAGGTGAGATATAGGTGTCAGGATGTAAAAGCTCAAAGAAACAGGATTATATACAGTATGTGAAATATGCAAAGCAACACACTCGTGCTATGATTTAACTATAATAATATTGTTGTGGAGAAGTCTTACAATGTTCACAATGCTCTGATTCATTGTACTGTGTCAATATATACGTCAAAGACGGTCAGTTGTGTTCAAGCGCTATATAGTTGGCTACGTATGGCTACTGTATTTTGTCAGTCCGTGAACTTTAAAGACCTTTTCCAAAGAGCTGACTACATATGTTCATGAGGATAAGCTCCTCTGGCCTAGAGATATCCAGGCCACTCATTGCATAATTAATGAATAATCTTATTGGATTAATTCAAAATGCAATAACAAATTTGGAAAACTTTCCCAACACATACGTTTAACTATGTTTAAGCCATAAACACTTTTATTATTCATTTCACTCATAGATTACTTGTATTTTGCTTTTGTACCATGTGCCAGATGAAATCTTTGCCAGTATTATTACAATTCCTTCAAAATCAATTCGATCTGAAAATGATTTAGTTGTAAAGCCAATTGTATTGTATTGTATTGTTCTATCTGCTTCTTTAATATGCTTTCTTTTAATAACCAGACCAAACTCACAAAGGTGCCCAATATTGCTGTGAAAGTTATAGGTCTTCTGACACTTAACCTCACAGAACTTAACAGCAGAGCTATTACACGCATTGCATCTTCGGTAGAACAGGACCCCCCACACATCCACTTAATGAGTATCTAGCCCTACTGCCCTCAGGACGCAGGTATAGGGCTCTGAGGTGCAGGAGGACTCGCTTTGGAAGAAGCCTGAAGCTCTCAGCCAGCGGCGTGGCATCAAATTTTGTACCAAATACCATAGCGATACTAATGGGTGGGGTATTGCATTTTTATCATAAAAAACACTTAAAACGTAAACAAAATAAGCCACACTCTGATTAATGTATATGTATGTATAGGAAACTGACTTCTAAGGCCAACCCCCCCCACCCCCACCTTGGGCCCTACCCTTTACCCGACGTCCCTGCTCTCAGCCATTACATGTCTTAACAACAGACAACAACCTACAGGGTTTTCTTGCCCTTTTTTGTATAATGTATTATGTACCTTTGTGTTTTTTGTATTTTGTTGTTTATGTTACGTTTGTTCCAACAAGTGCAGTGCTGTAGAAAAAAAATCCCCTTTGGGGACAATAAAGTTAAAGTAAAGTCAAGTAATAACTCCAAATGAGGCAGTAATCAGAACTGACTGATAAAGAAGGACAACTCTGGGTAAGTTATCTTTGAATGAGCTTAATTACAATTACAAATCATATGTGGATATTAATATCTTTGGTTTTAATAAACTGCTGTGCTGTTTATTTTTATGATTATTTTAGCCTATAACTGGTCTAATCTGATATGACACTAAATCACTTACCATGACACAAATATAGCCTGCCAATAATTAACATGAACAAAAGGAGAAGGCACAAATGTAATTAAAATTCAACTTACAAAAAAGAAAAAAAGAAAGAAAAAAAAATACTAACAGATGCCCCTGGGTGTCAGTGTTACAAAGGCTAAGGTTTCATACAATGATTGGTTGGTCGATCATTTTCTTTTTAGCCTATTTATTTTAAAACACAATTAGTACTGAAGGGGGGAGTGGGCCGACACCCTTGCCTCTTCATCATATGCATCTTCATCATATGCATCTTATCCTTTTGAATGATTTTTAATAACCTCATGAATTAAATAATCAGTTATTATCCTTTCAAAATAATGAATTATTGACAATCAATTTTATGTGATCATTAATACATTTAACTATTATTTAATATGATTTTGACTCTATGTCTGCTGTATGGTGTCTAATTTGCTTTCCAGAGATGGTCTGACAAAGACCTGATGTGCCCTGACATAGATAGCCTGACCTCTATCTCTGGGTCCTGACCAACAGGACCTTGGAGAGAAAGTTAGAACTTCCAAGAGGTGAATCCTGCCTGTTGTTAGTAACCCCAGGACAGGAAGGGGTGGGAGGATTTGAGTCTCCCAATTGTGATTTTCTTCCCATTTATATAATGTGATTTTTCCCATTGATAGAAGTACATTTTTGTCTTTATATTTCTTTATAGAATGAGGTAGATGACATTAGTCATACTTTTCTTTCTGGAGATTCGTTTGTCATGTGGTGTTGATATCTTGTTCTGTTGATAAGCTCACTGCTGCGCTAACCTTGGAGGAGAGATGTGCCCTAGAGTCTTGTGTGTGTGTGTTACATGTTCTGTGCAGGTCTATGGACTGGATTGGACCGCTTTTCTCACACCCTAGACCTCTTGGCGTCTTTCTAGGACTCCCCTGAAGTCAACACTACCCCAATCTTGGGGTTGTCTGATGTATACATCCTGATTAACAACAACAACATCTCCTATCTATTCTCACGTGACACATTGTTTAGACTTTATGCCAATCAGTAATATTCCACGTTTGTAATGATGTAAATCATGCCCTTGAAATTGGTATAACTGGTGTGGTAATTTTGTGTAGAGTAGAGTCTGGCCTGACACCGCCCTGAGAGACTCTGAAGCTGACTCTACTGATGAAACTGCAAACTCTTCTTCAGTAAAATTCTCTCCGATTATTGAACATCCTGACTCCTGGTCTTCATTTCGCATATCTGGTCTATGGGTCAAAACTGTCAACCCCTAACAGTACTTAGTGGTGATTGTGTTACACACAAAACATAGTTTAGAACTGCTTGGACTGCAAGTCGAAATAGTCTTGTGAGGATTCAGCATATTTATTTAATGTGTTTACTAACGTTAAAGTATAGGCCCTACCTCAGAATGATGCATCTCTCTGCATTAGTCAGCGCACTGACCGCGGAGTCAACATTATGCAATCAAAAAAGACACGGAGAGGAAAGTTATTCATGGCCCTGAATTGAGATTAATGTCTGATCCAGTTGCCAGGGCAGTGAATAAATATTACCTCTGTCTCTCATCCCACCTACACAAGCCCCTCGCCCAAAACAGCAGGGAGCCGAGAGTAATATTTCTGAAGTTACATCTCGCTCCTTTAATCAGAACGAGCAGGCTAATAATGATCCACAGCACATACACACTGCGGGGAAATTAAAAAGCAGAAATAAGGATAAGTACTGGCTGCTGCTGTTTAATTAGAGGATCAGCAGTTACCTGAGCAGATATTCAAAGACTTATTAAAACAGTTTACTGTTAATCCATTTTTGATCCAAATAAATAAAATAATTTGGCCACAACCTTCAGCTAACTATTTGTGGAGCCTTTTTGAAATAAATGGATTAATTATATATATTTTTAATATTAGGCTACAGAAAGATATGAGGTGGGAAAAACACAAGATCAGTGTCATTTAGACAGCTGGCAGAACACAAAGCCGTAAATCAACCTCAAACAGGCAAGGCAAAAAACAAGACATCTTAATCTCAGTCTTGCCAAGAGTTTACTTGACATTTGAAGATGTTCTGGTTGTGTACTTCATCCAAAATAGATGGGGGTGACCTTTTGGGGCAATTTATTTATCTTTGTTTTGGAAACCAGTCAATAAAGAAAATATAAATCACAATTCCCTGGGGCCGGTTCACACAAAACTATTTTTTTCGTTACACTGAGCCGTTTTTAAATCTTTTAAAAATTTTTTTATGTAAACATGTGCTAATTTTGACTACGAGTCTTTGCCGTTGCAAAACATCACAAATTAGTGACCAGTTGTGGGAGTATTGCGATAATTAATGTTCAAATAACGCGAGTTACATAATCAAATGAGATTCTTTTTTCAAGCATTTAACGCAAGTTACTTTTCATAAAAAGGAACTAAGTAACAGTTACTTTTAAGGGAGTAACATTACTTTTAAAAGTAACTCTTTTAAAGGGGATTTATATGGAAGCCTGTATACTGATTTTACGTGAATGACTCAGCACACTTTTGATGGGAAAATCAAAAGGATGTGATGCTTGCGCGCAGAGCCTCTGTTCCATTCTATGACACATAAAATAAAGGCTTATAAACATATTGTATATAAATATTTTGTAAGCATATTACATATTGTATAAATGCAATGTTCAAGTCAGAAGAATGGCGAAAGGGCTATTCTGTAACGCGAGCAATACGTTTCTGGCCGCAATTCACTTGATGGCCAACAGTTTAGCTAATAACAAGGGTATCTGAATTCTACATACAGCTGCTTTAAGATGGCATCAACAAAAATATGTGGGCTCCGTACATTTTAGTAACTCGTGTGGACCCTCCATTCTTTCATTTTGCTGCACTGCATTTTAAATGCAAGATCACCTTACGTTACATTTCAAAATAGAGACATTGAACCACACAGGATCACATAGAAATGTTCAAAGAGTTTATTACAGAAATCGCAGTAGAGGCACTACCTCACATATATAGGCACTGAACTACTGAACTGGACTCGCAATTGTGTGTCAACACTGTTCAACACAATTCAGATTTAAATCCAAACCATGTCAAACCATGTCAAGTTTCAAGTTAAGTTCCCTATGTGATATGCAGCTCAAATCTCCGCTAACATACAATGGGGGCTTTAACCGGTGCCAGAGATTTCACTGATCATCTGTGCATTTTATATATTGCTTTCAAACCATTCTTCATTCTTATGACAAAAAGGTGCTGTAAGCAAATTTTGGAATACCACTCTTGAAAATGTAACTATAATCTGACAGATATCAGTGAAATAGGGGTCCTGAGAAATCACAACCGTCTCTGTGGCAGAGCAATATTTTGTGAATAAAATAAATAAAAATCAGGGGGTGTCCCACGCTATTTTAGCCAGTTCGACTCTGCCAATCATTTTGCACATCCGTGGCTTTGAAAGGAGAAGTTTCAACAGAGATTGTGTGGTTTAAATGAGCAAAATACTGGAATACTAGCACATACAGTACAGCACCTTTAATGAAATAGTTCACTCAAAAATGAAAATTCATTTATTCACATATGTCCTTTCAAATCTGTATAACTTTCTCAGTGGAACACAGTTTTCAAACAGTTCCACTGACTTGTATTGTATCTATTGTATGTTCTACAGAATAAAGTAAGCCATCTAGTCAAAGGCGTGAGGGTAAATGACAGAATTTTCATTTTTGTGCGAACTGTCCCTCTAAGACAAGTAAATGGGATTTGTTTTAAATGTTAGCGGTTTTATATAAAGCTTCAATCAACAGCCATCAATAGTCATGAATAAATGTTGTCCCAACTCGCATAGGTTCATGCCTACAGTGATCATACAACATCAATTCTACTGTCCCATAGCTCTTCACAGAATAAACGTGGATAACAGTTACAAGTTTTTCAAAGTGTAACAACAGAGGTTGAATCAGTGTGTGGTCGACAACAGTATGCTAGAGGGTAAAACCGCTTTCGCTGTGTGGATGTGTGTAATCTCATGGGACATTGCGAGTTCCCCTGGGCCGACCGTGTGTCATCGCTCATCTACCTCAGTGTGAAAAAATCCTCCATGGCAATATTTCAGATGTGGAAAAACATGACCTAAAATTGTATTTTCTGCTCAGGGCTAAAGCCAAGACTTATCAGTCTAGATTAGTGATTATGCAGTGAAATAATGTGTATTTGTGATTGATTTTTTATGGATATTATGAGTCAGAAGCTGAAATGCGCCCAGAGTATCGGCACTGCATATTGAAGACTGTCAGAGGCCATCAGCTATCACTAGTACACCACTATATGACGGCACAACATCATATTGAAAGAACAGACCATCTCTACAGCTCCTCGGATTACAAGTCAACATGACAACCTGTCACCTCACAAATCAACAAAACAAACAGGTTAACCCACGAAACACTGAAGAAACTGCATTATTTTAACAACCCACCACAATAATATTCAGAACATGGAGAAACATGAAAAATCACCGCAAAACAACTGCTACTTAAGAGTTTAGGTGATCATACACAGCGATTACGCCAAAGTGATTTACATACAAATAAGGGTAAAAGACGAAATGCATTTGAACATGTCTGTATAATAAAAAAATCCCTAAAGTAATTTAAAGCACTGTGGAAAGGTCTGAACGACACCTTAGAAATAAACTCGAGTAAAGCATTTCGCACCTCTAGATATGAAAATACGAGCTCACTTCACCCACTGAAGCTTGTGGTCAAATGAATTCAGAAAACAGCCTGTTTAACATCTCAAGACATTTTTTCCACGAGTAAATATGTTCAGCTTTTTCCATTTCGTAGAGGCAGCAGAAATGAGACTGGAGTGAAAGCGAAAAATATAATGTGTCATGTTGCAGAATTCGTAGACAAGAAAAAATAGAGGTATATTTCTCTCGGCATTATCACTTTCCCTTAGATCATCTATTCACACGTTGCCGTCTGCTGCGGTGCTGGAGGGTGTTTCAGATTCGAACCTCTGTGACATTTAACCTCATATAAAGCAAAGTGAAAATGACCTCGCCATCTGAGTTAGCCTGCAGCAGAGCCTACATTAATGAGGCCAAACTCAAATAAAAATCTTCTGACGTTGTCACACATCTTCCAGTCCTCTGTTGTCTGTGAGCAGGACAGCTGTCATGGCTTCATACAGGCCGAAATATCCATCTATCTGTCTGTCTCCACTGTGACACGATTCACAAGACCGCTGTCAGCCAGCACATCGTCACTGGGGAGGCGTAAATCTTTAAGTGTGTGTTGTTCTTTTGATTCTGATGTTTCTAAGAGGCATTTTAATGTTGGATCCAAACCAAACTGACATTCAATCCTCACTAGCCCAACTAAAAACACACAAACAGCCATTTGCACTCAAACAGCGGTCAGTATGAATATGTATTATTGTGCCTTCGGGCCACATATCGCCCAATAACAACATGCCAGCAAACCACTGAGACCAGAATGTGATGATAATCTGTGTGCGGGTGCACATATTTATACAAACACACACACACAGATCAGATAAATCACACCCATACTGACCTCTCATAGTGAAGATCCACCTGAATTTAGTGCTGTCACTAAGCATTGTGAATTCCTGACATGTATGATTTCTGTTCTCGGCATGCTAAATGAGCTCTGTGACCCAATACCCTTGTCAAATCATTAGTGGGGGCAATACAAGAGCCTCACAGGCCACCGGAAACGAGGTATGAAGTCTACGTCAAGAGTTTTATCTCATCACAAATTACAGAAAGTGAGCCCTCGGTCCTCCTCCACGTCCCCATGAGAGCGTCATTTCTCGCCCTGTAAATGGGTCACTCAGAAACAGTTAATGCGAGCCTTGAATTGCAACTACATTGACTAGATTTAATAAGCTATCACCCTGAAGAAACAGTTTCCAATTAAATATGAATATCACTGCATGTGATCTTGATTGGCAAACACATTTCCTGTGTTTAACGTGCTGAGCGTCAAATCATTTTGTGTCAATGTTTTCCGCATACAGCACACTATACATACAGCACACGCAAAAAGGAACACTATCAGACTTTCACTCTCTCCAAACTTCGTTAGTATAAAAGGAATGTTCTGAGTTCAATACAAGTTTACTTACCCAAGAAAATAAGTGCATCAGCTAGTCCAAACGAACATGTTACGTGTTTACAGTAATGTCTGTTGGGCATGGCATTACCCTAGGATCACCATTAAAAGACAGTTTCATAAAAAATAAACATTATATATGCTAACATAAAAAACTGATTTTATTGAATTTTCCAAATATCTGGCATGGCTGGTGTTCTGAAAATCAGACATATCAATACTATATTCGTGTTTTTAGGGTTAGGAAGATGTACTATCACTACTGGAAATTTATACATTACATTCTAAAACTATGTAAGGGTCTCCAGATATTAAAGACATTTATAATAACACAATTTTTTTTTATTCGAGATAAATGCTATTCTTTTGAACTTTCTATTCATCAATGAATTCTGGAAAACAACCTATCACAGATTCCACAATATATAAGCAGCACAACTGTTTTCAACATTGATAATAAGAATTTCTTTTTTTTTCTTCTTTTTTTTGGAGCACCAAATCAGCATATTAGAAAGATTTCTGAAGGATATTATGACACTGAAGACTGGAGTAGTGATGCTGAAAATGTAGCTTTGACATCACATGTTTTTCACAACGTATGTGATGTATGAAATTTAACAAATATGAAATTTAATATTTCACAACATTACTGTTGTTTTCATCAAATAAATTAATCTTGATAAGCATAATGGTGCATTCACACCAGACCCGAATGAAGCGTAAATTAATAGAAATCGTAACCACCCCAATAGTTTTTTTGAATAATAAATTAACATAACTTCAATAAATCTTGCCCAATATACCTACAAAATGTTAAGAGGATTATTGTAAACACATTTTTTGCTTGTTTTTACCAACCGGTGGACCCATGGAAATTATTGTCTGTGCTAATCGACAGTATGTCACAGATACTCTGAAGCTAAACCTGTTTTAAACCCAAAACATTCCTTTAATTAACCAAATTCTCATCCATCTCCTGTCTCATGCTACAGTGAGGCATCCGTGATTTGCCATTATAAGAGTTGCTTTTTCCACGCATAACAATGCTCTAATTCACACGTTCATGGCTGTGAAGGTACAAAAACACACACGTACACGCATCCGCCTCCCACTTCTGAAGTCTCACACAGAAGATTCTCTGTTCGTCAATAGTACAAAAAAGTGCTAAATATGCTACCTCAGACGGGTGCTGTGGCAGCAAGGTGGATATGGCCCTAAGTTCCTCTTTAGTTTGCCAGAAAATTACCCTGCTTTTATACTGAAAAATGCTGTACAGTTCAAAGGCGCCTGGAGTGTTACGTGTGCCTGTCTGTGTAGGTCTGCACATCTATATATATATATATATATATATATATATATATATATATATATATATATATATATATATATATATATATATATATATATATATATATATATATATACACACACACTCATCCAAAGAAGGATTATTAGGAACACCTGTTCAATTTCTCATTAATGCAAATATCTAATCAACTAATCACATGGCAGTTGCTTCAATGTATTTAGGGGTGTGGTCCTGGTCAACACAATCTCTTGAACTCCAAACTGAATATCAGATTGGGAAAGAAAGGTGATTTAAGCAATTTTGAGCGTGGCATGGTTGTTGGTGCGAACGGGCCGGTCTGAGTATTTCACAATCTGCTCAGTTACTGGGATTTTCACACACAACCATTTCTAGGGTTTACAAAGAATGGTGTGAAAAGAGAAAAACATCCAGTGTGCAGCAGTCCTGTGGGCAAAAATGCCTTGTTGATGCTAGAGGTCAGAGGAGAATGGGCCAACTGATTCAAGCTGATAGAAGAGCAACTTGATTGAAATAACCACTCGTTACAACCGAGGTATGCAGCAAAGCATTTGTGAAGCCACAACACGCACAACTTTGAGGCAGATGGGCTACGACAGCAGAAGACCCCACCGGGTACCACTCATCTCCACTACAAATAGGAAAAAGAAGTTACATTTTGCACGAGCTCACCAAAATTGGACAGTTGAAGACTGAAAAAATGTTGCCTGGTCTGATGAGTCTCAATTTCTGTTGAGACATTCAAATGGTAGAGTCAGAATTTGGCATAAACAGAATGAGAAAATGGATCCATCATGCCATGTTACCACTGG
Source organism: Pseudorasbora parva (assembly GCF_024679245.1). Classification (NCBI taxonomy): domain Eukaryota; kingdom Metazoa; phylum Chordata; class Actinopteri; order Cypriniformes; family Gobionidae; genus Pseudorasbora; species Pseudorasbora parva. The sequence continues at coordinate 25,702,594 of NC_090177.1, read as the reverse complement.
GCAGGCTGCTGGTGGTGGTGGTGGTGTAATGGTGTGGGGGATGTTTTCTAGGCCCCTTAGTGCCAATTGGGCATTGTTTAAATCCCACTACCTGAGCATTGTTTCTGACCATGTCCATCCCTTAATGACCACCATGTACACATCCTCTGATGGCTACTTCCAGCAGGATAATTCACCATGTCACAAAGCTCATCTCATTTCAAATTGGTTTCTTGAACATGACAATGAGTTCACTGTACTAAAATGACCTCCACAGTCACCAGATCTCAACCCAATAGAGCCAATAGATCTTTGGGATGTGGTGGAACGGGAGCTTCGTGCCCTGGATGTGCATCCCACAAATCTTCATCAACTGCAAGATGCTCTCCTATCAATATGGGCCAACATTTCTAAAGAATGCTTTCAGCACCTTGTTGAATCAATGCCACGTAGAATTAAGGCAGTTCTGAAGGCGAAAGGGGGTCAAACACAGTATTAGTATGGTGTTCCTAATAATCCTTTAGGTGAGTATGTGTGTGTGTGTGTGTGTGTGTGTGTGTGTGTTATTCTATATATTAATAAATATATGTATTAATACATTGTTATAATAAATATATATGAATATAGTTGAATATGAATATCTCCCGTCCAAATCTCTTCTGTTCATAGGTGTGGAACAGTGTCCAAACTCCAGTAGATTGTCTCCACTATTCAAAGTATAAAGCTGATGTGTCCTCTGAGCGGAAAGTCTGTGAATATTTGCCAGAGACACACACGTCAACTTGACATCAGTATGCATGTGTGTGAGTGTGTTTGCAGAGCCTACACTCTGGAAAGTACAGCATGTGAGGATTTTTAATAGTTCTCCATTAGTGTGAGTGTGTGTGTGCACATGTATGTGTGTCAGACGGTCTCTTTCAAACATAGTGCTTCCACGGCATTGCTTGGACCCTGGGACACCCCTCCAATGAGGAACAGCATGTTGGGGGTCTGAATGGAGGCACAGGAGCAGCGAGGACTGGGTAACGGGGCCACAGGTTCCCATCTCCTCTTCAGCTGGTTATAACTCTCCACTGATGCCAGCGGGGATGGCTGGTTGCCTGACAGCACACAATACAACACAGAACAAATCATTGTCACAAAAAAATAACATAAAAGAGATGTATGTTTTGAAGTTCTCAAAATGTGTAACCAATGCATGATGATTTTAATTGAACAATCACTTTGATATGAACCTAGCATGGACGCCAGCCGAGCTATTTTGGCATGGTTGCCTGCTAAAATTCGCATTCCTGGATCTATATATCACATGATTGAGGTCGCTTCAACCGAATGAAGTGCCTAAATGTTGCCTTTTCATTTAACAGGAGATTGAACAATGTACCCTAGATGTGAGGTAATCTTTATGCAAGTGCAAAAGCTTTCAGTGCTTGGGGGTCAATTTGACTTCTGACAGATCAGATTCTTTTTTTTATTTTAGTTCACAGACTGCATTAATTAATGTTAACAAATACAACTTTTGCATTAGTAAATGTTGAGAATAACATTAACAAAAATGTATATTTTTTTTAATACATATTTTCATTTTTTTTGTATTAGTTTCATTCTACTTTAACAAATGATAAGAAACCAAAATATTAATCTTGTACATATGATTCATTTTATACTACTGACAGGCCTAGTTTATTATCGTTTTTTTTCTTTACTCTAGTTAATAGAAAAAAAAGATAATGTCAAATTTAAAGGGTTAGTTCACCCAAAAAATAAAATGTGAGATTTATCTGCTTACCCCCAGTGCATCCAACATGTAGGTGTGTTTGTTTTTTCAGTAGGACACAAATGAAGATTTTTAATTCCAACCGTTGCTGTGTGACAGTCATATAATGCATGTGAATTGGTAATAATTCTATTAGAGCAAAAAAAACAAAAACATCCTTAGACAACATGCACAAAGAGGATGCACATGACGACACTGATATCTTAAGACACAAGACGTCAGTTTGTGTGAGAAATCGAGCCGTATTTATATCATTTTTTATCTCAAATACAATTGAACCGCGTGAATGCTCGTATATCCAGAGTGTATATTGAACTTACCGGAAGTGCGTTCCAGGCTGTTGGATATAGCGTTGTATTTGAGGTAAAAAATGATATAAATACGGCTCGATTTCTCACACAAACTGATTGTTTTTTGTCTTAAGATATCAATGTGTCGTCATGAGCCACACGGCTCTTTGTGCATGTTGTCTAAGAATGTTTTTTTTTTGCTCTCATAGAATTGTTACCCATTCAAATAATTATATGACCTACACACAGCAACGGTTGGAGTTAAAAATCTTAATTTGTGTTCTACTAAAAAAACAAAGACACTAAATGTTGGATGCACTGGGGGTAAGCAGATTATTTATATATTTATATATATATTAATATATTATATTGAAATTAAAATTAACTTTTAGCAGATATATGCATTCAAATGTATTAAAAATGCATCAAAAATGTTTGTATATCCATATTAGAAAATATTGATGACTCATCCTGCACTACACAGATTTTTGTCCAATCAGATGTTCTCTAGAATCAGAATGCTCCTCCCCCAATTGCCTCCTGATTCAAGAAACAGAGAGTGGGACAGACAAACACACTGCTTGTCAAGAACTAAAAGTAAGTCAACTGTAAACAAGTCTCCCAGTCCACATGTCAAAGCCTAAAGAAAGCATCTCCACATTGGTTATTTCATTGTGAGCAGCTTATATGAATGCAATGCACATTAGACAGCCTCTCCAGCCATTCAATCCACACAACAGCCTCTCCACATTAGCACACAGCATCCACAGCACTCTCCCTCTCACAGCACACACACACTGCGGATGTTTCTCGCAGATGAAGCACTTGCCACCTGGTGGGTTTTGGGACTAAAACAGGTTTGAACAGGTGGCGCCATGCAGATTTCTTCAAATTATGTAACTCCTACAGATTCTGTGGCTTATGCTTCAGGAAACTTTTCCTCTGATGTGGCAAAATAAATAAATAAATAAATACAAAGTTTCCCTAGTAAATCCTGGCACAAACAGCGAACATTTCCTCATTTTTCCCCAGGGTCAGTTAGACTAGACTGGGTGTTTCACTCTTTTGCCTTCGGTGCTGAGAGACCTAAACCATCATGCGGTACCTGCCACTAAGTTTCCATGGTTACTCAAATTGAAGTGCAGATGATATGGACGGACTGGTGCGGTGACTATTGTTATCATCATTTCCTGGTAGAACAAACACTTGGGCGAATCTTCTTGCTGTAATCAAAAGTGTCACGTCAAGCTGTGCTCCGGCACTCGCGTGGAGAGCTCCTGCATGTTGCTACGCATCCTCAGGCACTCATGTTCACAGAAACACACATTTGTAAAGGCAGATTTGAAGAAGTCTGTATTTATTTTTTCTGAATGATTTTACTCCCAGAACAATTCTCACCACCTATGGCTCTGGTTCCAAGACTGGAGTATGTGAGGTGACAGAGGGAGTATGTAAAGAAAATGCTTGTGTTGCTGTTAACTTAATTCTACCCTAAATTAAAATAATATTAAAACAGAACATGCATTTCTAACAGGCAAAAGGATGTAAAAGGTCAAATACATGATATGATAGTTCCAACAAAGGCCACAGCAGAACTGCAACACGGCAGTGTTTCGTGAATGAATCTGCGGCATTGAGCGAATCGAGTCAATTAGCCCTTTCATACACCCGGTGCATTGAACGGCAGGTGCGAGGCAAGTGTTTTTTGCTTGTTTCAGTACGACGCAGTAATCATGTCTCATGTCTCTTGTTTTTAGACGTGCTGGTCTAAAAACAAGGTGTGTTCAGGGGCATTTGTTGGTGCGATGCTATTTTCAGGCCATTGACTAACAAAAACCTTGTCTAAAATCAATAGCTGACCTTTCAGACCATGCGCTCAGTTCGTTAAGATAGGGCCCAGTGATTCAATGACCTATTCGAGAGCTGCATCTGAAAACCTAGGCAGCTGACAGAAGTCTGTCCAAAATCATTTCTGTGAGGTACCTTTGTGTGCTTACGCTGCCTTACAAGTCATTGCCTGATAAGGCAGCTTAAGCGCACCAAGGTACCTTGCGAAACTTCTTTCAGACTGAAGCAGCATAACGGTTTAACGATCTATAGCAAAATCTCAATACTTTGTTATATACCCTTTGTTGGCAATGACAGAGGTCAAAGATTTTCTGTAAGTCGCCACAAGGTTTTTACACACTGTTGCTGGTAGTTTGGCCCATTCCTCAATGCAGATCTCCTCTAGAGCAGTGATGTTTTGCAGCTGTCACTGGGCAACACTGATTTTTAAAGATTTCTGATCTGGAGACTGGCTAGGCCACTCCAGGACCTTGAAGTGCTTCTTACGAAGCCACTCCTTCATTACTGGGCAGTGTGTTTGGGATCATTGTCATGCTGAAAGACCTAGCCACGTTTAATCTTTAATGTCCTTGCTTATAGAAGGAAATTTTTTTTTACTCAGAATCTCACGATACATGGTCCCATTCATTCTTTCCTTTACACAGATCTGTCGTCCTGGTCCCTTTGCAGAAAAACAGCCCCAAAGCATAATGTTTCCACTCCCATGCTTCACAGTAGGTATGGTGCAACTCAGCATTCTTTCTCCTCCAAACACAAGTTGAGTTTTTACAGATAATTCAGATAATTTGGTTTCATCTGACCATATGATATTCTCCCAACCCCAATTTCTAGCAAACTTGAGACGGGCCCAGACATGTACTGGCTTAAGCAGGGGGACACATCTGGTACTGCAGGATTTGAATCCCTGGTGGCGTAATGTGTTACTGATGGTAGCCTTTGTTACTTTGGTCCCAGCTCTTTGCAGGTCATTCACTAGGTCCCCCGTGTGGTTCTGGGATTTTTGCTCACCGTTCTTGTGATCATTTTGACCCCATAGGGTGAAATCTTGCATGGAGCCCCAGATCGAGGGAGATTAGCAGTGGTCTTGTGTGTCTTCCCTTTTCTAATAATTGCACCCACAGTTGATTTCTTCACACCAAGCTGTTTGCCTATTGCACAATTAGTCTTCCAGCCTGGTGAAGGTCTACAATTTTGTTACTGGTGTCCTTTGGCAGCTCTTTGGTCTTAGTGGAGTTTGGAGTCTGACTGTTTGAGGTTCTGGACAGGTGTCTTTTGTTCTGATAACAAGTTGAAACAAAAATCTTCAAACCTACCTACCTACCTACCTACCTACCTACCTACCTACCTACCTACCTACCTACCTACCTACTCAAATCAATAAAACTGAAAATTTCTTGCCACATATTTTTTGGTTGTTGTTGTTCACCAGTACAGTTAAAAAGATAATGCCATTAGAAAATTTTAGAATATTTAGATATTAGAATATTAGAATATTTATTGTTGTTTTTAAATACATTGACAGTATAAAATACACTTTTGTTTGATTTGTTTGTTCATTGATTGTTGTAAATATCCATTGTATCTACATTGGTTATTATAGTAATGCACAATGTAAACACAATCACAGGTTTTATTTGAAATTGTGTCTCTGCTTATGTCTACGGCTGGGTTTCCGTTGTCCGGTAATTACCGGACATTGGCCGGGAAAAAAATTAAATGTCCGACAAAATGAAATCTTTTCGGTCAAATTGTCAGATTAAAACTGCCTCTTATCGATACCGTAAGCCTGCGACGTGATGCACTCGCTGACATGACAGCGCTCCGTGGCTATGGAGGATTGCAATTCTCCACAGCCTGTGAAGCAGAGTAGGCCTATGTGAGCGGAGCGGATTGAGGAGTGGAGCGGCGAGATTTTGAATGGAGTGAGGAGCGATTTTTTTTAAAAGTCGGAGCGTTGTGGTTTTTACTCGCTCCGAGAGCGCTCCACTACCGCTCCATCACGAGAACAATTTATGACAACGGGCCGGCACAGCACTACATTTTTCGCCAGAACTAGAGCGTAGATCGGCTCAAAAAAATAAAGCCCAACCCTACCCGAGCCCATGCACCCGAGAGACCGGCCCTGCCCGTGTAAGTATCGAGAACGAGCCTGTAATGACTAATTAGCGGAGCGGAGCCGGTGTGATCAGCTCAATAATTCACTGGCGCGCGCTCATGAACCCACCGGTAAAATGATGTTCGTTCAAATCCAGCTCAGACATGACATAAATCTGTAGCTTACTATAGGCTACTTGTTGTAGCCATTAAACAATGTTTTTTTCTTCATATTTATGTTTAAATATTATAATATTATTTTTAGATTTCATCTGATTATGATAGGCTAAGTGCAAAGATGCAAGTGGGTCAGAAATGATTTTGGTGGTTATATTTAGTTTAATATTAAGTTTTGTTTTGTAAAAAGCCTTTCTTTCGTTTTGTACAAATTTTCTCTTAATTTTAATAAAGGTTTCTTCGGTTAATTGCATGTATTTAATAAATAAGAAATAAATAAGTAGACTAGGTCGCGGAAGCGATCGCTTTCAATGATCATGAACTGAAGCGCGTCTCAAATAAACTGAAACTCGGCAGGCTTGCCTCACAGACATGAGGAATATGTAGCCTAATATGTGTAGAAACGAAAAGATTTAAATAAGCACATAGTGCAGTGTTCAGAACTGTACACGGTAAACAACCAGCTTGATACAGATGATTACGGCGATGGGCATGAGCGGGATGTTAAAGTTTAAGGGATTTTTTTTCAATGAATCTGATTGGGTGCAAGCACATTTTAAACAGGTAGCACTTATTCACACACGTAATTTTGTGAATAAGTAATTTTGTCGTTTTCTCTAATGATTTCAAAAACATCTTGTAGGCCTAGTGCACCTGCTTACAGTTATATACGGTTATATTCTATTATATGCTTTTGTCATTTCACACGGTGGCCAATTTAAATGTTACCAACTAAATGAGACATACTGAGTTTATAATTAAATGTATTAATTGCGTTTAATTATTGCATCTAAAGATTTTTCACGTGAATAAAGGCAAATAGATTTGCACACTTTGCTTATAATCCCTGGTCTAGTCTGTTAAACTTGTCAGAAGTTCTCGTTTCTAATCTGCCCTCCTGGTCTATTTTTTCTCTCATCAAAACCGAATACCATCAGTGGTTGTACATCAAGAGCAGGAACAGTTTTTGTGCATTTTGTTTCGCGATCTGACCGGAACAAACAGAAAGTCTGCAACGGCGTTAAGCGTTAGATTAAAGCGCTCGTCTGTGTGGAGACTGCAGGAGCCGCGAGAGAAATCTGCAGCACTGATAACAGCGGCAACGAGCGATCGCCTCTTATTTAACAAACGAATGAAATTATACCCTTCTAGTTAACCAGAGATGTTTTGTTTGTATTAGTTAGGTTCATCCGTGAAGCAAGATAAAAAAGTGGTGGGGTCATGTCCCACCTGTCCCACCCGCAAATTACGCCTATGAGTTAAAAAAATTGGTTGATTGACGCCAATCGGACGTTCATGTTTTTTTCCGTCTATTTGAAAGTTAGGCTAATAAACATGTTGCATATACGGCCTGATTATGTCTTTTTTTTAAGTTACACAAACTGCTTTCAGGAATTTTTGACCGGCATATCATCAAAACGTCCGGAAAACGAAACCTCTGCCGGTCACTTTGACCGGCACCATTTTTTTCTAGCGGAAACTCTGGTCTACGGTGACATCTTGCTAAACTCAAGACACATAAGAGAACATTAAACAACTGAGGCATTTTATTCAGTCATGCATGTAATGTACAGAAGTGTCATTTCATTCACTATAGTAAATGGGACTAGAAGAAAGAATGTGAAAAATGAGTCATCCCCAAATGACAAAAGGGATAGAATCAGAATTTGATTCATTCTGATTATAATTTTGACAATTTTTGACATGTCACATAATCATTCAAATATGACAAACAAAGCGACCTTTGATTAAATCAATCCTAAAATCATTATCCTAATTACCTTAATACATTCACCCTGGAAATATGTTCCTTCAATCATTTCTTTACACTGACACTGCTATAATACCTGAACTAATGAGCATATATGGGCATAATGGAGTACATTTGAATGAGGCCATAGATGATTGAGGGACAAATCATCAGAAGAGCAATTTCCCAAACATAATCTCCAATATGGACCTAATAGCAGCCATTAATTCTGGAAAGACATGAGGAGCTACAGGGAATGAAGCATCTCTTCCAGTTTTATCACTATGTGTGTGTGTGTGTGTGTGTGAGAAATGTTTGTCTGAATAGGCTGATAGATGTCCAACAACGGCAGTTAAAAGAAGAGCAGAAGAAAAAGACGATGAAAAGACAAAAAATAAATAAATAAATGCCACGGAAAGATAAAAAAATTAGCACAGATACAGCACCAGATAAAACAATAAACAGCAACAGTAGTGACTCTAGAAACAAAGTGAGGAAAAGACACACATGCAACATGACATGATGACATGAAGGGGGGACGGGTAGAAAGAGGTAACAGAAACTAAAAGTGGATAGATCAAGCAGAGAATAAGGTATAGTGCTATAAAGTAGTGCGACGCTCAAAAGTGGATGTTCTCACATTCTATGAATAATGAAAATACACACGCACACAATCCTCCATCAGATCCTAAGATGCCTGAAATTCACTCTAATTCTAGACGAATGAAATAAAAATGTGCCATGTATAATCTGCAACGCTCTGCCCTAAATATCAGTTTTTGGGAAGATGAAGAAATTTCTCGCCCACTCTTTGAGCTGACATTTATTGAAGAAATCTCTCTTTCTAATGTAGCCACAGACAAACAGACTGGAAAGAGATAAGGCAGTATTTGAGACTGATTCAGAGCTTCTTCACTGGAGCGTAAAGAGCCAAATGAACAAATCATTTAGTTTAAAGGCATGCCAGTCTAGGGAACAGGCTGTAGTAGAGCGATTTCACATGTTTATTGATTCATAATGAAGCTAAGTGTGATTCTTTGACTTTCCAATTAAAACTAAGTTCTGCTTATGAATAAAACAAATGGATATGGGAATGTTGATTGAACTACACGCTAAAAAAAAAAATCGATGCAAATTACGCAGACTGCTTCCTAAGAGAAGGTCGCAGAGTTCGTAAAGTCGTTCAGATGTGGCCTGTAATTGTTGTCGATGTACTGTGAGGTAGAGTCTTGTTGCTAGGTGACATTAGGTGCGCAGTACTTACTCATGGCTGCACATAAAGACATGACATAATGAATCCATTTGCTTGATATGGCATTTCATTAAGAGGCCATTTCTGCCGCAGGTTGTTCTGAAAAATGACAGTCCCTGCGCTGCACATTGTAGATTTCTTTCCTGGTTTTCTAAGCTCAGTTGATCCTATTTGCATAATCCGTTCAACACCGGCAGTTACTTACCGAGACCCCCCGCAGCGATGACCCGTCCACCGAGACAGCCGACTACGAAGTCCGCCCGCTTCTCTCTCATGCGGCAGCTCCGCGTGGCCTTCAACCACACACCTGCACACAGGTGAAAACAACCACCAGAGGTTAAAGGTCAGAGAGGAGGTCAAGATCACACCAGGGTTATTATTGTTCATTAAAACTAAAATCGATTTTTAAAGGGGTCATATGATGCGATGTCTTGTTTTCCTTTTTCTTTAGTGTTTCTTCAGCTTACGACTCACAGACACCGCCTGTAAGTTTACATTTTTCGAGTTTTCTAATGACTATTAAAATGCGAGTTTTGAGCAGTATAGAGTAGCGCTTGTTTGTTAGTTTCTGCAATCACAAATGCAGACATGGTTTTGTTTACATAGTGTTTTGTTTACATTACTTTTTTATTAAATTTGTGTTTATTATATTATACTACATTTAATGGTAATAATGAAAAATATGTAATAGGTTTTATTATTAAAACCAAAAATATTTAATTTGAAGCTACACTATGTAACTTTCCCATCCACTAGAGGGCAACTATTTAAAACAAAAGTGCAGTTTGATGACGCCAAGTTTGAGTGCAGAATATTGGGACATGTAGTTTTCACCTCAGAGCCGGTGGAAAATAATCGAGATAGGACTCAGGCAGAAATAATGTTAATGAATGTTATTTTTAACGTTACAGTAGTGTGAAGCAGAGCAGGACCGAGTGTTGAGGGAGCTGAGCAAGGCCGCTGCAGTGATTGAAGCGCAACACACGGCTCCCGAGCAGCGGGACTTTTATTATGACAGGACACAGTCGCCGGCACCATTTCCACTTTTCCGGTCATGAGTATGAGGTAACGCATCTCTGTTTATCATATTAGATACATTTAAGTTTGTGTAAAATTATGTTATGATGTTACTCTGTGAGTTTATTCGGCGGCTGCTGTGACACTTGTTGCACACTGCAGTAAGTGTAAAGCGTTTCTGCCAAATAAAACAAATAAGACCGGAAAAGAGGGTAACCCAGATATGACGCAATTGACAGGTGACGCCCACAGACGTCCTGGTTCCTTGGTTAAAAAAGCAATTTTCTCACAATTTACAAATACTTGGACACATTTGGGATATTGTAAGAACTTACCTGAACAAAATATAACATTTTATATATATATTTAAATATATAACACTAGCCTGGTAGTTTTTGGATATTTTACTGCAAAAATACTACTTAGAGGGCCTACCTTTAATTAGCACTGTCATGACATCATCATTCCTGTGGCTCTAGTCACATCTCGGGTGACTGGCTCAAAAACTTCCATGAATTCCATGCACACTGATGGCAGATTGTGAACTTTCAGGGGGTCCTTTGCTAATTGAACAACAGTTCTCTCCAGGTATTATACCTTCTAAGGGTCTTCACAAATCAGTATAAACCTCCAGCATATGTCCCCGATTTACTCAAATTTTGCTCGTGGTCAGTTGTTAGCATGTGGAGACTGGCCACAGTTGACATGGAAACCATAATGTACCATAATGACTACAATCAAAAAAACTAAAAAAACAAGCAGGCACTGAATGTCAGAGTCAGAAAGAGTTCAGACTAACACACAGTTGATCTGCCCTGAAAATACAGACGGCTTGAGGCACAGCTTTAGTGATGAACATGCAGTCTCCAGAAAGTCTCCCTGCATGACAACATCTGCCTAGGAGCAAATTTATGCCCTCTCTTATCTCTTACCTCTCTTATACCACTCTTTTTGAGGGCACTTTAAAAATCAGTTCGCTCCATTTCCTTTCTTTGTTGTAACCTTCAGCCATCAGCCATCTCTTTAAACTATTGTGATCTCTAAAGCTCTTCAGCGTCTTTCAATTCATCCCGCATATTCTCCCTTCTGTCTGAATCATACTCTTATGGCCACTGTTCCTCACCCGCACACTCTTACCTATCTTTATTGGACTAAGCCCTCTTGCTCAAGGCATCAGGATGATGTGCTGAGGATGAGAAATACACAGCTTTAACCCAACCTTGTCCTGACTGATGGCACAATCTGCAGAGCTACTCTGAAATCCGTCTAGGAATGAATATCTTCCAGAATTGTTTGACTGAGGATTTTACCACTTTAATGGGGTCATAAGAAAAATTAATTTTCCTTTATATTCTGAGGCCAACAGAGTTGTACTTTAAAAGCATACTGTAATTACGCCGCATTCACACGGGGCGTAGGCGTTAACGCTTGACGGAGGGCGTGGCTGAAGCTGGGTGCTGACGCGATCGTCATAGTGACAACAGCCAATCACATTAACTTGCCGCTTGGACCAAAACACAACACAAAAAAGCGCATTTTTTGGTTGTATGTGCGAGTGCGATTGCCCGTGTAGTTGTTGTCAGCGCACTGCACAGGTGCACGAAGCTGTTAAGTACATTAAATCCTGAAAAAGCGCCGACAGCGGGAAGAATATCACGTAGTGGTCCAGGAGCTGCGTCTGGATTTTCAACGGTCTATGGTCTGGATGGTTCACGGAGCAGTAATGAACGCAATTGGCTAGCGTCTGCTGTAGGATATTTGCATACGGCGATCTGATTGGATGACGCCTGCGCTGGCGCTTGAAAAGTTGAGAATTCTTCAACTTCTGCCGCTTGCAACGCGAGTGAAGCGCCGTGACGGAACCCACAATTCAGTTCGGCAACGGATGATGTCACCCATTCAAAGTAAATGGGAAGCGTTAACGCCTACGCCCCGTGTGAATGCGGCGTAAGTTTAAGTTTAAGTTTCAGTTTCAGTACTCAACTGGATAGACCTACAACAATCAGAGCAATGGTGAAAATGAATGATGTATTATGAGTGACGCATAGTAGTGGGAAGTTTGGATCATTTTATGGACTCAGATTTTTGAATCTCATTCAGCAAAACGAACACATATTTTTTTAAGTGATTTCGTTCATTTCAGCAGAATATAATTAAAATGTAACATGTTACATTCCTCAACATTTCTAGTTTAAAAGGAACGGATCATTCATGAACGACGCATCACTAATGTCAACACAGCTCAACTGCACGCATGCTGGAAGATGAAGATGAGTGTAAACGATCTTTGCGGGTGTTGTAAAAAATTATTTAAGGATACACAGAGTATTTACTAACACAATAATCATTTTTGCCAGAAACAGTAAAGGTGAATGCATATATGAAAAAGTTATCCTTTCAGGATTAGAATGAATTCAACCAGAGCGCTCTTTGGTGACATGAATGATTACATTACGTTGTAGCGTCTGTGGTCTCTCACATGAGGACCAAAGATGAGTCAATGCTGATGTTGAGGGTGGATAGCTTTTAGCCACACATAAATTAGGGGCCCGATGCCAACGAGTCTGGGCAAGTGACATCTTCGACAGGTTTGTGGCCGAATTGAAATAAGACAGGCAGCCTCTTTGGAGAACTGTGAAAATTTCAATCAGATTACCTGGTCACATGACTTGAACCCTGTCCCCCCCCCTCACATTCTCTCAGACAGAGAGATGCCAAGATTCTCCCAATACACACAGACTCACAAACACACACACACTTTCCTTATAAAGCTTTAATTAAGACTATTCTAGACTGTATACGATGTATCTTTGTGTGTATGCATGCTCCTTAGGTCATATCAACTTAATCATGATGTATAAACAATGTAAGTTCATTTTAAATGCTTGTATTCCTGTGTAAGAATGTATCTCTGCTTTAATATCTCCCAGCCATAACGTGTTTGATATCTAAATATTCCTATTTCTTTGCCTTAATCAACGATGCACAAAATAGGATTATGAAATGTATCATTAATATGTTTAGCAAATTTGGGAGTAAAACTGTATAAAATCGACACCCTTTACGACACTTCATAAACATGCAAAGCAGGTCGTAAACCGAGACAAAGAGAATTTTTCCCGCTCAGAATTCACCCTCTGGATTGGGTAAACTAACCCAGAAGGGGTGTGGATTAATTGTCTTAAAAGACAAGTGGAAACATTTCTTTGGCCTCTTCCCTTGCTCTTCTCTTCTCCTCGCTTCTCTACTCGGCCACCAACTTTCCAGCCCCGAGGGCATTTTTCGGAGGGGAGAACGCAGCCCATTTCTAGAGCTACCAGCCGCTCCACACTGACCTCGGAAAGAACCGCCGGACACGCAGGACATTTGAACTCGGAACACACGCACACACGCGAGAAGCCAAAACTAAAGCAAGTATTCTTATTTCTAAAATCCAAACTGCTGTTAAGAGGGTCGTGTTATTTTCCCGTTGGGACAAGTTAACTCCGTGAGATCTCTGTGTAACTGAAGTGAAGCTGCCTCTCTCTCTCTCTCTCTCTCTCTCTCTCTCTCTCTCTCTCTCTCTCTCTCTCTCTCTCTCTCTCCCCCTCTCTATCTCTCTAATTTTAGTCTATTCATTATTTTCGTTTATGTACCATATTCTTTCGTTTACTATCTATATTTCTACTCTCTTGATGCATATTTAGTGTGTACTTTCTGTGTGAATTGTAGTGTTATTTTTAGTCTGTGTTTATTAAACTTCTAAAAGACATTTAATGAATTGAATCTGTTATTCTTCCACATACACGAAGTCAATGAAACTTACGATCCTAAACGTTACCTAACTACTTATGCTACTATTCTAGTAAAGTAACTTGTACGACCATTTGAAATATTGATTTTGTCCTGATCAGTAAAGTTAATGTTTCTTATGCGCTCGTAAAGCAGTAATCCCTTATTGAGAATTGATTTGAAAGTCTATAACTAATTTGCAGGACAAACTTAGTAAGATCATTTCAAGCAATTCCGTAAAGGGTTACTTGTATTTAATTAAACATTTTTCCCTATCGGAAAATTTTAATACGTAATGAATGACTAGCAAATTATATTCATAAATTCATGAATATTGAATATTAAATCCCTTTTGAGTTAATTATTCCCCGAGACATTAAACTCACATAGTCGTTTTTGTTACAACGTTATCTGTCCATCATCATATAAAGCCCACCCTGACAATTGGATTGGTCCGAACAGTCCGACCTCAAATGTTGTGGGCGGGGTTAAATTCGGTTGGCATCCAGGCTAACTCATTCATGAAACATTCTTAAATATACGAGCAAATTCGGAGAAATTTGTGAGTAAAATTGACCTTTCCAAAAACTATCCTCTGGATTCACAAATGCTTCCTAAACATCAGATTTGGTAGTTAAACATGTGTATGTTAATAAATAGGATATGCCCGGACACTCATTAACAATTATCATAATCCCGCCCATAAATTACAATTGACAACCATATAAGGACGTCATAATATGAAGTGAAAATTGTCTTCACTAAATAGAATTAAGTGGAAAAAGAAGCTTTATTGGTTGAAGTACATTCAAAATGCAACATTTTATTCACAAGTGTACAAAGTGGCATATCAGGAAAATATACCTAGAAAAAAGAAGCTTGGCAGCAAACTACAGATGCTGTTAATGCAGTTTCATCTGTCAATCGAACTGTCCAAGAAGTGAAAAGGAAATGGTTTCAACATAAAGCTTGAGAGTAAAAAAAGGCTTGAGTAATTATCGACAAAACCTTGAACAAACTGGAGGGGGACCATCATCATCAAGCGTATCTGTGATGAACGCTTCATCAGCATAATTGGTAAAATGTCTCTGTCAGGTGTAATTTCCGATGGGGCCAGTCATAAGTCCCATAAATCATAAATCATAAATGTGGTAAATAATGTTATCAAAATGCATGTCATCAGTTTGCCTAAGTGAATACAAAACATTCGATTTTTTTACGCACAATTTACACTTGATAGGGAGCAGGTGTACATTTCTTTCGTACCAACCAACATTTTGCAAATACACACATTTTAGTGAACCCTAAAATGCACAGTAGTACAGTTAGAGCGAGAGAGGGAGAGATTGCAGAAAGGAGCCAGAAAAGCATGTGCGTCAATATTATTTATTTATCCATTAAATTGTTTGTTCGTTCATTCCATTTTTCTATAAGGCCTTTTTGCAGTAGCCTAAATTAAACACAAAGCCAACAAGTATGCCAATCAATAATTAGTCTGTTTATTTGTATTATCTGTAATAATAATGAAATACTGCGCAGCAGGCCTATTAATATATTTATATATTCTGTTTAATTTTCTATGAAATAACTTAGTCCTATATGCTTTATTTATTGAAATTAAACTGCACATTTCCATTGATTGTAAAGTTTGACATCGAAAACGGCAGATCAAGCGGAGGGGGTTGCATGTTAGCAGAGTTAGATTTTTCCTGGAGATCCTTGGCTTGATTTTCTGTGGTGTTTTTTTCCTAAGAGGATCAAACTCCATTTCTTTCTTTTTGCCGAAGATGTCCTGTAGCTTCTCAGGCTTGTTTCACACTTGTTTTACGACATGATCTGCCTGCTCTCCAACCCTAACCCATTTCCGAGATAGTTCACACCCATCGGTTCACGGGAATACCAGCATTCTCTCCTGTCAAGCTCCTCCTGTGGGGCTTTCAGTGGATGAAGATAGAAGGGTGTGGCATCAGGTGGGCATTTGGTGATGTACTTTGTGGAACTATTAACAAGGCAAAGGGCTCACCTGGATTGGCAAACATGAATCCTCGGTAGCAGTATTTGTTGGGGTCGGTGGGCTTTTTGTGTTTTTTTTTTTTTTTTTTTTTGTGCATTATAAGACAAGCAAATCTATTCATCACCATTTTCATCTTTTTAATGACGATTTAATACTTTCTTAACTTTTGATTTACATCACGGCAGGTTCCGCTGAATGTCAAAGCGGACCTTGCGTACCAGCCCAGATGCTGTATCTGGTGACAGATACGGAGAGTTACAAATGCGCTCTATTTCAGCGGTCAAAATGGGATGGTGATGAGAACTGGAGTCTTTCCAAAACTTGCCAACCTTTTAAGGACAGCTCTGAATACGTTGTTGGATGACTTGAATTCCCATTAACCAACGATGTTGTGTTTGGGTATATGGTGTTAGTCCAGCACTCAGGGAAAGAACTTGAAACTGAATATTCTGCGTTTCGGACTTATGGCATAGAACGCCCGAAGCTGGGTATTTAAAGCATCTGCCTCCTCCCGCTCTACTTCATGTCTTTTGGATGAGACGTTAAACCGAGGTTCTGACTCTCTGTGGTCGTTAAAAATCCCAGGATGTCCTTCGATTAAGAGTAGGGGTGTAACCCCGGCACCCTGGCCAAATTTGCCCATTGGCCCCCATTGGAAGGGGATTCCCCCTTCTATGTAAAGCGCTTTGAGTGCCTAGAAAAGCACTATATAAATGTAACAAATTATTATTATTATTACTTTGTCCACAGACGTATTTGGCCTTTAGCCAGTCGTTAAAAACATTGAGCCCAAGCTGTTGTTTTTTGGTGTTTTCTTCATGTTTTTTGCCCTCCAGTCTGTCCAGCTGTTCTTCGCTATTTGTTTTACGCCTTTTGTTGTTGCCGGCTGCCTTTGTTGTCTGCTTCGCTTTATTTATTTTTTCATCTGGATTATCTAAAACTTGTTTCGCCCAGTTGTTAAAATGTTCATGTTCACCATAAAAATAAAATTTACTTTGGCAAAAATTTTACTTTCATTTTGTTCTTGTCTGTGTGCTATATTGGTATTGTATGATGTATCCCATCTTCCGTTATTACAATTGACTACGTGAAGTAATATTTAACTGTAATGGGATCAAGATATGCCTAGAACTACTTTAGCTGTGCGTTTCCCTGGAAACAATTGCACAGCTTTGAATGTTCATGAACCAATCAGATTCAAGCATTCAACAGCCCCATAGTATGTGCATTCATGTACAAGGTTCACAACTTCTTTAAAACTAAATTTGAGCACCATAACTGTAGACCTATTACTTTTTTTTCACAGATACTCAAACCAGCATTTGACAAAGGGCATTCTGGGCAGCCTGACAAGCCAGACCCACTTCAAGATGTTTGGTCTGGAAACTCACCATAGACAGGGCTCAATCCGAGGGGCGGGATGAACGGTTGTCTTTCAAACTCCCTCTGCACGCGATAGGATAGCGCTACAACCAACCAGAGCAACGAAGGTGAAACAGAGCTTGTTGATAGATTAAACATTTACCGTATCCGGTCGGCTAAACTCTGAACACATCTTCCCTTTTTAAGAATGACTTCAGTGCCGTTCTTTGTTCTTTTCTCAGAGAAAAGCTTAACCCCTTTAAGTCTTCCAGAATCACGGTCAAAGCTGATTCGAAAGACCGCCGCCGTTCACCAGTTTCTGTGTTTACTAGAAGCACGCAAACGCAACTCGGCCATCGTCATTATGGCCCCGCCCGCCGACTCTATACACAATGTGATTGGCCCGTCCAGAGTGAGGGGAATACAGCTCAGAAGGGTATTGAGAGTTCCTAGACCAGGGGTTTTCAAACTGGGGTCCGGGGCCCCCCAGGCGTCCTCCAGAAGGTTCTAAGGGGTCCCCAGAAAAATGTTTGATAATTAAAAGATAAAGCAAAAATTGATAAAGTCTACTGGCCAATCTAACTGTTTAATTTCTAAACGTTTCTCACCTTGTTTACCTTTCAGAATTGTATATGTTTGCTTTGTATCTTGCTAGTGAATTTTTCTCACTATAGTCCATTTTATCTCGCTCACTGGGTTCGTAGAGCAGAATTCTTAATGCGGTACACAATCTGCTTACAAGTACATACATTTATTGTGAAAGTTGCTTATACAAGTCATTTTTAATTGAACACCTTCGTCAGGTTTATACGTCCAACATTAAGTACATCCAATTTAAATTTGGAAACAATGTTGTATTTAAAATCTCATACTTACTATTTATCTAACAGTTTAAATGTTTTTCAATACATAAAACTATATCGATGGATTTAAGGGGGTCCCCCATAAAGGTGCATCATATATGGCGGTCCTTGGCATCGTAAAGTTTGAAAAGCCCTGTCCAAGACGACACTCGCGGGCAGATTAAATTGTGCGTCTAGATTTCTAGGCTACATTCATCCAGAGGAAATATTGGTCCAGAAGATTTTTGAGACTTTTTCTCTTTATGAGTGAGTCAGTGAATCGTTTATAGTTATTCATTCAGACACACTGATTACTTCACAAACAACTCACTTAAACACACCGATTAATTCGGGAACAGAACTTCCAGTGTAAAATTATGATTTGTAGTATAAAAAACTTACATTCTAACATTATAAGTAGATCTCAGGGAAAATATGCTAAATTAATAATGATATTAACAGTATTAACAGGCATCAGGGGTGGTTCCTCGTTTCATATGGTGGCTTATAATAACTATAATTATAATATAATGAAACTTTGTACAATACAACAGCAGGACAAAGACACATAGGTTGAAGACAACAGATAATCAAATACTGATAAAACATTGCTACCTGACAGCTGTCAAAAAAATCTAAAACAGAAAAAGCCAGAAAGACGTTGGTGTCTTGAATTGTCTCGTCTGATAATGAAGCTCTGCATTTAAGCACCTGTTAAGAAACACAGAGAAACAAAGCAAAATATCAAAGGAAAAAGCTCTCAACCTCTCTGTCTGTCTTTGCCTTCACACACACACACACACACACACACACACACACACACACACACACACACACACACACACACACACACACACACACACACACACACACACACACACACAGGTTAATGAAGTGTGGCGGCCCAGTGTGACCGGTCAAGCTGTTTTTTAAAAGCGAGAAAGCCATTCACCACCTCACTAGCTACAGGTAAGCTCATTTTATGAGATTACAACACATTGAACGGAGAAAGAGAGAACAGTACAGAGAAGAAAAGATTTGGATGGAGGGAAGAAAAGAGAAACGGTTAAGCAGGAACAATTTCCACCTCCCGCTGCTCCTTCTGAAACCGCAAGATAAATTGGTTGAAATTGCCAATGACTCCACACTGACAGGAGACTGAGTGTTTGTCTCTTTCTCTCAATGTGCATGAGACACAAATGGAGCTGAATTAAGGTCAGAGGTCACAGACAACTCTCTGAAGCTCTACATCACACAAACATGTTCAAATCTGATGGTTTATGTAGCCATGTGTACAGTGATGATGGCTTCTCCCCATATAAGATCTAATCTGTAGACCACATTTCATTCTCAGATGCATCCGTTTTCATCTGAGTCAATTAAACGACAGGTGAAGGGAAAATATTCCAGGTCATAGCTGTTTGTGTACAAAAGGTCAAATATATACTGTAAACTATTACAGAAGCCAGTATGTTTTACAGTATATAGTGAGGCAGAAAAGTATTTAGTCAGCCACCAATTGTGCAGGTTCTCCCACTTCAAAAGATGAGGCCTGTAATTATCATCATAGGTAAACTACCAACTATGAGAGACAGAATGAGAAAAAAAAATCCAGAAAATCACAAAGTCTTATTTTAAAGAATTTATTTTCAAATTATGATGGAAAATAAGTATTCGGTCACCTACAAAAAAAAAAAAGCAAGCTAACAGACCTGTAACTTCTTGCTTAAGAGGCTTCTCTGTCCTCCACTTGTTACCTGTATTAATGGCAGCTGCTTGAACTGGTTATCACACCGGTCCACAAGAATTTCAGAAAAGGGACCAGGATGACTGATCCGTGTAATGGAAAGAATGACTATGGCCACGTATAGTGAGATTTTGAGTAAAAACCTCCTTCCATCAGCAAGGCCATTGAAGATGAAACATGGCTGGGTCTTTCAGCATGACAGTGATCCCAAACACACCGCCTGGGCAACGAAGGAGTGGCTTTGTAAAAAGCATTTTAAGGTCCTGGAGTGGCCTAGCCAGTCTCCAGATCTCCACCGCATAGAAAATCTTTGGAGGGTTTTGAAAATCTGTGTTGCCCAGTGACAACCCCAAAACATCACTGCTCTAGAGGAGATCTGCATGGAGGAATGGGCCAAACTACCAGCAACAGTGTGTAAAAACCTTGTGGCGACTAACAGAAAACATTTGACCTCTGTCATTGCCAACAAAGTATTGAGATTAACTTTTGTTATTGACTAAATACTTTTTCCCCACCATAATTTGCAAATAAATTCTGTGAAAATCAGACAATGAGATTTTGTGGATTTTGGTTGAAGGTACTCATTGTTGAAGTGTACCTATGATGAAAATTACAGGCCTCTCACATCTTTTTAAGTCGGAGAACTTGTAGCTATGCAAACTGTAGATGCTGGTAATATAATAATAATGAAATTAAAAGGACACTTATTTATTGAGAGTCACTTTCATGACACTTCAGTGACATTTTTAAAAAAGTGCACTTCGTAATAAAGGCACAATTAAGTTTAATCTTTTATGTGCTTTAAAGATTTTGATCTTCTGAATGACATAGTAAAGTTCATGTCCTTGATATAACAAAGTTAATATATTTTAAATGTACTAAATTACTAATAATGAAATACTAACTTTATCATTACAAATGTGTAATTACAAATATATTTAAATACATAATGTAAACTATAATACATTTTATTTAATTGTAAATAACATGCAATTAAGTGTCTGAAAACATTACATTCAGTCCACTCTTAAGTAAATTCTTTTAAAGTATGTTATTTCCATAATAAGTAGTCCTACTCATATTTTAAGTATGCTAAAGTATGCTTCCTTTTCAATGTCTCTACAGTTCGCTGGAACTAAATCTGGTCTACAGTCCACTAATTGGGGAGCGCTTCCCTAGATAAATGTATGATGAAAATCTATTCTTATATATACCATCATGTTAACATTTCGAGAACTGAAAATAAGAAAGGAGGCATCATACATCATAGCAAAGTCTACAAAGCACTGCACTTTCCCTTTGAACTGCTGCTTTAGATTACCTGTCTGCTTGCCTGCCTGTCTGTGTGTCTGTCTGTCTGTCGACCTGTCGCTTGCTATTGAACCAGACATGCACACAGCTGCGATTCTCTCTGTAGCTAGAGAGCAGGAGGTGTTGCATGATTGACAGTTCTGCAGGCTCAGAACAACGACCCAGCTGGAGATGAGACCCCGTGTTTATTTAAAGCCCACAAATCAATCATCTCTTCTTTTTCTATTACACTCACACATGCGCACACAAACCTCGTTCTGATCTAAAATATTTTTGTGAGTATTTTCAATCTACACATTTTCTCTATGTATTTTAATCGTGATTCACCTTCAACCAAAGTCCTTTTCAAGTCAGTTCACTCAGTGGCCATATCTGCAACACCTCTGGGCAGCTTTCTTTCGTGCATACAAAACCAACTTGTATCTCCTTAGTCCTTACCAAAATCTCTTAAACTGCTTACCGAACTCACATTTATAAAACATTACAAGACATGAACCAAGCCAATCAGTTACGAGGTCAAATGCAAACTTTGATTTGAAGCAAAAAAGTTTTAGTGAGTAGCTACTTTGTTGGCTTAAGACCCTGAATATTGTCCAAAGCTTTGTTAAAAAAACTCATGCTAAAAAACAAAAAATATAGATTTTAATATCAATTCTTGCACTTTGCTCCCCTTAGCTTAGTGGTGATGAAAAAAGAAAATGTTCTTTTCAATCTAAATGCTTTAAAAAGACATCTTTGACAGTTGCACCTTCTGCTTTTTACGTTTCTTGCAGCAGCAAGTTAAAAGTTCTTTTGAAAACACGTCTCAACGCCTTGCATGCACTCTTTTCCATTTTGTTTGCATTTCTAAAAGAACAAATGTGCTCGTTCATTTAGATCACTGCAATTTTAAAACGCTCGTTATCTGTTCAAGCCAATAGGTGGGACTGTCCATAGACAATATAAATACATAGACGCCTATAAATGCTGTCAGACCACAGGTTTCAATAAACCGTTTGTGGCAAGCAGCGGGGCAAGGGACCGTGAGAGCGGGCCGGTGACGAGTGGTAATGAGTACCAGCTGTGTGACACACCGGTCTCGTCTCGCGGCCAAGAGACGGGAGCATAAAAGGAGGAGCGAAGGCAGCGGAAGACGAGAGAGGACCAGGCCTGGATTTATGTTATGTTTTGTTTACGTTTTATTATGTGTGTGTGGGCAGTCGTCCATGAGGGGCTGCCCACGTTTTATTATGTGTGTGTGGGCAGTCGTCTGTGAGGGGCTGCCCGCGGTTTTAATTTCGTTTTGTTTATTTATTTTGAATTAAAAGTTTTGAACGTTCGCCGGTTCGCGCCTTCTTCCTTCCATCCACAAACCTCGTTACACCGTTATTGATTCAAAATGCTGATAAGAGAATGGTAAAGCTCAGAGTTGAATAAGGCCTGTTGTGTTTGGAAGTCCTAGATCTCCTCATCTCTTCTACACTACACCCGACTGTGACAAATATTGAATTTATTGATGCAAAAACATTCTCAGCAATTGAGAACAACAGCAACTCAGCCACAAAGTGGTAGGCAAAGTGAATTGACAGAGCGGGGTCAGCGCATGCTGAGGCATAGTGCGCAGAAGTTGCTAACTTTCTGGAGTTAATAGCTACAGACCTCCAAACTTCACGTGGCCTTCAGATTAGCTCAAGAACAATGTGTTTCCATGGCTGAGCAGCTGCATTCAAGCTCCACCAAAAGAGCAATGCAAACTGTCGGATGCAGTGGTGTAAAGCACACTGCCACTGGATTCTAGCAGTGGAGATGTGTTCTCTAGAGTGACCAATCACGGTTCTCTGTCTGGCAATCTGAAGGAGGAGTCTGGGTTTGGCTGTCGGCAGGAGAAGGGTACTTCCCTGAATGCACTGTACTAGGTGTAAAGTTTGGTGGAGAGGGGATTATGGCATTGGGTTGTTTTTCAGGGGTTGGGCTTGGCCTCTAAGTTCCAATGAAAGGAACTCTTAATGTTTCAGCATACCAAGACATTTTCGATGATTTTATGCTCCCAACTTTGTCGGAACAGTTTGGGGGTAGCTCCTTCCTGTTCTAACATGACTGCACACCAGTGCACAAAGCAAGGTCCGTAAAGACATGGATAAGCAAGTTTGGTGTGGAGGAACTTTACTGGCCTGCACTGCTAAACCTTGTGGAAGTCCTTCTTAGAAGAGTTGAAGCCGCCACAGTTGCAAAGTGTGGGCCAAATATTAAACCCTACAGATTAAGATTGGGATGTCATTAAAGTTCATGTGGATGTAAAGGCAGGCATCCCAAAACTTCCGGCAATATTGTGTGTTTATTAAAAATGTCACTTTATCAAATTACTCTAAAGATTTTTTATTATTATTATTTAGTGAACTTTGTAATACATGTTTTAATAAATTTTGTAATTAACTGTAAGCCATTATTGGGTGCCTTTCAAATAAAAATTCAACTTTGGACACACCCCTAGTGTCAACATTGAGCTTTTTACTTTTGTACAGTTTATCAAAATACAGTAGCATACAAATATATAAAATCAAACACAATGGAATGAAAGTGGCATTTTGGTCTCTACTGTGAATTGCACATCCACGCACAAATAAATCCCTGATAGTCTCCTGCACACTGTTGGACTGTGGGATTGATTAGAGCGGATCGATGAGCTAATCCACGAGAGCTGTGCATTTTATCAGTCAGTGTGATGCTGCAGAGGAGCTCATGTGGAGTTTGTGTTATCAGAGCCGCCGGTCCAGATGGCCCTTGTGAGGCAGGAGAGGAGAGTTGAAAATAAGGAGAAATGACAGGTGTATATAAGGAAGGAATGTGTAAGGTCAGCCTGAGAACAAAGGATAAACCAAGAGAGGAGTAAAAGATGTGACAGCAGGACATCAACGACAAGGACTATCTAAGGTTTCTATCATACCAAACCTTTAGGCAGGAAGTTTGTATTAAATCCTGTGTTGGTGATGCACACAAACCATTTCTGCATGATTTTACTGTGAATAAGGATGAGGGATCAAGCATTGTTGCTAACGCCACACTCATTCATGTACAAAAAGCCCCGAGAACACAAGATGACAATAGCAGCCTTCACGTCTAATGAATGAACACACTGCCTGTACGGCACAGCACATGGAGGCATAAAATCATTGGACACCAAAGCTGTTCTTTTTAAATCTTTTGTGTTCCGCGGAAAAAAGAAAAGCCTGGAAAGACATAAGGACGATTAAATGATGACAGAATATCAATTTTAGGGATAACTTCCTAAAGATTCAATAAAAGCCTCTTTGCAAAGCCGATGTTTTATTCCATTAAAATGTTGGAACATTTATGGTTTATTTACGGCACATTTTGGTATATCACAAAAAAAAAAAGAATTCCATGAAGTGGATAAATTCTAAAAATGTGCATTAAACAAACGTATGGGCTCAATTGAGGCTCATAATTTTCAAGACATATAAACTACGTACGAATGAAACACTTTACCAAATAAACCCCTTGATGCCCAACAACAACAAAAAAACTCTTGTCGCAAGATTACAGAACAATCTGGGCAGAATTGTGTTCTACAAACTGTTAAGATCAGAGATACTGTAAAAATGAATTAATTAAATATAAAAAAGAGAAAGAAATACACTTCAGTTGCTCATATTACACAATTCAATTGACTAGGCATCAGTTATATTCAAATGTGGTCATATGTTAATTTTTCGAAATTTCAGAATAAGCCATTTTTGCAGCCTGTAGTATTCTTTCAAAGTAGAATGAACTCTTATCTGAAAAGACTAATGAAAACATGGTTTCTCATGATAACCCCTTTAACTTTTCCCCCGCCATTAACAGAATTTTCCGTCTTTTTTTTTCACTGTTAAAGTCAGTTCACACTGCACAGACAAACACCAACACACGTTTGTTGGGTTTTGTTGCATCAGTGTGTCAGCGTCTATTGGAGTTGGTCAGGGTGTGTTGTCACCTGACTGAACATGTTCAATCAGTGAGGGCATTTACATGCACACCAGTAAGCTGATAACTCCCAAACATCAGCTTATTGGAATAACCAGTTTCCCCCGTTTACATGCAAACCAGTAAACTGACAATGCAAGTAAACCACGTTTACATGACTTTATTAATAAAACGGGTATTTCCTTGTAGTGACGTCAAAAATAATAATGTCCGTATCTGACTCCAAATGTTATGTTAGTTGTGATGGGTGGCCTTAACTACTATGTACTAACATTTTAATTAATAATTGGATACAATGCACTTATTGTGTACTTACATATTTTTATATTGTACATTTAAAAAATACCTGCATGTCATTATGTCTGTAATTAATTTCTGTAGTCACATTTGTAATTACACAGTTGGCACTTCCCTTACACCTAACCCTACCCTTAAACTGACCCACACCACCACACCTGTCCCTAACTCTACCCCATTTCCCACCTCAATATCAGCAAAAGTGCTTCGCAATACAATTTGAACACAGTAAGTACATTGTACGGGGTACACAGCGGGAGATTTACGGCTCATATTATTCTCTCATGCTGTAACAGATGTAGCGTTTTGACTGAGCCTTTTCTACTTTTGCTGCATGAGATGGGAACACATTTTTAAAATTTTCTGTGTCTTAAAAGAGTCTATGTTTGTTATTATATGTCCTTTGTCCATGCAAAATGCTCACTCTGTCTGGATGCTTTTAAATATGCTCTGAGTATGCGTTTTTTTTTGTCACCTATCACACATGCGCACTTCAATAAACCAACAGAAAGCAGGTTAATGCGTTTACATGCCGCGCAAAATCGGGGTAAGAGGCAAAAAAACTACCTGTTCCGACCAGTTCATGCTTAAGCCGCTTATGACCTTACTTTGATAAAAGAAAACGGGTTACCGCGTTTACATGACCATGTTCGTTGTCGGCTTATTAAGCATAATCGGCTTAAGAACGTGCATTTAAACGCACTCAGTGTTTGTTGTTGTCTGTTTGGGGCAATGTGAGCATGACAGTTATTTTTCATAAATTGTAAACCCAACTACCAACTTGTTTGTTGGTGTGTGTTTTGGCGTTTGTGCAGTTTGAATTGGTCTTAATAGGCTGTGGTCTGCTAAAGCATTTTAGCCAGCTGAAAATGCTAGACTTTTTTTCCGCAGGGAACCAGGGACCTTTTATTCCCAGGGACCGCAGATGCAAATTATCTATCTTAGCTAACTCTGGCACAACATTTGTGTTGTGTATGGTCCCTGTTAAATAAACAAATAAACTAAACTAATCTAAACTTTCTGCTGAAAGTGCCTAGCTGTGGGTGCTTGAGAGCGTTTTGGCAGCGCACCATTTTTTCCCATTGAGATACTTTGTTCGCTATGATACGGAACATCGGATGTGTTACTAGTGTCTAAGTTCATATATAGTTGTGTATAGTTTCTGTATTGTTTCTATATAAAAATGCCGATACAATATATATGATTTGCTCTGACTCTTGTTTTAAATGGTTTTGCTCCATTATGCTTCTTGTTGTCATCTGTAAACGTTGTAGGAGAATGTGGCAGTTGGTCTGTGTTGTATTTGTACCACTTCTCCTCCACTGTTATTGGACTGCTGGGTAAAAAAAGTGACAGTGATGAGCGCTGCATTTTATCCAAAGCTGAAAATTCATCAACTCTTAGCCACTGGTAAAAAACACAGAGCACTTGAAATAGCTTGAGCGTGAATTAGACGCCTAGCACCTCGTTACGGTTATGGCGTTTTAAAAACACGGCACTCCCATTGAAAAGAATTGAAAAAATACGCCCTCCACATGAAAAAACACTAATACAGTAGGTGGAGCTACTATGCATCTCATGAAAGAGTACAGAATCTATGGATCTAAACACATGGAAAAAGAAGCAGTAACAAGCGATAAAACCATAGCTTATGCACATTTTTACAAAACTCAATTTTCTTAGCCTTTTGCTCAAAATGTTGCTCTTTTTAAAAAATAAACACCCACATTTAAATGTGGATAAAAAAAAGAATGCATGAAGCTAGAAAACATTTTTTGTTGTTGTTTATAAGCAGAGCTCTCTTGTTTCTTTTAATATATTGCATGTTCAGATTTTCATGAAAGTTTTGTGAAAATGATCAAATATGCTGATGATGGCTAGCAACTTTTTAAACTTTTTTTTTAATTACAGGATCACATTCAGTCATGTTATAAAGGTATCAACTACAGTGTTCACTGATATGACAGAGTAATATTAGTAATCTTAACTCGGATCCTTTTGTTCATGAGAGATATTAAGCAATATCATTCAATTACTCATGCTCAGTGTTTTTGCTGGCAGTATGATTTATATGATTATCTTATGCTGCATTGGAAAGGTAACTTCTGCCAATCATTGATCTGCTTTCAATTTTTGGTCTGCCCTCTTGAAGTTGATTGCCATTGAAATAATTGTTTACCTTGCCATTTAACAAGCAATCTATTTCTGTGACAGCGCTGGGTGAATGTATTCACAGAAGCACTGCAGAACTTTCAATTCAGAGTGACTGGATGCTTTTGATGCAGCACAAACTCTCATATGCAAAAAAATGCATATGCATATTTATGTAAAACTGTAGCTAAGCACTAAATGTTGTGCCACAATGTTGCTCATATGCATAAAAATATCTAATTCAAGCTAAAATTTCCTATAAATCAGCATCAGTTGAATTGCATTTGCACAATTACGAGTCATATTTAGTCAAACATACAGTTATAACAGCATAATTATGCATATCTTACATGCATGCTTGCTAACAAACTATGTCCGATCGGTCGTATCATATTTGCATGAAGCTAAGGAAGACTGGCCAAGAAAACAAAGTTTCAAACATAAGCAGCGGAATAAAGAGAGAAAAACGACATGAAAGCATTCAAAGTGACAGCACAGGGAGAAGGCAATGAGACAGTGAGTGACAGAAAACGAATATCAGAAAAAAAATGGGACAGGGAGAGAACGAGAGACAAATGAGCATGAAGAGCACTGTGGAAGGTGTTTGATTATGTTATGATTCCTCTAAAATGTCAAAGGCTCTTCGCATGCACTCTCACTTAGCTCTGACAAAGAGACAGAGAGCAATCTCAACTCATAAATACTGGCAGATGGACAAGAGGAAGCTGGCCAGAAGAAAATCAGACCTTACGGGCAGCGATCCTTTAGTGCACACTTCACTTTCATCAACACACATTTGCTTAATTGATTTGCCATGTCATAAATGTTTAAAACATTTATGTGCAAATGCATTATACTATTTCTATACGGGTCACTTGGATTTATTGGATGACACATTTAAAAAAAAGGGATGGTTCACCCTGAAATTGTGTCCTTGTTTACTAACCTATACTTTGTTCCAAATCCATATGACTTGTGACCTACATAAATAAGGAATAATTGATGATGAGCCATTGAATTATTCAAAAAATAATGCACACCCGATGTGGTAATGCGGTCCCGGTGCTAAGCAGGAAAAAAAAAAGTTTTCTAGTGTGCATTATTTAAATATGGATTATAACCGCTTATACTACAGTTAACACACCTCAAAAAAAAATTCAGATGGTTTATTTCTACACATTTGTCAGGTGTTTGTCTTTAAAACTCTCTTGTGTGCAGGACTGATTTCTTATACATCTAAACCCAAGCTTCCGTTGCTAATTCCAAAACGTCATTTTAGAGCTAGTAACAGAGGCTTGAGCCACTGATAGCAGACTAAAGGCACTTATTAATGCAGTGAGTTACTAGAGAGAGAGCGAGAGAAAGAGAGAGAGAGAGAGAGAGAGAGAGAGAGAGAGAGAGAGAGAGAGAGAGAGAGAGAGAGACAGAGAGAGAGAGAGAGAGAGAGAGAGAGAGAGAGAGAGAGATGTGAATTACCTCAGTCTGTGTGTCTCTTTCAACTGTGTTCGGCAGCAGTGTTTAATAATATAGAACTGTAAGCACAGTGCCTTTATTACCTCAGTAGTGAGAAATGTCATGTAGCTTTTAAGTTGCTGAAATATTTTACTGAAAAAATCATCAGAGCAGCGCTGACAACATGTTTCTGTGAGAGTTTGTCTATAGTGTATATGTGTATGTGTGAGTGGGAGAACAGAGAGAGTGGGACAAAAAAAAATGTGCATCTTGTACATAATTAAAAACATAATTAATATTTGGGAATAGCATGGAAATATTTTGTTGTTTTATCCTACTGTTTATGTGGTTGGTCAGTGTTTCCGTGGGTTTTGATTATTTTAATGTTGTATGCTGTAAATAAATTTGAAATAACTGGAATAATTTGGTGAAATATGGAACTGTAATGCTGTCAAGAAATACAAACTACTTTTGCCGTGCGTTTCCCTGAAAATAATTGCACACCTTAAAACGTTCATCAGCCAATTAGATTCAAGCATTCAACAATATATTTACAGTATAAAAGTAATTCAATAATTTTGTGTGGACTGAAATTGAATTCATTATTCACCAATATGTTTCTTCAAAATGCACCATAAGAGTTTCAGTGAATAACAACTTATATTTCAGCCTTTTTCCTCACACAAAACTAAAAAATATTAATTTTATAATACTTATGTTTATTTATGGAAAATAGTGAGCAATGCTTTCTTCAACCTTTCTTTTTCGTGTTCTGCTGAAGACAATGTTTTCATACAGAATTATTATTTTTGGGTGAACCATGCCTTTAAAGAACATTTTGCGTATAACTGTCATACATATTCTGCTTGAATTTGGTTGGAATTCATTGAAAAAAATAGCTTTTGAGTGTCTGAAAAAGAAATGCCAGGAAAACCATGTGCGTACAGTGTGAGCATAGCATCAGTTTATAAACCCTCTAAGATGCAGAATAATATTCTATCATGTATCATTTTTGTGTGGTATTATGTGATATACTGGCTTGGAGCTAAAATTGGGCTTTTAACAGAGCTTCAGCGCTAAGCTGTGGAGGTCGACCGCTGGCCTCAGTGAGACTTGTGGGATTGAGGAGGCTTGAGGAGATTTGTAAGCCATATGGAAGAGAAGCGAGCCAAACAGGCAGAATTTTTTAGCAAATAATACTGAGACACAGTTCTTCCAGTGTGTGCTGATTACACTGATGAACTCAGAAATCAAAGTCAATGAAAGAAAAATAGACACAAGGGAGGAAAAATGTGTTAAGGAAAAACCAGTGACTGAAATAACCAAACAACACTCACAAAACGGATTATATTGATTAAGATTAGCTATAGAAACATAATTCTACAACATTTTGTTACATTCAATCAACGCAAAGCCTATCAGCATATCATTGCTTTTGCTGTCCATGAAATGTGATACAAACTATGAACTAATGTGTTAAACCACCAATCACATACAGACCAGCAAATGATAGTCCGGCATATTAGGGGCACTACTGTAACCCTTCCCACTTTGAGCACTGCCCATTTTCACATGACAAATTGCTATATACATTTCCGGTAACACTTTTTTTTACAGTTTCCTTGTTACATATGTTACATTTACTTACCATAGTAATAAAAGAGGCAACGTGGGGGAGAGGACGCTGGCGTCGTCTGTTCGCCGCCTCTCCACCCACAAATCATGTTAATGTACTATTAGATTTAGATTTTATTTTATTTCCTTATGTTTGTGACTAGTCTAACAGTCAGAGCTACAATTGGGGCTGTTGCTGATTGCTGGCAGCCACTGAGAGGACGTTGTTCCTCGTTTCGCCGTTTTCCACCGCTTCGGTTGGTTCTGGTTTGGAGGACATTTGATGTTTCTCGCCGCGACTGCTCACTGGTGGTCTCCCTTGGGCTTAAGCTGCATGGTGGCTGAAGTTTGCACCGGGCTAGCGTCATCTGGGCCATCGTAATCGGCGTCCGGCATGATGTTGGGATGTTCCGCTTCTCGGCTGCGCCGCTGTTCCGTCCTGCATTGCGGCCGTGGAGCGGCTTGGACTTCTGCGCCGACCCCGGTGTGTCCACAGAAGTGCCCGGAAAAATGTTCTGCCTCCTGCATGGTGCTGCGGCGATCCCCATCGTTTGAATCGTCATGAAGACCCATCATCTGGTCTTCAGCTGTCCTGCCTCGGCGATGTCATCAGGACACACTGCCGCTGGGAGAAATTTAAAACATGGAGTGGACCACAGTGTGCTGCGGAGCTAACAGAGACTTCCACCATCAGCTCTGTTTCTGTTCACCATCAGCTTTGTTTCTGTTCACCATCAGCTCTGTTTCTGTTCACCATCAGCTCTGTTTCTGTTCACCTTCAGCTCTTTTTCTGTTCACCATCAGCTCTGTTTCTGTTCTGTTTTCTGTGTTGGTTGATTGTTTGTAGTATTCTATATTTTTACTTTTTATTCATTTTTTGTGTTATTCCCCCCTTTGTTGCACTTTGAGATTCTTCGGAATGAAAAGTGCATTATAAATAAAATCTATTATTATTAATTACAGTAAATTATGCATAATTACATGCAACTAAACCTCAACCAAACCCTAATCCTACCATAACCCTGTAGTAAGTACATGTTGTTAATAAATATTACTAAGTACTTACATATATAATAACACTGTAACAATGACACCATAAAATAAAGTGTAACCCAAAATTTCTTTGTCATAAAAAACAGAAGTAACAAATGTACGTCTTAAAGCCAAGAACTGTATTAAAATGCATTTGAGTAGATTGATTCATCAGAGGAGTGCATGTAGTCTGATGGTGCACACAGTACAGAGTTCAAATCCCACTTAGTCCTTCTCATTTCAATGCTTTTAGTAGGCATAACTAAATTAATTTGAACAAAAAGACTACTAGACCAAATCCATTCAAACTATTTATTTTTGTTGTAAAGGCTTAGATATTTAATTGCATGGAAAGCTTCCTGAATTGAATTATGTAAATGTTTAATTTTTGAATGAACAAAGGAGTTGAATATGATAAGAGGAAGAGATTAGGGATCCATGCTCGGGAAAGTTGAAAGTTTTAAAAGGAAAAGAATTCAATGCTGAACAATATACTAAAGCGATTATAATGAACCAAGGCAAAATAAAGGTTCTCCCTGCTGCAGAGGAGAGCTAAAGAACAGGCAGACAGAGGACGCTCATACTAATGATTCGTCTCTAACAAGCCTCCGCTTGGTCTTTTATGTGGAGCTGCTCTGAGGATGCTTGAGGGAGAGATCCCTCTGTCAGACGTTCCACCATAGACAACCAAGAGAAATCCTGCTTTACCCAACGCTCATAATTGAACAGATCTGCTACAGGCTAAAGGAAAGACAAAATTCTCAGGCGAAATGTTTGTGATCAGAATCACATCACCAGATCAAATGTTTGATTGTTGCATCTCATTAACAGTGAGAATAACCAGTGTGGTTATTATTAACCCCTAAACTACTTAAGCTCTTCAGCATATTTTGAATGATTATGATGGATGCAATATTGGACCCACGGGTAGGGCGCGGAGTTGAATTGCCCTGAAGGCATTTTTAACGTTGTTGTTTTTGTTTTTTGTGAGTGACACAAAAGTAAATACTCATAACACCAAATACAGTCAAAATGCAACTTTTTACATTTTTAGAAAGAAAACAAAATCATTACATTTGGATTTAATGCTAAGAAACTGCTGATAAAAGACAAAAAAAAGTGTGCTCAAGGGAGATTTGACATATATTTTTAATTTGAAATAACTCAGTATAAGTTAACTCATGGGAAGCAGCTTTGGGGAAGTTCCCCGACATGTGAGCAGCATCTGGAGAAAATGTTATGGTAATTGCATAAAATAATCAAAAGCTACAGCATTCGGAACCAAAGCAGCCTTTTTGTTTAGCCCTTGACACCCGGAAGGCAATTTTAAAATTGTTGTTCCTCTGTGAGGAATATATGGTGATCGGATTATGTTGATTTTGGAATATTTTCAATCGGGCGCATCCACTGTCAGTAATAATGTGCCATTTTCCATGATCGGAGCATGTTTCATGATGTTATGAGCGAAAACGTGACAAATGCTGCATCTGTAGTCTATATTATTTACATATGGGTCTGGGGTGCTACATGTACAAAAACTCACTCAAGTTTAGTGAAAGCCCAACACAATTTTGCTTGTTGTATTCTACTCCGAGATACCTTTCAAATGACATATGACACATGACTATCTGAGCTGTATGATGTTTATGACATACTACAGTACATAGTACAAAAACGTATTTCATAAATGTATTAATCATCAAATAACTCAGCACTACTTCGGAGTTAATCAAATTGTAACATGCTACATGCATTGTAAAGTTCAAATGACACCTATTTTGTGTTGATCAAGGTAGTAGTTTTGAAAAATAGGATAATACATTTTTTCATAGCTAGGTGGCGTCGGCCGGCAGTACACTACTCAGAACTCGTTTAGAGTGGATCAAAATGAGATGCAAAGCTGAGTTTCAATTCTAAGCTTTAAAATTACACCAAGTTTATGTTATTCCATTCAGTGGTTGCTTAATATGTATTTTTTTCACAGGGGGATTTCATAGAAAAGCTAATTCAAAATATTAATAAATACTAGAATAATAGTAAAGAAATAATCATAAAATAGCACTGCGAATAACAAAGCCACAGAAACAATTGCCTCCCTTGATAGCATTTACAATCTCTGCATTAAGCATCCAGTCAATGCAAATCAGGTGCTGTTCAACATGCAAAAAAATAAGCGTCCATTGTTCATCTGGATGTACGCCTGGTCAATTTTTTGCATCATTTTAACATCTGATAAATTTGATTAGCCGCTGCTGCCATGATCAATAGAAAATGTTAATCAACAACTCTTAATAAAATTTTGTTTAACATGCTTCATGTGGACATTATTAGCGCCACAGAAATTGAGCCAGGACTTCTGTAAATAAGGTTCAATCAATAATAAGCCTACCTTACATAAAGAGGTGTGTTTGTACTGAAAATAAATTTAATTACTTAATTTTGCAAGGTAATACCGCAGACTACTTTAATGATTTTGGCCCCAGCAAGCTCCAATGACTAACAATCCTTATTTCACAGCTCTCTGTAGTACTTAATTCTGATTAACCAGGGACAACATGCTACAATCACATTTTTTTTTATATAATGACCACTAAAATGTACAATTTTATGTTGTTCCAGGAATCCGATTAGCTGTGTTTGTGTCAAGTCTCTCGTATCAGCCTCTTTCTTCTCGATATTTTGCGAGGATGACCGGTTGACCGCATTTTATCATATACAAATAAAGCTTACAGATTACAGTGACATCAAGGCTGCAATACACCATGCACAAGACTTGCATTGTAAAGCAGGGCGACACATAAGAACACACGTGTGGTCCTATGTGTATTGAATGGGGAGATTAGAGAGCCGTAATGTGTAATTGAGGATATGGCCTGTAAACGTGGGCCGGTAATTACACTGGGCGGCTTTTCTCTACGGCCTCTACAGTAATAGGTAAAGTGATAATGGAATTAGTGATTGCCACTTACACAAGAAGGACTCGCGCTAGCCTCCATTAACCGTACACACTCGTCTATAGACCTGCACGCACATACACACAGTCTTTTTTTCACACACTTACAGCACATAGAATCAGAGCATTTAAATGCAAATGCATCTGATTAAAAGGTAAAATTGAGCAGGTTACAACCAGTCCCATTCGCGTCACCTCGGCACATCTTATCTCACGCTTGCCCTCGCTAAATAAACAACAATTTATTTGAGTTTATTTTTAATCTAAAAAGCACGAAGGATCCAAAAAGGTGGCTTGGTGTTTAAACATCCTTTTTACTTTCATATTGATTTTTTTCCTCCTTCTGTCCTTCTCTATTTGTCCCTTTGGCTGAGTGTAATAGATAGAGACATTCGTGTAGCAGAGGTTTAATATATAGGCAGGCAGGAATATAATTTAAGAGGTCGGTGAGAATGACCTTATATCAAGAGGACAGATCAGACTTCATTCTGTGTTGCAGCACATCCAAGAGTCTGGCAAACACGTGCACACATACAAACTGGCAAACACAAAGGGAATAAGAAGGAAAAGCGACAGAAGATGAAAGAGACATCAACACGTATTTTTGTGATAAGGGCCGGTTGGGGTTTGACTATTTATGTGAAGATGAGAGAACACTTTTTTGCGCAATTAAAAGCTCCTTGAGTGGTACTCCTGGGATGGGAAAAATGATTCAAACAAAACAGAGAATTATAGTTTAATTAAATGTCAATAAGGATGGAGAAAACCAACACAAAGGAACATATACCGTGGGGACCAAACTTTTGAGAGTGCTAATGACAATGCTTAATAAAGTGAAAATGCTTGATATTTATTTTTAATTAATTATTAAATTGTCTTAAAATAAAAAAACTAAGAACTGACAAATCAAAGTTGACTGTCACTGACAAATTTAGACAAATTTTGAAGCCATACCATCTCAGACTTGTGTTAGATCAATGTGAATATTTAATCTGTGCGAGTTGAACACGTGTGATCCCCCCCCCTCAGTTTATATCAGATCCTTTATGCAAATGACTGACTATGTCTTGAAGATCGACTTACATTTTATATCCACCGCAGGATGTTATTAAATCCAGGGCACCAGTACATTTAAATGGCTCATAAACTCTCTTAAAACTGTGTATTGGCCAGTCAGCGTAATCTAAAGCTGGATTCTGTGCATACTGACTGAATAACACTTCCTGTGCTCAGAGGAAGGTGAATAAATATTCAACTTGCCCCTGTTGATTTCCTCAACACAAGAAATGGATTAAAATGTGCATTTTATAAGACCAGGGGACTGACTAAGCAGTTTGCACATGACATTATAGGGGGTATTCGCCAAGAAAGCATGTTGTTATACCAATGAACGCCGTTGTGCACGAAGAGAAAGAGAGAGAGACAAACAAATATATTCCCACCCCTCCGGTGCTGTATGTACAGTTAACACAACAAACACATCAATCTTTCTCCTGCCCGTCACACAGCGAGGCTCAAGAGATTGAAGCCCAACTGTCAGAAGTTTCAACCACAGCAACAGAGCAAAAAAAGGAGAGGAAGACTATACAAAAGACACCAAAATGTTGTCAGGACTTCTTGTCAAGTACCACTTCCATGTTTCATGATTTGATAAAAAATTGAAGCTGCTATGGACTGTAAGCCAATGACAGGTTTATGGTTGACCATATGGAAATAAATACCTTGGCTATCAGTTATATTTATTACTCCAACAGTGAATAATGTCTTCACATACATATGAGCTGACATACTAATAGGGCTGGGCGATATGGCCCAAAAAAAAAATCCCCGATTTTTTCACCAAAAATTCGATTTACGATTTAAAACGATTTTTTCCCCCTCCTACTTAAAATCAATCTGCAGATGACAAAGAAATTGTTCAAAACAAGTTTTAACTTTATTTTGTTTAGGTAAAATTAAATATTTGCAGCTTGGTAGAAGTGCTACCTGGGGTGCAAAACTTTCAGCATGTGAATAACCCCGACTATTCCACAGTATAAATGGGCACCATATCTTTTGCAATATACAGTATACATATCAAAGGTTTATGAATTGATATGCAGATAAAATTAACTTTTATTAACAACAGTAATGTGCAAAAAAAGTATAGGGAAAATTTAAATGTAGCCTAATGCTCTTATTAAATATAGATTAGCATTGTTCTTCAATAGTCTCACACTGAACTGACCAACAGCTTCAGTGATTATTAAAGGAGCTCTTTACTTTACTGTAATTTAGTCACAATTTGAAGAAAAGTTTAGTTTTTCCTGAGACTGTGACTTCGTACTTTCCATACATTAGGGAGTGAAAATCGCCAATAAATCAATAAGTGCTCTTCTGCTGGTTATAGTGGTGGGCATTTCATATCTTTTTTAAAATAAAAATGCTACAAAATGGATTACACATTTAAAAAAAATAAACTAAAAAAAACATTCCACTATTTCTTTCACAAGACCCCTTTAAACTTTTAGTTTTACAAACCATCACATTAAAAATAACATTACAATCGGATATTTAGAGCTTTGAAGTGCTGGAAATAAGTGTGAAGCTCTTGAAAACCATTGGAAAGTGCTTGAATTTCAATCTCAAAAGGTTGTACGAATCCTGAGATAAATAATGACAACAACAACATTAAATCCATGTGGTTTTACTACAGTAAATCATGGTGAATGTTGGTGTTTTGTGACTGAAACCCCTGACCTTCGCTCAGCTCTGTTTGATCTGATATCTGTGGTTTATAACAGAATTCTGCGCCGACCGCTTCCACTAGATCACAGTAGCGATGGTGTGTTGATTTAAACGGTCTCTCACTGGATCACCAGCGCTGTGTATCGTGTCTGTCACGAGATTGGCCCGTGTGTGAGCTCGCGCTGCGTTCGTGTCAGCGCAGCTTTAAATGAGTATAGCGCCTACCGCGGTTCCGTTCAGACTTCAAACACACTTTGCAGCGGGGTATTGTTAATTGTTCTGTGAAAAACTGAACCAATTACGAATGACACGGTATGTTGTTAGACGCGATCCTTGTTGTTTGTGTACCTCTGTGGCAAACGCGCGCGGGGAGGGCTGAGCCATTACGGGAGCTCAGAGGGGAGCGTCGGCGGATTTGAAAGAGAAAACCGATTTTCATTCACAAAAATCGTCGTAAACTAAAAACTCGAATTAATTCATAAAATCGATTTATCGCCCAGCCCTACATACTAATAATCATATTTCTGTTCTGTATCGTTTTGACGATATGATTCAGAAAAAGAGATTACTCACCTTGCTCACAATCAAATTCCTCTACAGTGGAGACGAAGTGAGGTCTGGAGTAAAAGTTGTGAGGTCCTGGCTGCTGGAGACCGCCCAGGCTGAAAAACGCCCTGTCACTGGCAGCGCACGAGGAGAACGCTCTGCGGCTGGGGATACACGGGTACCGCGTCCAGCTCTTCATCTCAAGGTCAAAGGCCTCGAATGCGGTCACTGGCAGCTTGCCTTGACGCCCACCTGTCGAAGGGGAAAGAAAGAAGAGGGAAGGAGGATTAAATTGAAGTATGTATGTGTGTGTGTGTGTGTGTGTGTGTGTGTGTGTGTGTGTGTGTGTGTGTGTGTGAGAGTGAGTGAGTGAGGGGGGAGGAGGATATCTCTCTGATAGGATTCAGTCAGTGTGTCACGTCTCTGTCCCTGCTGGGAGCCAGCATGTGTGCGATTACCACATGTCACGACTCACTGACAATGCTTTGGTCTCAGACAAGCTGACAGCCTATATTATTGAGTCTCTGACACACACTCACACACACAAAAATATGCATCTAACAGCACACTTACAGCCACTAGTGGACGGTAACAAGTATTTTTACTTTGTTACTGTTCTTTACTAGCCTGACAAGCCAGACCCACATCAAGATGTTTGGTCTGGGAACGTTTCCACAAAGCATTGTAAGCCTAAGTTGATCGTAGAGACCATTGGTGATTTGTTCTACGATCAACTTAAAGGAGTACTTCAGTGCTGGGAAGATGAATCTGTATTTAAACTGGGTCATTAATGTAGTAGAAATGTGAAATTATTTTTTAACTTAGTGCTTTCTAGACTGAGAAAAGACAGAAAACGTATTTTTGTCTCATGGGGATGAAAGACAACAATTCCCAGAATGCTTCGCTGCCCTACGAGGCAACTCGCAAAGTCACCGGTATTAGATTACTGAATTACTGATCACTTTCCCACCGCGACCGCTTTCATTTTCATAAAATCAGTTTAGTTAGAGAACAGACACTACAATTAAAAACTGAACGTGTCTGTTCAATATGTGATTTAGCCGCTGAGGGAGTCTCACAGCCCAAAACGCTGCAGGAGTCAGATATATTGACAGTCATGGATGAGCCCGTGATGAGAGCTGAGGTAAACAAGTCCGCGACATAGATTCAGAGTGTATGATCAGTCTGGTGCGTTTTCAGTTCTTGCCTTTGAAAGCTTAACTTTCATAGGAATTAGTTTGAGAAGTTGAAAGACTTGCTTTGCTCTGCTGGCCGCACCATTTAAACATAAATGCCTGAGGCTGCAGCTGCGCTGAGTGCTGTGAGTGTGATCTCCCATCCCCCACACGCAAGTGGAAAACATATGGAAATGGCTCCCTCTGCTGGCTGTAGTCTTTAGCCATTGGCCAACAATTCCTCCGATGGCGCAAATTGACAATATTTTTCGTCATGGGAGGAATTTTTCCAGAAATAAAATGCATAAATGATACAAAGCCATATGCTAATCTGGCTGATATGAAGCCATATGCTAATCGCTAAAGTAACCCTTTAAGCTTACGATGCTTTTGGGAAATGCAGCCCAGAGCAACATGAAGCGGAGCTAGTTGATAGATTAAAATTTCGCAGTATCCGGTCGGCAAAACTCTGAACACATCTTCCCATGATTTCAGTGCCGTTATTTGTTCTTTTCTCAAAGAAAAGCTTAACTCCAAGTCTTCCAGAGTCGATTTGAAAAAACGCCAATCGCCAGCTTCTGTGTTTACAAGTAGAACACAACTATGCAATCATTACGTTAAGCCCGCCCACTGACTCTATACATTACGTGATTGGCCTGACCAGAGTTTGTTTTTTCCAGCTCAGAAGTCTATTGAGAGTTGCTAGACTACATTTGCGCTAGGGTGCGTCTAGATTTCTAGGGTGGTACTTAACATTTTTCAAGTATCTTTTCTTTATCTGAGCATTTTTATTTTGGAAAACTTCTATTTCACTATCTTCAAAAGCATAATAATAACAAACCGCACTAAATGATTAATTTGTGAATTAGACTGATTCAATTGCATTTGTTCTCAAGTCAACAACTCACTGAAATCAAATGATTCGGTCAGAATGAGGCTCCAGTGAACAATTCAGTGAATTCACAAGTCAGACTCAAAATGAACAAAGAATGAGAGCTCTTCTGAGTTTGAGTGTCTGAAAAAAGTAAGTTATTGATGAATCTTAGGATTTATTATTGTAAATGAAAATCATATTGTCAGTTGTTTGTGAACTAAATCTGCAGTAAAAGGGTGAGCTATTTAAGCCATGACATGCTTGAATGTGAACATGCCCACATATGTGTATAACCGCCTGAATTGGTAGGTTTCAGGTCAACTATAATGTTAAAATAACACAAATTAATTCCCATACATCTTCCCAACGTTTCCTTTGACAGCACACATTTACAAATTTTCACTAAAAAACACTTAAATTATCAGTAATTACAAGTAGTAGTTATCAATGTATGACAAGTTTTGTTACTAAAAACATTTCTTACAGATCAATACATTGTCTGCAAGATTATCCTTGTTGACTAGTACTGGCTACTTAAATTCATAATGTAGCTGTAACTTATTAAGGCTCTATCTGTGTGTTTAGTCCACCTTACATATTTTGAGCAGTAGGATGGAGTATATAAAATTGCTAAATTAACAATCACCAATGAGTACTTTTTAATCCTTAAGCACATAAAAAATCTAGTACTTTTACTCAAGTAAAATTGAAAAGGAGTACTAAACACTTTTACTGGAGTAATATTGTGGAATTTTTTGGGTAACTGCACTTTTACTCAATTACTTGATTTGTGTACTTCGTCCACCACTGCATTACAAAGGCCATACACAGGCTTGAATGTACAAACTCGTTTACATTTATTCATTTAGAAAATATGACAAAGGTACATGATGTTTCCGACTACAACACAAATGATCATTCTAAAGTGACAGAAACATAGACACAAGCAAGTAATGAAGAAATAGAAAGCAATGTTGTCAGCTAATGGTTTTGTTTTATTACAATAATGCATTAGGCAGACACCAATCAAAGCAAACCCATGGTCTTATCATTGCTAGAATTAGACAAAAAGGCTAAAAGCTCATCTAGACTGTTCATGCACAATAAAAAAAGCACAGAAAGGAAAAATGATTTATTGCACTTTCACCAAAAGTGACTTTTCAAACCATATGGCTCTACATACTCTACTGTTTTGTCTACACAGGAAGTAGTAAAAGGAGCTGTCAACTTATTAGTTAGCAACTGTGTTACCAGAGTGTTTCTTTCTACACACAAGCAGAATAGTGTTTGTGTGTCCCAAGTTCATCTCTTAAGATGCATTATTATTTAATTAATAAATACAATGATTTTATTTATCAAGGTCATGTGAATGTGATGTTTTTTTATGTGGAATATGTCTGAGGAGCTTGTTATTGGGATTTTAAAACGGCAGAAAGATTCTTCTCAGTGATAACACAATTAATTTGACCTCTGTGAGTGTGTAGTTACAGTAGCAGACAAAAGTCAGTGCAGACAGCACATTTAATGTGATGAGAAGGAAAATGAGGCTGTGATGGATGGAAGTTCATGTTATATACAGTTGTGTACCTGGATACAAATCATTCAGCTGATGAAAATTGAAAATATGGTCACAGTGGATAAAGTAATCTGGAAAATCTCAATAGGATCTTAAAATATTACACAAGATGAACTGTACTTTCTATTTCATCTGATAATCATTTTTTATTTGACATTATCTGAGTCAAATTACTGATCTCAGCTGGTTGGAGTTAGAGTTTTGCCTTATACCATATAATTGTGCATTTAAAGGGATAATTAATCCACAAATTAAAATGATGTCTTATTTACTCACCCTCATTTCGTTTCAAACTTGTATGACTTAATTTCTTCTGTGGAACAAAAAATAATATATTTTTTGGAAGGTGGATAACCAGAGGGTTTTGTCAACAAACCCCCACTTAGACAATTATCAACAATTATTAGGCAACAATTATCAAAATATCTTATTTTATGTTCCACAGAAATGTAGCAATTCATACAGGTTTGGATGATGAGTAAACAAAGACAGAATTCTCATTTTTAGGTGAATCAAACTAAAAATTATGAAAAATGAATGGAGTAGAACGTACTCGGTTACTTTCGTAACCTCGGTTCCCTGAGAGAGAGGAACGAGTATTACGTATGGGAAAAACTCCTTTTCTCGAGAATGTGAAGCAAAACTTTTAATAAAGGTATCTATGTAAAGCGCAGTGAGCTGCACGGCCATAGCCCAGCGCGAGGAGCGCTCTGATTGGCCGGGCTGCGGCAACTGCAGGAACCTATGGTGAGGCGGCTGAGAGGAACGAACCAATGGGGGGCGTTCCAGAAGCCCGCCGAAAAAGGTGCTTATATTTGCATACAGGAGGCTATATAAGACC
This sequence comes from Pseudorasbora parva, assembly GCF_024679245.1. Taxonomy (NCBI): domain Eukaryota; kingdom Metazoa; phylum Chordata; class Actinopteri; order Cypriniformes; family Gobionidae; genus Pseudorasbora; species Pseudorasbora parva. The sequence continues at coordinate 25,660,162 of NC_090177.1, read as the reverse complement.
CTAATTCGCCATAGGTGTCAGGTTTTAAGATCGACTGAAGCGATACCTGAGAAGCATAAACACGGCACGGAACGTAATACTCGTTCCTCTCTCTCAGGGAACCGAGGTTACGAAAGTAACCGAGTACGTTCCCTTTCGAGAGAGGTTCCTCGTATTACGTATGGGAACACAATGTAAAGCGCCGTGTGTGCTGACTGACCCAGTATACCCAAAGCACATGTTATAAACCCCCGAGACACCGACAGAGGCGGCTTATAAGGGGAATGAAGAACCGGAAGAGTCGGTTCGTTTGAACAGCTGATCGGACATAGTCGGATCTTATGATGAATGAATAGTGCTTAAGGACTAATGTGTACAGGCCAAAATGTAAGGCAATCTGTTTGCCAGGGTCAAGATAGAGCCTAGATGGAGAGAAGCCCTGCTTGTAGAGCTGGAACCTCCAACTTGTAGAATCTGATAAAAGTGGACGGAGAGGCCCAGCCTGCCGCCGCACAGATATCTTCCAAAGAAATGTCACACGACCAAGCCCAAGATGAGGCCATGCCTCTAGAGGAGTGGGCTTAAATGCCTGTAGGACAGGTTAGGTCCTGGACCTATATGCTAGTGGGACTGCATCCACTATCCAGTGTGAGAGACTGTTTCATGACAGCACAAACTTTAGTGCGGCCACCGAAGCAATGAAGAGCTGATCCGACTGCCTGAAGGGGGCGGAGCGCTCTAGATACAATCTCAATGCTCTGACTGGGCAGAATAGGTTTGCGTCTTATTCTCTCTGAGACGCGGGTTAAGCAGTGCAAAGACCTGCATACTGAAGGGGTTGATAGCACTTTCAGCATAAAACCATGCCTCGGTTTGAGCACAACCTTGAAGTTGCTGGACCCAAACTCAAGACAGGAAGGGCTCACGGAGAGTGCAGGTAAGCCACCCACTCGGTTAACCGAGGCCACAGCCAGCAGAAAAACGGTTTTGAGTGATATGTGCTTCAAGCTCGTGTTCTGAAGTGGTTAGGAGGGGGAACCCTTCACGGCCTCCAAAACCATGGCGAGGTATAATCCCCAAATAGGGACCGAGGTAGGGGCAAGGCAAGCTGAATCTCCTGGCCCCTTTAAGAAAACACACAATAAGATCACTTTTCCCTAGTGAATGTGCCGCGATAGGAGCGTGGCTAGCTGCTATGGTGGAGACACACACCCCGAGTATGGAGGGGGGACGACCCGCATCCATTAGCTCTTGGAGAAAGCGAGCGGTTCCGCCAGTTCGCATGAGTGTGCGTCGATGTTTCGCGTAGCACATTGGTTAGAAAACCACTGACCACTTCAAGCAGAGCTGCCAGATAGCAGGGGCTCTAGCTTCCGAAATAGTGTTCATAACTTGTCAGAGAGGTTCCCGGATACCGTTGATGGGCCATACGTGGAGGGCCCACAGCTCGGGATTGGGATGCCAGACCTTCCCTTTCATTGGCAGAATAGGCATGGGGCTGTGTCTGACAGCTGAAACAGTATGGAGAACCATGTGCGGTTCTTCCAAAGTGGGGCTATTAAAAAGCACAGGCTGCAGCTGGATCGCGATCGGAGGGAACATATAGAGGGAGTCTGGGCCAACATGGGCCAGGGCATCCCTGCGTTTGCAGAAAAAATATTGGGCAGCGTGTGCTGTGCAAGCTGAATTGTTTGCGGGTAAAGGGACCATCCCCCTGGGGACATGGGTCCTCTGGATAACATGTCCGGACCCTGATTCAGAATACCTGGCACGTAAGCCGCCCTTAGGGAGCTCAGATTGTGCTCTGCCCATAAAAGGAGATGCTTAGCCATGCAGTGAACAGAGTCTGATCTCGGCTGCCCTAGCGATTTTATGTACATTATCAAGACGTGGTGGTTCTTATGCCGTAAGTCTTGAGTCTATGACAATGACTGTACTGATAAGCCTGCCCCTCGAAGGCGAATCTCAAGAATGGCCTGTAGTGGGGGTGGGGGGTTATCGTAACGTGAAGTATGCGTTTTTCAGATCTATTGAGAAAACCCAATCCCCGGGGCGAATGTGCGCGAGGATTTGTTTCACCGTCAGCACCTTGAAACGAGCGTGTCATAAGTGCTTTGTTCAGATGCCTGGAAAATGGGCCTGAGACCGCCACCCATTTTCGGCATGAGGAATTAGCGACAGTAAAAACCTGACTCGCTAGCGTCGGGTGTACTGTTTTCGCCGCTCTCTCCTTTAACAGTCTCAATGCCTCAGCGAGAAGCACGTGACTGACACTGCTTCTTACAGAGGGCTCGACCACGGCTTGAATCGCGGGGTCTGCGAGCAAAACTGTAGCGAGAACCTCGTTTTATATGTTCAACACCCAATATTATATACCAGGAATGGCCTGCCAGGCCTGGGCTCGTAAAGCCAGGGGTTGAATTAGATTCGGGGGCTGGCCGCTTAGTAATAGGGGCCTGTTAGCCGGGTTGCTTGTGCTGTAACACTGCTTGTAACACTGTGGGGATAGTGTTAGTTTTGGCGGTGCAGGCTTTGCAGTGGGCGCACGCCTCACATTTATATTGTGTGTGCGAGAGTGAACTTTGTGAAAAGTGCTTGGGTGCAGGAGTGCAGACTGTAAAGTGGGCACATTTCCTACATAGAAAGCTCTTTTGTGTGTAGTGTAAACAATGTGCAGTGGCGCACAACCTACGTAGAATACCCACGGTGCAAACCAGTGAGCAAATCCACAGGGGTAAACGCACACAGCATTAGTGTGCAGACGAGCGTGTTTAATACAGGCTAGTTGACTGCAATATTTCATCTCCAGTCACTTAACTTAAGGGAACTGGGAGAATGTAAGGAAGTGTGGGTGGTATGTGAGCCATTCCACAATGCCGTTATGCTCTAGTCTAGACTGAAAGCGCGCATGCAGACAAGCGTGTTTGACCACAGGCTAGTTGACTGCAATAAGGCTAGTTGACTTTATATGGTGTAATCCGGCCGCGGCGGGATTTATTTGTGATTTTGTGAGGCTGAATTAACAGTGCTTATGTAGGGGTGCACACTGTGTAGTGGACACTTTGTCTACAGTGTAAAAACCTTTCCAGCCGCCTGAATAAAGGGGACTGGAAGTGATAGAGTGAAAAAAGGGCATAGCTTGGCAGCCATTTTCCGACGCCCTTATGCTCTGACAGTGAGCGCGTGCTATGAAGTAAGCCGCGCTCTAGTCAGCAACGCGCTGTGGAAGGGGCGCGCGCTATCATGACAAGGCAGCCATTACAACTTCCTTGGCAGTAAGCGCGCGCTGCAGCGACATTGTTCTTGACATACCCAACAGCCCGAGCTCGCTCGTCTAACTTACTCTAGTATTCTCTGTCCGCAGCGCTTCAGCACGGCGGCGGTAGAATGAGCACGGCGAGAGCTTCGGCTCGAGTTTGTTTATTCACTCTATTATTCTCTGTCCGCGGCGATAGAGCGACAGGACGAGAGAATTGGAAGCGTGAGGAAAAACTCTGTCCGCGGCGCTTCTAGCACGGCGAGAGCTTCGGCTCGAGTTAGTTTATTCACTCTAGTATTCTCTGTCCGCGGCGATAGAGCGACAGGACGAGAGAATGGGAAGCGTGAGGTAAAACTCTGTCCGCGGCGCTTCTAGCACGGCGAGAGCTTCGGCTCGAGTTTGTTTATTCACTCTATTATTCTCTGTCCGCGGCGATAGAGCGACAGGACGAGAGAATTGGAAGCGTGAGGTAAAACTCTGTCCGCGGCGCTTCTAGCACGGCGAGAGCTTCAGCTCGAGTTTGTTTAGTCACTCTAGTATTCTCTGTCCGCGGCGATAGAGCGACAGGACGAGAGAATTGGAAGCGTGAGGTAAAACTCTGTCCGCGGCGCTTCTAGCACGGCGAGAGCTTCGGCTCGAGTTTGTTTATTCACTCTATTATTCTCTGTCCGCAGCGATAGAGCGACAGGACGAGAGAATTGGAAGCGTGAGGTAAAACTCTGTCCGCGGCGCTTCTAGCACGGCGAGAGCTTCGGCTCGAGTTTGTTTATTCACTCTATTATTCTCTGTCCGCGGCGATAGAGCGACAGGACGAGAGAATTGGAAGCGTGAGGTAAAACTCTGTCCGCGGCGCTTCTAGCACGGCGAGAGCTTCGGCTCGAGTTTGTTTATTCACTCTATTATTCTCTGTCCGCGGCGATAGAGCGACAGGACGAGAGAATTGGAAGCGTGAGGTAAAACTCTGTCCGCGGCGCTTCTAGCACGGCGAGAGCTTCGGCTCGAGTTTGTTTATTCACTCTAGTATTCTCTGTCCGCGGCGATAGAGCGACAGGACGAGAGAATTGGAAGCGTGAGGTAAAACTCTGTCCGCGGCGCTTCTAGCACGGCGAGAGCTTCGGCTCGAGTTTGTTTATTCACTCTAGTATTCTCTGTCCGCGGCGATAGAGCGACAGGACGAGAGAATTGGAAGCGTGAGGTAAAACTCTGTCCGCGGCGCTTCTAGCACGGCGAGAGCTTCGGCTCGAGTTTGTTTATTCACTCTAGTATTCTCTGTCCGCGGCGATATCGCGACTGAACCAGAGAAGAGGAAGACTGAGGAAAAACTCCGTCTGTCCGCGGCGCCTCCTCAGCGCGACGGTATAGTGACGAGAGCTTCGGCTCGAGTTCGCCTATTCACTCTAGTATTCTCTGTCCGCGGCTGTAGCACGACGGAATGAGAGAAGAGTGGGAACAACTCTGTGGCAGCGGCGGAAGAAGAGCCGCGGCGGCGGCAGAGTGAAGAGAGCTTCGGCTTGAGTGTGCTCATGTCCTCTAAAATTCTCTCTTTCCGCGGCGCTATTCAGCGCGACGGGACGAGAGCAGAGGGAGAGTGAGAAGAGCTCCGTCTTTCCGCGGCGCTTAACGACGCGGTGGAACGAGAGAGTCCTCGAGTAGAACAAGCCTGTAAGCTCTAGAAGTGGCGTTGCAGCGGCAACACACACACAAACACATATAACACTCAACATAGACACAGTTTAAAGGATATATAACGCCGGATGGCGTAGCTGGAACGGCAGAGAAGGCGGAGAGGGAGTCCGTCGTCCTCAGCTGCAGGTTCCGCTGGTGCCTTTTCAACGGCGGTGCTTCTTCCGGAGACCAGCGAAGGTATCGCTGAAGGAGATAAAATCTGACACCTATGGCGAATTAGGGTCTTATATAGCCTCCTGTATGCAAATATAAGCACCTTTTTCGGCGGGCTTCTGGAACGCCCCCCATTGGTTCGTTCCTCTCAGCCGCCTCACCATAGGTTCCTGCAGTTGCCGCAGCCCGGCCAATCAGAGCGCTCCTCGCGCTGGGCTATGGCCGTGCAGCTCACTGCGCTTTACATAGATACCTTTATTAAAAGTTTTGCTTCACATTCTCGAGAAAAGGAGTTTTTCCCATACGTAATACGAGGAACCTCTCTCGAAAGGGAACTTATGTTTTTTTAGTTGACATCAAAGGTCACATGCCCAATTGAACACTGTTATTTTGGCACTAAGGCTTCTGTCACAAGGTAAAAGCTGCCAAATCAGGGCACAAGGTGCTAGCCAACATGGACAGGTTGTAGGACATATCCTCATCCTAGAAAAACATACAAATAAACCAATACGAACATGAAACCCTAAAAATTCTAGAGACCAAAATTGTCAACACTAACCAATTTAAATGTGGATTTCAGTGATTTTAAAAAGATTTCTGTTACTTTTCTACAATAGTTTTGGTTTTGGTACTTGAAGTCCAATGGGTCCTGAAACAAAATCAGTTGTGACTGATCTATACAATAAATAGTACTGTACAACATACATAAACCTCTCCGGAGAACAACGTAAAGTGTACAAACTCTAGGGTGTGTGTAGCATTGTTTATGTATGTGAGAGCTCAGAAAGAATCAAACACTGTCACGTTTCCAGGTATGCCTTCATTTTCCCCCCTCGCACGTTCTCTTTCCTTGTCTATGACTGTGACTGATCTCCTCCCAGCATTGGCATTACTGAGAGCCCTCTGGGACAGAACAGAGAGCCAGGGAAAAAACACACACAAGAGAAAACAAAGGGAGGAGAGAAAGAACCTGTCTGAGAAACAATGCGGAAGAAAAAAGAGAGGAGAAAGGAGGCCATAAAATGGAAATGCAGTCAAGACAGTAACAGATAGGAAGATGGGAATAGAGCGTTGAGAACAAGGCAGCGTGTCTCTCTGAGAAGCGAGGTTACAGCAGTCCATTTAAGAGGACTTCTTCTCTTGACCTTTCTGGACACCTCTAATTAACTTCTTTCAACTCTATCAGCCTTTCACCTTCAATCATTTAAACCTCCATGGTCAAAAGTGTGAGAAATTAGCTGAGGGGAAGAGGGTAAATACACAAGCAGATTCAACAGAGTCTTGTATGGGCGAGATATTGAGTTGAGTGAAATGTGGCTGCTATTGGCCCCAACCCAGCCACAGACAGATTTGAAGACAGACGGTCTTTGTGTAGCCAGAATCATGCACACTTGCCAATGTAAAACACACATCAAGACAAAACAACACACAGTAAATCTGTCAGTAAATCTGAATTTAAAAACAAAGAAACACAAGAGCTTGAATGTTACAGGAGGGTCATCAATGTCAAGCCCCCCTATAGGTGGATAGAGAGACAGAGCAGGAACCCTCTTATATAATACATCAGATTTTAAACCTAGCCTATAACAATAGTAGCCTATTTTGACATATTTGTATACTTCATATTTATATAAGTCCAGAAAATAAACATTATTGATGTGAAGAGGGATATATACGCACAATACATTTTAATTTTACTTTACACATTAGCTACCTTTTTAGCTTCCAAACTTCCAAAAAAAGTCATACAAAAATATATTTGCCCACCTAAAGACCACTGTGTTGCAGTAAAAAAAAAAAAAAATTTTTTAAATTGATGTGTTGATACAGACGTGTTTCAGTTAAAGGTGCTCTAGAATGATTTGAAACAATATGTTAAATTGTTCTCTAATATCTAAATAGAGGGTATGTTGCTTATTTAAAAGTAAAATTTGTCCAGACACAGTTTTACAGGTTCATTTACAACCCTAGAAACTGTCCCTAGGATGTAATGCTCTGTCTTTGCCTTATTTGGAAGAGTCATGAATATTAATGCAGAGTTTTGCTCTGATTGGCTGTTTCACTCCACTGCTGCTCAATGACAGCGAACACATCTATACCATCTGTCATGGCAATGATCTTACAATGATAGCTTCTCAACTTTGAATAACGAACGGGGTAGCACGTAAATATGTTGTTTGTACAGTAATGTTATAGTTTGACAGTAGAGTATTAATTTAAAAGTCGATTTATTTAGCCAAACAAAGTAATGTAGAAGCCACAATAGTCAGTGTCAATGTTTACTACTCACCCGCTTCAAAATAATCATACTTCAGTTCTCAAAAATGTATATTTATTTAACAAATTGACTAGAAGCCTTATCAAATGAATATCATTTCAACTTAGATGGTGGAGAAGGTGACGTTAGCAACAAGAATCGAGTGAGCGTTCTGTAAGCAACTAAACAGTAGTAGTAAACGTAGTTAGTTTCTGAGTTATGTTTTAATGATGAAATATAGGCTCATTTAGATTTAAATCTGTCAAAAGGGATCGACATACATATCTACTGTTGTATTTTATGACAACACTGGCAGGAAATAATATGAACCTTTGTCATTTGACAAGCTTATGTGAGCTACTTGGAGTTTCCAATTGTTATGTTAGTAGCATCTTGCATCTAGACAACACAGGCGATATTATCGTAATGTTATCTTACTAAGAAACTTTCAATTTAATCCAAAATGGGTTCGACAGTCAATAAGTGGATAAAGGGCCATATTTTAACGATCTGAAACGCAAGTGTCAAAGCACGAAGCGCAAGTAACTTTGTGGGCGGGTCTCGGCGCTGTTGCTATTTTCCCGGGGGGGTGAATGGCTCTTGCGCCCGGCGCAAATCTAAAATGGGTTGGTCTGAAGTAGCTTCATTATTCATAGGTGTGGTTTGGGCGTAACGTGAATAAACCAATCAGAGCGTCATCCAACATTCCCTTTAAAAGCAGCTGCGCAAGTTCCATTATGGATTGCTATTATTATGGCGTATTTACCAGGCTCACGCCAGGAGCGGTTCACAGCCGAGGAGACTGATGTTCTTGTAAGAGCAGTGAAAGACAGAGAAGTTGTGTTGTATGGGGATGGGAGAAACCCACCCAAAATAGCGTCGGTTAAACAGGCGTGGGAGGAAATAGCCACAATTGTTTCATCAGCTGGCATCCCCAGGACGTCGCACCAGTGCCGCAAGCGGTACAATGACATCAGAAGAAGGGGAAAGTCCAAGCTTGCCAGCATCAATCGGGCACGCTGTGTAACAGGAGGTGGATCTGTCTCTACTCAGGACCTGACGCCAGCACACCACAATGATTTCCGTCATCTCATGTGTTAATATTTTTTTAGTGTAACAATTTATGATTTGCAAAAATATCTGTTGCATCTGTGTAGATTACATGAGCAAAGTGTATGCGCGTTGTGCACGCTATAGATTATGGTCAAGCATGCGCCCTTAAAATAGCATAATGAACAACACGCCACTGACTTTAGACTAGGTTTTTTCCGGTCGGTGGCGCAATTTGTTTAATGGAACAGCAAAATAGCACCAGGGATTGTTTGCGCCGGAACACGCCTCCTTTTTTGCGCTGAACCGCCCAGGGAGCGCAAGTTCATTCACTAGTTTAGCGACGTGCTTCTGTGGAGGGAAAAGCACGCTTTGCGCGGGTGCAAAATAGGAATGACACATGCGTCGGTGTACAAAGTCAATTGCGCTGGGTGCAAGATAGGGCCCAAAATCACTACTTACTGCTTGCAGGGAATATGGTTGAAATCGGCCCTTTCTTCAGTATCAGATGCTGAGTGAATCCTGCTATATTGCCCCAGGTTAGAACAATTCTCTGTGGTGAAATCAGCCGAGCAAACGAACATCTTTTAAATTAATTGTTGCGGTAGCCGATTGTAAAAAAACATCAACCATGACAGTTGATATTGTTTATCTGTGGGAAGGCTATGGCACAGCCTGTGTCATAAGTCCTGCACAGCCTGAACATGACATCTGTGATTATCTGCCGTTTTCGCTATCCTCGCGTGAACTCCCGACGGCTGCGCACTGTGCAGTTCCGCCTGAAAATGAACATGGGCTGACATGCAAATGTTGGGGGTGTACATATTAAGGATCTCAACGATTGCGTCAAAGTTGCCGTTAAGTTGAAAATAGCCTGTTTTTCAGTGGTGTTTTTCACAAACAAGATTTAAATATGAAGGAGGAGGCAATGGTGTTTGAGACTCACAGAATGTGATGTCCATGTACTGAACTCTTTTTATGTAACTATGGCAAGGTTAATTAAATTTTTTATTCTAGGGCACCTTTAATTTCAAATGTCAACTACTGGATCATCCAATGGCACGAGTTTAAGCAGAACTATACTACCATTCAAAAGTTTGGGGTTGGTAAGTGTTTTTATAAAAAAAAAAAAAAAAAAAAAAAAGGTCCCATGGCATGAAATTTTCCTTTTATGAAGTTTTTCAACATTAATATGAGTTCTCCTAGCCTAAATATTGTCCTCAAGTGGCTAGAAATAGTGATCGGTATAAACTGAGTTCAGGCTGTCTTTTCTCTGCCTTTGAGAAATTCATAGCTCAGACAAGCTGATCTTGAAATCTCCTGTTATGACGTCATACCAGGAAAGGTTTCCTCCCCTTTCTCTGCTTTGCACGCCCAGAGAATTAGTAGAGAATAGATTCAGTTTATCAGTCGCGATGTCAGCACAGGCTTTACCATATGGATTCGACAGCACCGCCACAAACAGTGAGCTATAGTGTTCATTAATGCCTGATCTGGGATCAGAGATTTCTGACGTGTAGATAATCATTAAAGTTCACACAGACTTTCTTTCTAAATCGTTTAATACTGTCAGTCCCGCCGCTGGCCGTCTTGATGCATCAGTGAATCAAGCAGTGACTAAAACGATAAACTTCACGTAGTTTCTGTTAGCAGCATGAAACAAATCTGTTCTTTAAATGATTAAACTACAGAGAGAGATCAATGCACACTCTTTATAATGTTTGGATCTGTCAACCCCACGTATATTTGCAGCGCAAACTTGTCCAAACTGCCATTATGATGAATGATGCTGTTATGCTTAACAGAAGCTCTTACTGTATTCATGTCATGTGTTTGTTGTTAGTTGTTGTGAAAGCATTTTGTGAGAGAAGAAACGTTTCAAAGTTTCAAACATTTCCTTTCAAATGCAAAGGTGTCAGCCAATCACAACCGTGGGTGTTTTCACAGACTCACAGCAGACACACCCCTTGAAACAGGGCATTCAAGCCTATCAGTACTAATATCTGTATAGAAAAAATGCCTTTTGTTTTTAAATTATGACATTTTTTTAATGTAAAAACCATACTAACAATGTAAGTACACCTCATGAAACATTATAAAATAATAATAAAAAATCCATGCCATGGGACCCTGTAAATTAAGTTAATAAAGGAAATCTCTTATTCTCAGCAAGACTGCATTTATTTGATACAGTAATATTGTCATATTATTAAAATAACTGTTTTCTATTGCAATATAGTTTAAAATGTAATTGATTCCTGTAATGTCAAAGCAGAATTTTCAGCATCATTACTCCAGTCTTTAGTGTCACATTATACTTCAGAAATCATTCTAATATGTTGATTTGCTGCTCAAGAAAAATGTCTTTTGACATTTTAAGCTGAACGAAATTTTGACAAATGAATATTTTTTGAAAACCATAATGTAATATCATTATTATTTTTTTAATAATACAAATATTTTTCTCAGGATTATTTGATGAATACAAAGGTTACAAAAAAAACTTAATTATTAGAAAAAGAAATACTTTCTGAAATTAAGTCTTTACTTTTTAGCTGAAATAAGAGTAGTGTTTTCAGCTCCATTCACACATTTTATCATGTGTATACATTGTGTGGAATTTCGTTCAAAATCAGCACAGAAAAGCTGAGAAAAGCCCATAGAATAGTGCTATTCAGCAAATCAAATGCCATGTGCTGAGCCTTTAGGTCACAGTCTTTAAGCAACAGGAGATTTCATTCAGCTTAAAGGGATAGTTCATCCCAAAAAAAATGAATTCTGTCATTTATTACTCACCCTCATGTTGTCTCAAACCCGTATGACTTTAACTTATTTCAGAACACAAATAAAGATCTTTTTGATGAAATCTGAGAGCTTTCTGTCCCTCCACTGACAGCTACGCAACTAAACGCTTCAAAAAGCTCATACAGAGATTGTAAAACTAAACCATATATGAATTGAGCTGTTGAATACAAATTTTCCGAAGAGACATGATCGTTTTATTTGATGAACAATTTAGGCATTTGTCAACTCACCCATCAGCTGTGGTAAAACGGAAGCTCAAGCATGTTCGCTTGATGTTCGAGGAATGATGTTCGCTTCTTGAAGCATTAAAGTGGTAGTTGCGTAGCTGTCAACGGAGGAACAGAAATCACGTAGGTTTCATTAAAAATATCTTAATTTGTGTTCCGAAGATGAATGAAACCTCTTAGAATCTCCACAGTTAAAGACCTAGGTGTTATATTAGACAGCAATGTCTTTCGAAAATCCTTTTATGTTACAAAAACAGCCTTCTTCCACCTCAGAATCGCTAAGCTACACTCTAAAAAATTCTTACTAAAAAACAGACCAAAGTTGGGTCAAATATGGACTAACCCAGCAGTTTGGTTGTTTTAACCCAGCGATTGGGTTGTCTTAAGCAAATATTTAACCCAACCACAGGATTAAAACAACCCAATCGCTGGGTTAAAACAACCCAATTGCTGGGTTAGTCCATATTTGACCCAATATTGGGTTAAAACAACCCAGCATTTTTTAGAGTGTATGGAACATGTTATCCTGTCTCTGATACAGAAAAATTAGTTTATACATTCATAACCTCTAGACTGGATTACAGTAATTCATTACTAGCTGGCTGTCCTGTATCATCAATAAAAAAAGTACAATTAGTCCAAAATGCAGCTGTTAGAGTTCTTACAAAGTCAGGAAAATACGATCATATAACACCATTTTTATCATCTCTACACTCGGTAACCAGTGTAGAGATGATAAAAATGGTGTTATATGATCATATTTTCCTGACCTTGTAAGAACTCTAGCAGCTGCATTTTGGACTAATTGTACATTAAGTTCTGTACCAATAATAAAGTATTGCTACTGACCTATAAGGCCCTAAACAGTATAGCTCATGTGTATTTATCTGATCTTCTATCGCCCTATAATACATCTCGCTCTTTAAGATCACAAAACTCTGGGCTTCTGGTCAGTAGGATATCTAAGTACACTAAAGGAGGAAAAACGTTTTCACATTTGGCTCCTAAACTCTGGAATAGCCTTCCTGATAATGTTTATGGCTCAGACTCACTCTCCCAGTTTAAATCTAGATTAAAGACGCATTGCTTTAACCAAGCATTCACATAATGCATCTCATAACCTTGTACCCTAGTTATAGCAGTGCAAATGACTATCTTCACTTAATGTTTTGAACAGCAACTACGCTAATTATTTTCCTGGGACACCCATCCCGAGATAACTATAGAGAGTCCGTCAGCTCCAGTCTGAATTCAGCCTCTGATGAAGACTTCAGTGATTTAGCATATGGCTTTGTATCAGTAGAAACCCGGGAGTAAATTCGAATATTGAACGTGGTGGGCATGTGATTCAGTAATAGTAATAACAGTGGCTTTGGGAGTGGCCTCATAGGGCAGCAAAGCAAATGCATTCTGGGAGTTGTTGTCTTTCATACACATGAGCCAAAAATACATTTTCTGTCTTTTCTCAGTCTAGAGGGCACCAAATTCAAAATTTATTTCACATTTCTACTACATTAATGACCCAGTTTAAATACACAGGGCTAAATCATTGAAGTAACCATTTAACAACATGTATTCTTTACTTCAATTAGCCCCCTGTACATTGTTAGCCAACTGTGTGATTGTATACATTTTCAGGAATCTATAACTTGGACACAGTCTCCTCTGAGAACAAATCACTCTAAATTGTAATGCATAAGCATGCATTTTCTGTAAAGCTGCTTTGAGATGAGATGTATTGTGAAAAGTGCTATACAAATAAATGTGAATTGAATTGAATTGAAAGTCTTATGGGTTTGAACGACATGAGGGTGAGGAATTAATGACAGGATTTACATTTTTGGGGGAAACAATCCCTTTCAAGAAAACAGCACCAGTGGAATACACATTTCATGCAGATTAAAACTTTCTCTGAGAATGTTTAAGTTTCCATACAAATAGGGTCACGCCGCTCTCCTGCCTGCACAAGAGGTAACGATATTAGCACGCACAGCAGGGATTTTATTTTGGGGAGATAGTGGGGTGCATCTGGGTGACATGTGATCGAGTGTCTGCACTCAGTGATGGACCTTGCGGGGTGCATCTCAAAGTAAATCAAAAGAAAATGAGCATTCTGTGATACAGGCTCATTCCTCATTCTTGGCCTTAATGTGATTCTGCTGTGGCTCTATTTGTGGTCCAGCAATCCGACAAATAACAGAAGTTTTTTAAAGGATTAGCTCACTTTTAAATAAACTTTTGTTGATAATTTACTTACCCCCCATGTCATCCAAGTTGTCCATGTCTTTCTTTCTTCAGTCGAAAAGAAATTCAAGTTTTTGACGAAAACATTAATGGACTTTTTATATATATAGTGGACTTCAGTTGGCACCAAACGGTTCAAGGTCCAAATGCCAGTTTCAGTGCAGCTTTAAAGGGCTTTCAAGGATACCAGATGATGAATAAGGGTCTTATCTAGCAAAACAATTGTTCATAAATGTTTTTGACTCGTTGACTCGGTACTTCCGCCTACATCAAGCGTGCCCTTTTCAAAGTGATTGCGTATTATGTGACATCACGAACGTGCATCACAGAAAAGAGCAAAGTGAGCCTTTGTGCTTATAAAAAGTAAAGTTTTTTCTTAATTTTTTAAATGACCAATCGTTTAGCTAGATAAGACCCTTATTCATCCCCTGGTATCATTCAAAGCCCCTTGAATCTGCACTGAAACTGTCATTTGGACCCTGAACTGTTTGATGCCCACTGAAATCCATTATATGGGGAAAAATCCTGGAATGTTTTCATCAAAAAAGGAATGCTTTAAAAAAAAAATTCAACTGAAGAAAGAAAGACATGGACACCTTGGGGTGAGTAAATTATCAGCAAAGTTAACTAAAAAGTTAACTAATCCTTTAACTTTACTGCTGTCACCAAGCAGAAGATCTTCAATGCAAAACTTTTTCTACGTGTCAAACTGTATCCAAAGCATCACAAGCAGGCGAGTGGCCCTTTGAGGGCAAGTGAGAGGGAGAGAGAGAGAGAAACAGAGAGAGACCGTAAGAAAGAAAGAAAGATGAAGACTGTAAGGAGGGATATAAGAAAAAGCAAGGGTTGCATACAAAGTGACTCTGAATGAATTATTCTCTGTGATGTCAAATCAATGAGTTTAAGCCTAACCATCAAGACAAAACTGTGTCACAGTGTGGGAGAAGAATCAATCCAGTCCGGGGGGGAAATATCCTTATTTCTCCACATTTCACTTCCTTCACACATTATATCTCAATTTCTAATCATTTCATAAATGGTTAAGTTTTTAAAGGGTTGTAAATATATATACCTATAACATATATCTGTGCAGAAGGAAGGAAAAGTTACCAGTAAAATCTATAAACATAAATAGCTTAAGTGAACACTTCCCTTTAGAAAAAAATGACTTTAGTTTTTACTCTATTGGTAATAAAATTCCTCAAAACCATTAAAGCAAGATGAAGTTCAAGATAAATCCATTTATTTATCCCAGAGGCAAATGAGTGGTGATAGGAGGAGATGCACATGAACATATTCTCCTTAATCTAGATTCAAGCAATCTCTACTGAATTCACCACTATTCAGTTTGAGCTGTAAATAGAAACCAAACAAGACTAAATAAGATTATAAATACAATTAAAAACACAGAAATTGAACTTGCAGCAAGAGAATGACAGTCCACGTGTGTAACAGTAATGAGGCTTCACCAGACTGATATGTTGGCATGAGAAGATGATCGTGTGTGTGTGTGTGTAGGCAGTTTTAATGACTTCTCAAAGAGTGACAGGGCAGTTGTTCTTTGTGTCTGACCTGAACAGAATGTCTCACAGTGGAGAGAGGTTAGAAAGGACAAATCTACAAAAACAAGACCCTATACTGACCACTCCACATGCTCATCAAACCCATGGGCACAACCTGATCAACTACCAAACTTACACATACACAGTCTAACCACTCCACATGCTCATCAAACTATAATAAATTGTGGTAAAGGTATACATTTCTTTCAGTTCATGCATTCCCAGACAAGAACACGCACGCCACGCATGTTGGGTTCCCTTTCAGATGGTCACGTTTAACATAATGTCTCCATTCCCTCCTTCAGAGATGTTTTCATGTTTTTTGGGGACATTCCATAGACATAAGGATTTTATACTATACAAACTGTATATTCAGTCCCCTAATCCTAAACCTACCTATTACAGAAAACATTCTGCATTTTTACATTTTCAATTTCATTTATAACACACATTTTCCTCATGGGGACCAAAAAATGACCATAGAAGGACAAGGATTTGAATATTGTCATCTTTGTAGAGACAGTTTGCCTACAAAATGTAGGATTTACCAGGACCACACACACACACACACACACACACACTCTCACTCACACACTCTCACTCACACACTCTCACTCACACTCACACAAACACAAACACAAACACACACAGTACCTAAATGGTAAATGACAAATTATTAACACTAATCTTTAAAAAAAAAAACTATTACATTATTTGAGTCAGTGACACAAAATAAATAATTTACGTGTCCGGCTTAAGGTTAGTAAGTAAGTAAAGATTTTTCCTTTTCATTATAATGGTTATCCCTTTTTTTCATTGACCCATTTTATGAATAAATTGTCTCTTTAAGAACATCCCCAAATAGGTGACATTTAGCTCACTTCTGGGGACACTATTTTGTCAGTACAATTTTTTAATTGTTTACTTATATACAGGGCCCAAAACTAACTTTTTGCCACACTAACCAATGGCCGATGACATAAGAAAATTTACCAGCCATGAATATTTTTTAATCGGCCATGTAACAGATGAATTCTTATTAAAGTTACAAACGTTATTAAATTAAGAGCAATGAGTGATTGTTCTTTGTCTTTTGTTGTTTGATTAACATTAAAAACACAGACAGCAGCAGAAATATTAGGTTGCTGTCACTTTAAAGGTCAACTGAAATCAAAATTTAAGTTTTTTAGCTTTTAGTATGACTCTGTTAGCCTTAAAGTTATGAATAAGCTGGTATGTTCCAAAACTTTGCATTTAGGAGATATAAGCATTCAAAATGTACAGTCTCTCACTTCCGCTAAAACGAATCTCAGATTTTGGTGACATCATCGCAGACTTCACTTTCTCGTCAAATCTTCTGTCCAATCAAAATGCGCTCTAGAATCTAAAGCCCGCCCCCTACACTGCTGAAGCTGAAATCGGTCAGTTAACACACATTTACTAATTTCTACATGGTGAAAGGCACATAGCACACTATGTATGTGATAGGAAACGATTCAGTGTAAATATGCTTTCATTTGAGGCGAATTAAGTCTGTTTTCACGTTAGTTTCACACACCGCAGCAGCGCACACACACCGACGGCTCTGGTCTAAATTTAGACTACAGACCCGAGAGCGCAGCGCGGATCATATGCGCGAGTCCGTGCAGATAACAAACATATCGTCCCATTTGAATTCAGCACAGAATGCTGCATTTCAAAGCGATATGGAGGAGATTATGATGGTAAACAGTGTTAGAGGAAACTGGCTTTACTAAACAGAGAAAGGTCCGCTCTTGCGCTCTAGTCAAACTGTATATTAATGAAATGCTATTGGCTGTTTCAAAAAAGGGTAGGAGCTGCTAACAGCTGAAGCCGTTTCAGGGGAAATCACGACAACACATTGAATAATGGGGCACGTTTCAAGGCACTTCAGTGGGCCTTTAAGAGTTAATGCATTAATTCAATATACTGATACATGTTTTCTTTCTCAACTGTTTACATTCACTTAAAGGGGGGGTGAAATGCTGTTTCATGCATACTGATCTTTTTACACTGTTAAAGACATGGAATCCCATACTAAACAAGGACAAAGTTTCAAAAGTTAAGGTGGACGTTTGATGGGAGTATTTCTTTGTCAAAAATACTACTTCCGGTTAGTCATAAGTTTCGGCAAGTTTTTTGCGATCATGCGTCCCCTTTGACGTTAATGGGGGCGGAATTTCCTTGTATGGGCCTTACGGACAATTCTACCGGAAGAGCGTGAGAGAGAGAGAGGGAGAGAGCGAAAGCAACAGGCTATGCCCATCAAAGCGCTGGCTCGTAGGCTGCGCTGCACAGGTAATGTGCACAATTAACAATGACATCAAAAAGTGCGTTTTTGGTTGCCAGACCAAGACAGTCCTGCACAGATTCCCCAAAAACCCCGCGGTAAGGCAACAGTGGATGGAATTTGCTTTTCCGGATCAGCAACTGTGTTGCGCGAATGTTTATATCTGTTCGCTGCATTTCGGTGCCGACTGTTTCATAAACAAGGCCCAGCTTGACGCCGGATTTTCCAATCGCCTAATGCTGAAGGATGGAGCAGTCCCAACGTTAGAACCGCGGGCGGTGAGTTAGACTGCTTCAAATGTCTGTGTCTATGCTCATCAAGTAGCCCAAACATGATCACGTATAGTTACTATATATATTACTATATATAGAAATTGATCAATGGAGCATGCGATGTGTAGTGCGTGTACATTTGTTTAGCTGGCCACTATATGTGTAACTTTATGTTTGTGTATTGTAAAAGCACTCCAAACAACAATACACAAAGAGTGGGGAAATATGTTGAACTAAATAAGCGCGCTTCTTCATTCAAATGTGCTACTATTCCGTGTTGTCTACACAAACCACGCGTAAACACACACACACACACACGTGCACAACTGCACTTCCCACATGTACACCTTCAAAGACAAAAATACGACGATATAATTCAAGTATAAATATGTAAATAACACAAGCCGCTAAGCATATTATATAGTTAGTGTATAACCTACCACATAGAGACGTCCTGCTCTAGTCGTTTTTGCTGCTGCTCCTGTTCAACTGCAGCCTCTGGGTCTGATTCCGGATCATAGATGTATGGCTGTATCTGATTAAAAGCCATATTTTTAGTTTGAATAAAGTTTTTCCCGCTGTTAGGGATGACACAGCTTTACGACGCACTCAACACGGCGGCGCACACGTCACTATTTAGCTCCGCTCACACGATACGCCCCCACCCGCTCGGCTTTTTTCGGAAAGACTCGGAACAGCGCATCTTTCTTATATAATTATTAAAAAAATAAAGACTTTTCAAAGATATGCAGGATGCAATGCTACTCTATAGGTACTCAAGATTGACATGACACTGACTGAAACTGAGTGTTTCACCCCCCCTTTAAGACATAATGACTATATTTATGAGGATACTTGCCAAGATGGGCATTTTGACATAATTTTGAATTTGTCTGTTCAACCACAAGGAGCACACTTTGGATGTTTGTGAACAGAAAATGTTCCACACAGAGTGTGAGTAACAAATTAAGTTCCCTTCATGCGCTTGAATATTTCAATTGGCAAGGCTTAAAATTTCATGACAATGTAGCACTTGCCCGTCAACCATCCCGAGCATTGTTCATGTTTGTTCACAATCATTTACATTCTTGTTCCCACTATTTTGCAATGCTAGATTTAGATGTTACCGGACAAATAGTGATTTACACCATTTCTCGCCCAAAAAAATGTTTTACTCGCATTTGGGGCTTGGTGAGGGTTATTTTTAGGCCCTGCTTATACATAAAATATACCTGAGCAAACAAGCATACTCTTACACACAAACACTAACATAGAGAGAAGCAAATAGCCACTTAGGGTCTGTGTTTCTTTCACTCAGCCCAAAACAGGCCACTGGTGGCAGTAACTTGTAGCCTAAGGCTGTGGCTCTTGTGAAGTACAGACTGATTGTATCATGGGAACCTGCAGTGTAGCTTTCCATTTAATGCTCTTTTGTGATTTCCAACACCAAGGTAAGAATTGAACAGCTCTGCTGTAGACCGTCAGATCCCTGCAGCATATTGCAGTGCAGATTTCACTTCCCCCCACTGAGAAATGACTCCACTCCACAGTTCTTATCAGCCCTGGCACGGCATGAACAATTACCAGGTGTTGCTACCACATCTGCTGCTCCTGGAGAATATTGTGACACAGTCTGACACGCAAAATAAGATATAATTACTGGCTAGTCTACACAGTCTGGAAAGACGTATGTGCAATGTATGTTTATGTTTATAATACTACCATTTAGAAGTTTGGGGTCAGTAACTTTTATTTGACAAGGATGCAACAAACTGATCAAAATTGACAGTAAAAACATTTATAATGCTTCAAAAGATTTATATTTCAAATAAATGCTGTTCTTTTGAACTTTACATTCGTAAAAAAAATCCTGGAAGAAAATGTATCATGGTTTCCACAAACATTAAGCAGCACAACCTTTTTCAACAGTGATAATAATAAGAAATGCTTATTGAGTAGCAAATCAGCAAATCAGAATGGTTTCTAAAGGATCTGAAACAGAAACAGTTCTAAAACAGTTATTTTAAATTTTAATAAAACTATATTTCAGTAAAAACTATATTAATGTTTTACTGTATTAAATAAATAATGTCTTTCTGACCACAAACTTTTGAACTGTAGTGTCTAAATACACAAAAGGATGATTATTGTGGGAAAAAGGTGTTTGTCTAAAATGCTACAAAAGAAATCATCCATTCATACCTAAATTTAGCCAATAACTCAAGCCACCACTGTCATTTTGCTTGAATATTTTATTTTTTGTATGAGTTTGGGATTTGACCTTGAGCTCCCCTTTCACACTAAACAAAAGTTTTACCATTAGACTCTATTCTATGTTTGCCTGCCCCTTTCTATTATTTAAATGTCTTATTATTACTATGGAATGAAGAGAGTTTCTGACAAACAACAGAATTTTTCCGATTTATGAGACAATTTTGTGAGGGCTTACCCAGAACATAGATCTTGTTACCGTGCAGGAAGGAGAAGGCTCCATAGCGGGGTGTGGGCATAGAGGTGAGGGGCAGCCATTGGTCTTTTGTCGGCTCATACAGCCTCACCGAGGCCTGAGGGGTTGTGTCGGCTCCCATCCCGCCCAATGCATACACCTTGCCATCTGAGAGGGACAGAGAGAAAGAGAGACCGAAATTAGTTTGAACTCTGTTCTCCTGCAGCTCTTATTAAACAAACAAATCAGGAAATGAGAGAGCAGTGGAAGTGAGTCACTAGTCTGAATAAGGAATATTCTCTCCATGCCAGTGGAGAATCTCGAGAGACTTTTTTTTTCTTCCCTCAGCTCCAGTTATTTTAAGGTTTACTTAAATTCCACCTTTAAACCTCACAGTCCACATTTGTTCTCTTCCCCTAAAGGACAGAGCATTAAAAATAAATGTTTTCACACAGTAACTGACCCAAACTTTCACACAAACTTTTCTATTACAGCTCTACCAAAAGATATAGCATGGGTTTTTCCCCCTTAATCGCTAAAACGCATTTATTGAACCCTTCTGGTGAAAAACCGGCTTATTCTGGCATGAATTCACAAGCTTGTTCAGGCTGGTTGGTGCTACTTTGCTGATAGTGGACATGTTTGAGAGGCCTGGTATACAACAAATATCTCAAAATTACAAACAGTTAATATACAAACCTTTATATATATAAAAAGCCCAATTTACATTGTGTAAGGTATGTTGTCCTTCAAAGGAATGGCAATGACTTAATTCAATACTCTTCCTGTAATGGGAGCACTTTCTGCATTGTTTGGATCTAAAGCCAAGAACTAATTGGTAGCAATTTTTACAAAGACCATTCTAACTGCTCTGTGAACTAGTTTGCATACTAATGTTCACACAATGGAATTGTGTGTTAATTGACATTGTGAATTGTGATGGTTTCTAAATGCTAGTTCTTTCAACAAAAGAATGGTGTAAAACCATTAAAATTATTATGTTTATAGTTTTAAGAAAGTAATCTTCCTTTGGACTATTATTACTGATATAGATATTATACCGCAAAGTGATGTCAATGACCACTACCTCATAACATGCATATTGCTGATATTTGCCATGTCACACTATCGACCAGGTAGAACAATTATCCCTTTATCCCTTCACAAATGCTCAGTGTACACAAACATAAACATGAAGTTGAGGAATTGAGACTATGGGCACCATTTTCTCTAGTACATAAGAAACTGTTGCACACATCGGATTAAAAATGGTTAGAGAGAAAATACTGCACCATGGTACAACCGTATTACTCATGTTGTCAAGAGAGAAACTCGCAAACTAGAGCGCAAATGGAAACAAACTGATTTAGAGGTCTTTAGAATTGTGTGGAAAGACAGCATGCCACTTTATAAAAAAGCTCTAAAAGTATCCATGGTCAAGCATCGCCACAAACTCATAGAAAATAACCAAAACAATCCAAGGTTTTTATTTAGTGGCTAGATTAACAAATAAACAGACATCCCCTGAATAATTGAATATTCCATTACAGTTTGGTAGTAGCAATGATTTTATGAATTTCTTCATTGAGAAAATTGAAAGCACCAGAAATACAAATGTAAATATATAACCTTTGAAAGAGTTTTATGATTCAGCCCAAATTATTGCCCTTCGGGATCAATTGCAGTGCTATACAACTATAGGACGGGAAAAGCGAAATAAGCGTGTCAAAAGGTAAAAAAGAAAAAAAAAGAAAAAAGGTAACGTCAGTGAATTATGGAGTTCCTCAAGGATCTGTGTTAGGCCCTCTGATTTTCTTAATATATGCTTTTGCCTTGTAGTAATATTAGAAAACATGAAATTAGTTTCTATTGTTATGCCAATGTCAGCTATACCCTATACTTCATCACGACCAGATGAAATCTCTAAGAAATCTCAGTCAATCAGTTGATAGAGTGTGTTAAGTAAAATATTGGATGACCTGTAATTTTCATCTATTAAATTCAGATAAGACTGAGGTATTACTTATTGGGCCAAAAACTATTTGCATCTAAGGATGTAGTATTAATTATCTTTACTTAATGTCATGAACAGCAACTCTGCTAATTATAATGTATTTACTTTTGTTTCATCTTGGGATACCCATCCCGAGGTAACTAGAGAGTATGTCAGCTCCAGCTTGGATCCAGCCTCTTATGAAGACTTAAGATGCCCAAACACTTGTGACGAGATGACTCCCAGTCCTGCGAAGACTTCAGATGACGCAAACTCGGAATCAACATGGATCAATGCTCAATTTCCCATATATTGTAATCATCATGTCCACAGCTCCTAATGACAGAATAGATTTTATTGTGAACTAACTAACTAACTAACTGACTGACTGACTGACTGACTGACTGACTGACTGACTAACTAACAAACTAACTAGCTAACTATAACTGCAACTAATCAAATGCGTGTAATGCATATGACTAAAATAATGCATAGCACCAGAGAAAACACTTTATATACTCCACTCTGATATGACTTGATATATTTGAAACGGCTGTTAGTTTAATTTAGACTTAGCTCTAATATAAAAGTGACCTTCACAAAGTTTTCAAGGGAAATTCTAAAATGCAGCACAGCAGTGAAATTAGAATATGAATGTGGAGAGAAATGCAGCATCAGCAAAGAGAACAGCCCTGTTGCAGCACAGCCAAGAGCTAATGGTGACAGAGAAGGGGGGGCAGACAGAGAGAGAGAGAGAGAGAGAGAAAGAGAGAGAGAGAGACAGAGAGAGAGAGAGACAGAGAGAGAGAGAGAGAGAGAGAATGTACATTCAATGGTAGAAGAGAAAAGAGAAAAACATCCTGATATTAATTTGAGGGTATAGTCTTAATTTCACTGAACTGTCAATGGGATGCGAGCATGTGAGAGAGGGCATAGGAGTATTGACTGATGTGCGCATACAGCACACGCATCAAGACATTACAATCATCTCAGGAGGAAACAGCATTAATGATCACCATATGGAGCACTTAAGACTGCGAAACGGGATGTACAGAATGTTAGTTATACAGTCTCTGTATGTCTATATTTCTCTCTTAGCATGACTGCAGCAGCTGCTGACTCAGACATCTGCAGTACTCTGGGACAGCAACCTGTGACTATAGTTAAATGCGGTACAAATGAGACAGATAGAGAGCACATGCAGTCCCGGTCATGCATTCAATTTCCCTTCCATAAATAAAAATAAGGCACTAGTAAACATCTGTTCTAGTAGTAATATACTAATAGTTTATGATCCTTGAAAAAAAACTGTTAATTTAGTCGTAATATACTGCTTATTTTATTTTATTTTATTTATATAATTAATATAATTTTTTATTTTTGAATGGATGCTAATCTACCAGCAGGGCATAACTAGACCATGCTAAGTCAAACCCTGACCCCTTTGGGGAAGTTCATATTAAATTATTAATTATTTCTCTCTTTGTCCCTCCCCATTGAAAAAAGCTATTTTAGTGCCACTGTATTAAAATGAAGAGCAATGTATGTGCATTAGGTGTGTAATTGGTTGTCACAGCGAATGATGGGAAGGTAGCTTGGTCATAAATCCTGTCTCTTCAAACACTGGATCCATGAATAGTATTTTCAAGCAAGCTTAATCACTATTCTTCATCAACAGTACAGCAAATCCAGACAAACCAAATTGTACCCTCACAATTATCTTTCATTCAGGGGAATTTTCTCTAAGCAGGCAAAGTAGGCAAATGAAGCAGTCTCCTCAAAATAACTAGATGAGAGAATTACAAAAAATAAAAAATGCAAACATTACAAAATGTGACATTAGAAAGTGTAAAAGTAATTATTTTTATAAAGTAACACTATCCAACAGCGACACCCACGGTGAAGTTACAGCGGGAGTCCACGTCTCTCATGTTTCCTCTGATCCCGTTGAATTAAAACAGAACGCCTAATGTGTACGGTGGGTTTAGTGGGTTAATTGGGAATGAATGGGGAAAGATCGCGTGAGAGGAGAATGCCTCCATCAGGCTATGATTGGATAAGATTGGCTTGTGCGATAAATCCCACCTCTTGTTTTCGTGCACATTTTCATCAGCCTGATTAAAGACGATGCCATAAAAATTACACCATTAATGGGAATACTAATTAAAAAGTACATAAGCCACTTAGATCATCACAGATTTGTCACATCAAAATCAAATGAAATAATGAAGTGGTCTGAAAACATGATGACTGTTTGGGGTTTTAGTGAGATATCAGCTTGGTTTTAATAAATAGAACGTTACATAGTTAGTGCAAAAATTAGAAAATAGAACTGTATTTGGTATCTCTTTTTTATGTAATGTTTATTTAACCAGGAAAATTAAGTGTAGTGCGTATACACTCACTCACTCACTCACTCACACACACACACACACACACTCACGCACGCACGCACGCACGCACGCACGCACGCACGCACGCACGCACGCACGCACGCACACACATCAAGATAATGGATGAATGGATGAACAGAAAACATGAAGTGAACACAGTGAAAAAAAAATCTAGAAAGAGACATGAAGGCTCAAACCGTGACAGTACCCTCCCCCTCTTGGAAGCCGCGTCTTCGCGCTGTAATACATCCATAGACTGTAAAAAAATAAAATAATTGGACGTAGTGTCCTTGACGTCACCCACAGGATTCTGAAGTGCAGTTTTGAAGCATAAAGTAGAGACGAGCTGGCCGTTGCCATCTTGGCAGCGTGTCACACCCGGATAACATGAGCCGGGACGTGGGCGGAGCTGAGGTGATGCGATGACTAACAGACAGCGGATAAATGGCTATCCACCTGTCACTAAAAGTGGCCACGCCCTTAATTACGCACTTTATATAGTGTAAACAAATTTATAAACAAATTCACCCCCCTCACAGTTGTCATGAAGGGCAAAATTACCCATATAGACCAAAATCACAATTGGTACCAGGCTGTAAACATGTTTTTTTCTGCTGTAGAGTTGGGCATTTTAACATGGGGCTCAATGAGATTCTGCTCCCTTCTGGAGCCTGTCTCTAGTGGCCAGTCAAGGAATTGCAGTTTATGTTACTTCTGTATTGGCTTCAACAGAAACTGGGGGAGGTTGCCGCTTGAATACATCCCATGGGTGGGCACACCCGGGCATATCAGGGGACCATGGTGGCACAGGTAGCTCAGGGGACCATGGTGGCACAGGTAGCTCAGGGGACCATGGTGGTGCAGGTGGCTCAGAGGACCATGGTGGCGCAGGTAGCTCAGGGGACCATGGCGGTGCAGGTGGCTCAGGGGACCATGGCGGTGCAGGTGGCTCAGGGGACCATGGCGGTGCAGGTGGCTCAGGGGACCATGGCGGTGCAGGTGGCTCAGGGGACCATGGCGGTGCAGGTAGCTCAGGGGACCATGGCGGTGCAGGTGGATCAGGGGACCATGGCGGTGCAGGTGGCTCAGGGGACCATGGTGGTGCAGGTAGCTCAGGCGACCATGGCGGTGCAGGTGGCTCAGGGGACCATGGCGGTGCAGGTGGCTCAGGGGACCATGGCGGTGCAGGTGGCTCAGGGGACCATGGTGGTGCAGGTAGCTCAGGCGACCATGGCGGTGCAGGTGGCTCAGGGGACCATGGCGGTGCAGGTGGCTCAGGGGACCATGGCGGTGCAGGTGGCTCAGGGGACCATGGCGGTGCAGGTGGCTCAGGCGACCATGGCGGTGCAGGTGGCTCAGGGGACCATGGCGGTGCAGGTAGCTCAGGCGACCATGGCGGTGCAGGTGGCTCAGGGGACCATGGCGGTGCAGGTGGCTCAGGGGACCATGGCGGTGCAGGTGGCTCAGGGGACCATGGTGGTGCAGGTGGCTCAGGGGACCATGGCGGTGCAGGTGGCTCAGGGGACCATGGCAGTGCAGGTGGCTCAGGGGACCATGGCGGTGCAGGTGGCTCAGGGGACCATGGTGGTGCAGGTAGCTCAGGCGACCATGACGGTGCAGGTGGCTCAGGGGACCATGGCGGTGCAAGCTCTGGAATTGCACTCACTGGTACAGACTGGGGAATTTCACTCACAGAAATACACTCTGGAATTTCTCTCACAGGAACAGACTCTGGAACATCTTTTACTGGTACGCACTGGGGTATTTATCACAGGAACACTGAGGAAGTTCTCTCTCACTTGAACAGCCTCTCAGTCAGGATCCTCATGAGACAGTCAGTCAGGTCATGGCCAGCCAAGTCCAGATGGAAGATGCTATGGGTCACGTAGATGAGAACAGTATGCGTGACACCATCACCAGACCATTTTTACAGCTACTATATCTCATTTTAAAGGTCAGTTCTTCTGTCACACGTTGGTTGCAGCAGAGATGAAACAGGTTATAAGTGCAGCAGTCTTCACAAACTGAAAACAGAAACACCAACTAAACATAGAACTGACAACTGAACTGAATCAAACACAGGGTTTAAATACACAGGGAAAAATAAATATTAAAAAAACAGCTGGCGACACGATAATGGATAAACAGGTGACAGGAATGAATAACCTCACACAGGAAACCATGAAATGAACAGTGAAAACGAATCTAGAAACAGACATGAAAATAACAAACCGTGGCAGTAAGGACTTTGCCTCCTCATTAAAAAAACAAAACAAAAAAACACCTCACACCACTGATCTCATGATACTAATTTATGTCCACATAATGCTTTAATCAGTGTTATTATTGTTAACTAGAACTATACATAACAAGACATTTAAATGCTAAAATCCTAAAATATTAAATGAAAAACGTAAAATTAAGTTAAAAACATATAAAACTGAAAATAAAAAATAAAAGCTAAAATCTTAAAATGCATATAAATAATACTACAATAACACAGGCATTAATGGACATCCCCTCTACTTTTCAGCTTCAGAGAATATCCTGACATTGTAGTATCATCCACATGCTCACACATGATTACTTTGACATGATTCGAATGCAGCTTATATTTGTGCTGCAACAGATAATGATTGGAAATGTAGTTTTGCCACTTACCTGTCACCTCATTAACTGCCTAAGTATATTCTCTATTAGAAAGAATTTGTTTATCAATTAGATATAGTTTAACAATTTTGCTCAGAGATTATTGCAATAATGATCATGGGTGGAAAGCAACAGCAATGTTCTTAACGGCACTCCAACACACACTACTTAATCTCTTTTCTTTAACCTTCTATCTGTGAAAATTATTTTTGGTAAGGATTTTTTTAGAGCTTGACAACCACGAGTCACTTTAAATTGTCTTTGCATGGCGGGTATTGCAAAACAATTCCTGGAAGAAAAAAATCATATTAAACAAAAAAAGAAAGAAAAAAGAATACAGGCTTGGAACAACACGAGTAAACAATAACAGAATTATCATTTTTGGGGCAAACGGTTAATGTGACTGGGAAAAGCGAAAGTATAGAGCAACTGGAAAATTACACACCTATTACATCACCATCCAGAAAGAGAGAAGACAGTGAGAAAGCTACAGTGAAAGTAAAAGGTCTTTCAAGGCTTGTGTGTAAATGACAGAGGAAAACAACACCCAAAGATCATGACTACCATCTTCACTTTCATCCTCTTCACTGAATTCACTCTAATGACCTCAAATGATTTCTCCAGTTTGATTCGATATGGTCTGACATGTTCAAGACTGTGTAAAGCATGACAGAGACTGAGAGAAAGAGCAGGACATAAATATCTGAACAGTGCACAAGGATCTAATGGCTTAGGAAACAAATGTATTTACAAGTTTTCTGGTCCCACTTTATAAAAGGTCTTATACAGAGTCTTTAAAGGTCCCCTAAGTAGTATTTTTACAGTAAAATATCCAAAAACCACTAGGCCAGTGTTATATATTTTGATCAGTTGAGTTTGTGAGAAAATTGTTATTTTAACCAAGGAGCCGGGACATCTGAGTGAGTCGTCTGTCAATAGCGTCATATCTGCGTTACCCTCAGTTTCCGCTATACTCTTACTGCAGTGTGCAACAAGTGTCACAGCAGCGGCTGTGTGAACGCACAGAGTAACATCATAACATAATTTTAAACACACTTAAATGTATCTAATTATGATAAACAGAGCTGCGTTACCTCATAATCGTGACCGGAAAAGCGGAAATAGTACCCGCGACTGTATCCCTTCATTATAAAAGTCCCGGTACTCGCAAGCCGTGTGTTGTACAACAATTGCTCCAGCAGCCTTTCTCAGCTCCCTCAACACTCGGTCCTGCTCTGCTTCAAACTACAGTAACATTAATCATACGCATAATCGCATCCATGAACATGATTTCTGGCCGAGTCCTATCCCGATTCTTTCCCACTGGCTGTGCGGTGAAAACCACATGTCCCAAGATTCTGCGCTCAAACTTGGCAACATCAAACTACACCTTTGTTTTGAATAGGCACCATTCTAGTGGATGGAAAAATTACTTAAAAACTGTTTGCTAACATTTAAATTGATATTAATACAATGCAGTTATTGTTACATACATGTTTTTACATTGTACTTATATTTAAAAAAAACTGTATATAATAACACAAGTAATACATTTTTGTAATTATATCTATAATTATACTGTTAATTACACAAATTTTCATGACTTTTCATGGCTGTTTTCCATCAACATTTGTAATAATCAATTCCACATACAGATATTCTATAGTTTTAATCATAACAACCGCAGAGACAAACACCAATGTGCAGGACATTTTGCTGAATTCTTGTCAAATATTGTAGTAGACCTGCCCACTGTGAGATCTCGCTCTTCATTACTGTCATTCTATTTGCCTTCAGCACGTGGTTTCAGTCCAGTGTAAAATGACAAATTGCCTGTTACTAGAAATATATAGTGTTTGGTCAGGACTTACTGTCATTTGTCAAACAACAGACGGAATCCAAATGTGTGCATTAATGAATTCCAACCTCAAGTTAAGCAACCTGTCTCACACAAGACAAAACAATACCCATGTATTGTATTGCACTGTACGATATCCTGGCTACCCATAAAAAAACTATAACTTTCTGTATCTTAAGTACTTTTCAACTTTGTCACAGCAAGTCCCTGGCCATATATTTCATCCAAATTAAACAAGGCTTTGGAAATGTTTCTTTCCTTTTTAATAGCTCCTCTTTTCCCC
The DNA here is from genome assembly GCF_024679245.1 of Pseudorasbora parva. NCBI lineage: Eukaryota > Metazoa > Chordata > Actinopteri > Cypriniformes > Gobionidae > Pseudorasbora > Pseudorasbora parva. The sequence goes on along the minus strand of NC_090177.1, from coordinate 25,630,735 downwards.
TAAGGACAGCATCCGTGCTTTTCTTATCATGTGTCTGACATCTTTATAATAACTTTCTCATGCTGAAAAAAATATTGAATGCTTTTAGAGTAGCTGTGTATTGTTAGGGGATATTTTTTTTTTAAAGGAACATGTCTATTTGGTGTATTAAAATCCTAATACATGTCATGTCACATAACCAAATAACAAACATTATTAAACTACTGCAATTGTGTATTGTTACATTCCTTAAAAACAATTTATGCTGCGATTGATTTATCATGCAGTGTGACAAGCAAAATACTGTCTTAGCATATGATTTAATGTCACGCTGTGTTTCACGCTGTTAGGTCAGTCCGCGACCAAACTGAACTCAGCCGGACATTGTCGTAACAGTCACTCGTTCTGCATGGAAAAATTATTTAACCACATTGCACCATTAACAATGTTTCAGACTTCAGATTTTAGGTTTGCTAAAATGCATTCCATACATCTTACACTGTATAGCCTGACATACAAAATAATAATCAGTTTTTTTTAATGGAACAAGTTATTTAACCTATAGATAAAATATAAAATATTTATTTTTGAAATGTTTGCATATGTTTTATACAAATACGAGGACCATATTTGGCACTTTTGTGTCTCTTCATAGTACAATATAGTGACAATATGGAGCTAATAATCGAGGAGGGAAAACTACTTACTTTTTTCCCAAAAAGTAAGATGAAATATTGATGCTTGTAATACAAATCAATGCACTTCTATATTGCCCAATGTCTTCGTTTTATGATCAAATCTGTGAAGTTTATTAGTCAAACTTTCAGTGGTACAGACAGTACAGCACATGCTGGGTGTTATACACATAAAGGCCATTAGATGATTATGGGAATGGTAGCCTGGGAGCACAGTGCTTTGCAATCAAGAATATATAGTGAGTGAATCACCTTCACCCAAACCTCCATCTACAAACTGTTTTCTCCAATCAATCTAAACTCAACCCACCCACCTCGAATTCATCTATTTCTCCCCTCTGCAACCTCGCTGAGTTCATCACCCCCTGCAGACTGCACTACCCAATCACACAGTCACTTCTAATTAGAGCTCTCTGTTCTGATCTCCATTCGTCGCCCAGGGAGACCCCATAGCAACCAAACACGTACTCTGAGACAATTAGGAAGTAGTGGCCTGACAAGAAAAAGCAAAGAAAAACACATGCATAAGCTTACATCAAACCAATGCATACAACTGAACAAACAAATCACGTATTAATTTACACAGTAACTATAATTTGGTAAATAAATGCACAAACGTGCTCGTCCTCTCATGTACAAACACAGCTGTTTTGAACCTTCCCTTAAGACAGAAAGACCCTTATTACACAAACCACCTGCTGCTCGTCTTCCTCTTCTATTTTCATGACTGCAAGTAGGAAATATGGTCTTCATCTCATCACATCTCTTTCTGGCAGTATAAACTGGTTACACTTTATCCCAGAATAGAAGCCTTGCCTAAAGCCAAAGCAAATGATCATTCCTGCAGTTCATCTTCAGCTTCGAGATCACAGCACCCTTCCAAATATTCCATATACCATGACACTGAACCCAGAACAGGAAGACATCAGACTAGAGGAATGACAGTGAGAGACTCGCACAGGACTAGTTGTCCCTGAGGAGGCAACTAGTACAGACATACTTTGTGATTTTAATCCCATCCGAATAAAACAAGTCAGTGTTTTCCTCTTTGGTAAAAAATACTTCAGTAAAAATTACAGATCAAATTACCTACTGCATTTTGGCTAACTTGGAGGTCTTCTGAAAAATCTAATTCTCCTTTCCATTCAAATGCAAATATAGATTTTCCACAACATTCCCACAACCTCTTTATTTTGACCTTCAATGAATAACTAAAGCAAAATAACTACATTTTTTGGGTATACTTATTTGATATACACTGATCAGGCATAACATTATATCTTAATATTGTGTTGGTCCCCCTTTTACCGCCAAAATAGCCCTGACCAAACATCTGGTATCTGGCACCAAGATGTTAGCAGCAGATTTTTCCTGTAAGTTGTGAGGTGGGGCCTACATTGAATCGGACTTGTTGGTCCAGCACATCCCACAGATGTGCGATTGGATTAAGATCTGGGGAATCTGGAGGCCAAGTCAACACCTCAAACTTGTTGTGGTGCTCCTCAAACCATTCCTGAACCATTTTTACTTTGTGGCAGGGTGCACTATCCTGCTGAAACGGGCCACAGCCACTGGGGAATACCGTTTCCATTAAAGGGTGTACATGGTCTGCAACAATGCTTAGGTAGGTGGTACGTGTCAAAATATTATCCACATGGATGGCAGGACCCAAGCAGGTTCAAAGCAGAACATTGCCCAAAGCATCACACTGCCTCCACCGGCTTGCCTTCTTCTCATAGTGCATCCTGCTGCCATGTGTTTCCCAGGTAAGCAATGCACACGCACCAGGCCATCCACATCAAGTAAAAGAAAACATGTCATCAGAAAATGCTACCATCTTCCATTATTCCGTGGTCCAGTTCTGATGCTCAATTGCCCACTGTTAACGCTTAGGCCGCGGTTCCACCAAAGCGTTTTTTCACGCTGCAGGCTGGCATTTTCAATTGTTTTCAATGAGAGCGCCGCGTATTTAGAACGCCTGGAGCGCACCGCGGCGCTGAGCGAGTATTTCACGCTCACGCGCTGAGCGCTCAGCGTTTTTTACTGGTCGCCGAGAGTTGAAGAATGTTCAACTTTGAGTAAAACGCTCATCACTGTCACTTTTCACCCAGCTGTCCAATCACAGTGGAGGAGGGGCGGGACAAATACAACACAGACCAACTGCCACATTCTGTGTGTCGTCATCAGATGACAACAAGCTAATAATAACGGAATAAAATGATTTAAAACAAAAGCCAGAGCAAATACTTTACATTCTATCTGCAATTTAATATAGAATCAATACAGGAACAAACTATCTGTGAAATTAGATAGACTTCCGCGGATTTTCCGTATCATAACAACAAGCAGAGCCTCAACTGAGGAGAAAAAAACGCTGCCTGCCAAAATGAGATATATATATATATATATATATTAGGTGGAGCCTGATTTGACTACCAATCTCAGTCTGATTTCAGATTTTAGAACTACCGGTTTTCTCCCAATATGTCCCCTATATACAAACTATTATGATAATGATGTAAAGAATGTGAAAAGAAAAAAATCTTTTAATAAATATTTTTAGCCTGCATGAATAAATCCAAACAAATGACAGATTTCAGTTTCATTTTCCATGATCAGTTACCGACAGAGGAGCATCTTGGCGGCAGGAATTTAAATCTTCAACAAAGTCTGGGATAAGAAAATCTAAAGTGTGGATGCACTTTGAAATGGCGAAAGATGAAAAAAAGGATCCACAGCATCCTGTCAACCTCCACACCACCAAAAAAGGATATTCTCCAAGGCTGGATTTATCATCAGTAAAACCAGAAGCGCACTTCTGCCTGCCAACGTTAACAAGTTTTCATTGCACACAATTTGAAAAGACTCAAACGTACAAAGGCAAAGTGAAAGACTTGCTTTATGAATGTTTATCCACATTGCCTTTTATTTCAACTTAAAAAAAGATTAAAAAAGGCACTGTCAGTTTTGTCACTTGACAGGCAGTTTTGGTTGCTTTATTAGAAAGTTGTTTCTGTGTGCCATCACACAAAAAATTACATTTTAAAGGGGACATATTATGCCCAGAACAGAACAGTCAGAAACTAACAGTGTTCAGTTCGAGCCGGAGCCAAACAAAAATGGGAACAGAGCCAGATAATATATACTGCATGGAGACAGAATAGGTATAGTTTAGTTTAATTAACTTATGTTGCCATCTCGCTTTTATCCACTATTAGTACAAGCATATTTTTGTAGCGGACCCTGTCCGAGAGAGGGCCAAAACTTTACTGAAACAGTTTTTTCACTTGCTTGCAAAGATGACCAAAACAAAGTTAGGGGGTTGTCCTTTTTCAAGTTTTTTTGGGTTGGATGAGCATAGGAGACTTTCAAAAACATAAAAAATGTATATCCCAAACTTTTGAATGGTAATGTACAGGCGACAGACATCTTCAGTTAATAATTGTGACTCAAATGTCTTTTCGAGCAGGGGTTTTCAAATTGGGCCCCAGGGGGTCCTTGAGGGTCCCAGAGTCCTTGAGGGTCTAAGACAAAAAGACACAATGTATGCAAGATATTAATTGTTTAACACAATAATTTATTTGTAGTAATAAATAATAATTTATAACAAATTTGATAATATTAGTTTCATTCTACTTCACATTATTCATTATATTTACCATAATTATTTTATCCAATTATCAGCACTAGTTTTTAAAAGGAAAAAAGTATAAATGGATGTTTATTATATGTTATGTTTTAGTAAGTGGGTCCTTATCCTTTTTTTTGGCATACAAAAAAAAAAGTAAACAAAAATGTTTTGGTTTACAAAACTAATCCAGTCATAATAGAATTAAAGCATCATTTTAAAAACATGAATCCTGTTCAAATGGTGCTTTGGACAGGAATTTGATGCATCTTGAAATAAAGCAAGATCACTGTCAAAAAGCCAAAACTGATTGATCTCCAAAAGCAATGCTGCATGTCCATTGTGACAGGAGAGTTAAGTGACTGATATTTGCGAAGAGATTTCAGGGGGTGGTGTTTTAATACGCGAGCTTGAAAAGCAAGAGCCCTGTCTGCAGATAACGGCCATCGTCTGCATCGTCGCCCATCATGCCATTTAAAGGCCACTTATTTCTGTCTTTCACAAAAGCACAATCAATATTCAAAATCACTAGAGGCTCTCAGAATATGGAACTGATAACAGCAGGATGTATTCTCTACAGAGTCTGGAAGGAGAAGAAGGGAAACGTCAATAATTCACTGAAGGATGAAATTTAGGAAGCCAGCACAGCTTTTAATGGAAAGAGAGCATCCAAACCAGGAATAGAAGGTGTTTGTGCCTAAATGACACAGTCTGTTATTCCGCTCTGTGTGAGCACCTTCTTGCTCCTCAATCAACACAGTGCTCTTGAAAGAAAGAGGTGGAAACAGCTTACACATGCTGGAAAACATCGTTCCCATCAAGCACCATAGACGGGTGACTCACTGAAAGACAAACAGTCCTTTTTGATATTCAGAGAACAGAAATAACGGGACATTTTCAATAGCAAATGCTTTGGTCCGAGGCCCTCTATTATCCCATAAAATTCAAACCATTTCAAAGAAAGAAATGATAAAGGGATGATATTTCAAACTGGGACACCAAAAAAAGAAAGAAATGGGGCTGAATTGCTAGAGAGACTTTGCTGTTTTTTACAATACATATCTCAATAAAGGCAGGTCTGCTGCTGTAAATATCACCTATAAAGGACACCAGCAGGTCTGAACTTTATCTCAAATTTCCTTTAACAACTTGTATGTAATACACGTATGCGACATATTTAATTGAATGCGAACAAAAATGTAGAGGTACAATTTGTTCGTACTGTTTTAAGGTCATTTGTCATGTTTAATTTTAATACCGTTATTTCTCCCCTGGAAATGTATGGAAAGACTTATTTTCAAATGTTTTTTTGGCTGAATGAATGCCATACATAATTGTAGGGCACATTACGACATGAGTAGAGTGGATTTATGCGTTAATCCACACAATTAATCTTGCCTATTTGCTGTATCAATTAACTAATTCATGTAAGAATGGATTTTCCAATTGATTAACACAAACATTATTAATTCTCCCCATTTTATGAACAAGGCCCCTTGAGCAGACTGTAAATCCATCCCTCACAGCCCTGTTTTTTTGTCCATATCACCACCATCATTTACAGGAAAAGTGAATCCAAAAATACAAATTAGAACTATTTATTTGCTTTACTTCCAAATACTAATAAGTTTACTTTTTTGCACATTTTTTGATCCATCCTTTGTTCTGCAGGCGGTTCCATACAATGAAGGAGGTTCCATACAATGAAAGTAAATGGTGACCAGATTTACTGTTAAAAGAAGAAGAAGAAAAAAGAGTGCATGATAAATGTACTATAAAAGTAGTATAACTTGGACAGACTGTACGTTTTACAATTTGTCTTATTAAGATTTCTACATAAGGAGTTTTAAGTCAGTTTTTACTGATATCTTTGATGTAGCTCTCAAATCTTGTTTGTCTCATGTATTTAAACATGTGCGTAAAAGTTGTCATATGTGACCCGTGCTGGCAAAAATAGTTATTGTTAACAACCTTCAAAATGATGTATGATTTGTTTAAATTGAACAAAAAATGACTGCGCTAAACCTGTTTGAAGTGCATGATTCCAGCCCTGCAACCAGTTTCATTGGCTGAGGTTACAGTGACGGGTAGGTTTAGGGATCAGGGTTGGGTGTAGGCAATCGTTATTGTGATTGACATGGACAATGAAATGCTTAGAATTAGCTCCAGGACGGGATTTCCGCTGAACTGGTTTGGGAAAAAATATCAGGCGTTTGAAGTCGATAGAGTCAGCAAAGTCCATTTTGAAAAAAATTGAGTTACAGTTTTCTGAAGGCTCTAAAACAAAATTACCTAGCACTGACAACTTAAAATCCCTGGTAATGACATCAAATTTGACACGTACCAAGTCAACACCAAATATCTACTATATATCTCAGAATCTAGTCACATTTCCCATTCATTATAACATAAACAGTAGCAAAAACATTCTGCTTAACATCTTTTGTGTCCCAGAGAAGAAAAAAAAAAAGTGGGTGAGTAACATGAGAGTGAGTAAATGATAACAGAATTTAAATTTTTGGGTTGACTATCCATTTAATTATAACATATTTTCTAACTAAAGTCTATTACTTCTTTAAAAAAAAAACAGGTTTTTCCCTTTCTTCCTCCTTATTTGTTCTTAGCTTCTGGTACATTTCTCTGTTTCAACCACTCTCTCCATTCTCTCTCTTCTAAACACTCATCAGTGCTCTTTCAGAGATTGTCTTTAGTATTCATAGCACAAATGAAAAACATGCAGCAAAACAAGTTCATAATGACAGATTCTCCTTCTCTCTTTTCTCTAATGATCTTTTCCTCTTTAGGCCAATGATTAAAATGAGCCGTTGAAGTGGCGGTGTACTATTTCACATTGACCTTTACTCACCACAGCCACAGCCACACACACACACATGCACACAGACTGGCCACAATGCAAAAGAATAATCAAATAATAACAAGCTACCATTAAACACAAGAGGCTGTTCAAGTCAACATTACATTGTGTGTGATGAGCTGTAGTTCTGAAGAGGACAAAAAAAATACGTGCGAACTATATACATATGAAAAATTCTCTAACACTGTAGTGACAAGAGATGAATAAATGCCTCTCAGCTGACCTTACAAAATAATTAACCTCTAATTTTGCTCTACAGTACATGTCTATGAATAATAGTAAAGGAACTTCTACTTCATTCACATTCAGGACATACCAAATGAGAATAATGCCGAGGGTTTGGATCAATCCGTAATGGGATTGAATAATTGTATGCAATTAAGTGAAACTCCCAAATAGAAAGATACAAAACTGGAAAGCACAAAATTAATTCTGTTTACATTCTTAAAGCATATCCCTGGTGGTATTGTGCATGATTAATTCATTTTTCCAATAATAATAATTTAAAAAAAGTGTTTGTCCTGGTGGTTATCTTGGTAATAATTTCTAAAAATGACTTTGCTAGCTGACATCACAGATCGCTAGGGATGTACTAACTCATTTAAATTCTTTCAAATCAACGATGGTTTAATAACGCTGTAAATAGCAAATCTCAAAATGAATATCCATTTCTCATGCTGTACATATAAAGCTGAGATGTGTAATTCACTTGTAGTGAATTGTTAATTAAATGTAAACTTTAAAACTGTCACACCCGCACAGCCACCTTCTGACACGGACACTCACGCCACACCCCCTCGTTCACAATCTCCAGAATTCTAACCCCCTGTGCACCATCAGCAGCCACACCATAAAGACACTCCTCATCCTCACATTCACCATCTGGTCTAGCACCGATCAACCCACGACTACCTGTCCTTACCTGACGCCTGATCATCATCCTTCTTCGTCATCCTCTTCATCTTCCTCAACATTGTCTTCATCCTCATCACTGTCTGCTCCATCCTCGTCCATCGTCTCTGTGTCAAGACTCACCAAAGTATTCCCTGTCTCCATAACCTCTGTTCAATAAACCTTGCACTAGCACTAACCATCTGTGTCTTCGTTTGTGTCTGACAGAAGACCAGACCACATGCAGAGCTCTCCAGACACAGGCGGGGACCGCAACGCCGACCACTTCACCACGCTGGTTCACGCTCCTTACTGAGTCACGACACTTCCATCACCACTTCTGACTAAATTATCAGAAGGTGCTGATAATTTAGCAAGCGCACCGTAACCTGCACCACCGTCACCCGTCTCTTCTTCAGCTGCCTGCGCAAGTCCCATGGCCCGACCAGTGACATACAGCGGCGTGGCAGAGGATTGCAGCGGGTTCCTATTACAATGCTCGTTGTATATGGAGGCGAATTCCCATCTCTTCCACAGCGAGAGAGGCCGGGTGGCGTTCATCATCTTCTTACTCTCGGGCCGAGCCCTTCAGTGGGCGCAATCATTATGGAAGGCGAATGCCCCCGTTATAGGCTCGACATCAGCCTTCTGCACCCATCTTAAAGAGGTATTTGGTCAACAAACCGCCGAACTGTCTGTGCATGATCAACTTTTTTCTATTCGCCAAAGTAAATGAGAAACCACAAGCTCCTATGCATTGCGCTTCTGCACGCTGGGCTGTATGAGTGGATGAAATGAATCGGCCCTCGCCACGCCATGGCCTCCTCAATGAGATCAAACAGCTGGTTGTTGACTACGAGGACGCCATGGGCTTGGGAGCCCTCATCCAGAAAACCATCCGGGTTTCTCAGCGGTTATCTGCCTGTGGCCTAACTCACCTGCTGCCGATCCTCTGCCCGTCCAACCATCTGTCGCACCTCCAGCACCTGAATCCATGCAGATCGACACACACCATCTCTCTACCACCATACGCCAACACAGAATTTCACAACGTCTCTGCTTGTATTGTGGGGGAGATGGGCATGGCATCACAACCTGCTCTGTGCGACCTTCTCGGCCAGCGGTGAGTACCATCCAATTACCTCCTCTCAAGGCAAATCTTACCAAGACTCCAGTATTCGTGTGTAATTCTCACTCTTCTGTTTCAGCACAAGCCCTCATTGACTCCGAGTCGGCTGGGAACTTCATCAGTCAGCAAACTCTCGAAAAGTTAACCTCTCAACGTCAATGTTGCCCCGTCGACCTTCGTATCACCAACATCCAGGGAAAGCCGCTGGGCTGAGGTCGTGTTCGCCATTTCTTCCCCACACTGCGCATTGGTCATCTGCATGAGGAAACCATCACGTTCATGGTGCTGGAGGAATCCACAGCGGACATCATCCTGGGATGCCCCTGCTTAATTCAACACCAGCCGCATATCCACTGGTCCACCGGAGATATCCTGCAATGGGGTGAGAACTGCTTTGATCATTGTATTCATTGTCCTCGCTGAAAAGGTCCATCTTCTCCGTCAGTTCCTTCCTCACTTCCTTTGCAATCCACCTCAGTAGAGAGTCCCGATACTCAGGTCAACGTGGCCATCTCTCCAGCTTACAGGGCGTTCCAGGATGTCTTCAGCAAGCGGTTGGCTACCAAGCTTCCAGCTCATCGGCCATGGGACTACGCCATCAACCTCCCGCCTGGGGCTACTCTACCCAAGGGCCGTCTATCCCCTGTCCATCCCGGAACAGAAGGCCATGGAGGAGTACGTGCAAGAAGCGCTCCAACAAGGGTTCATCCGACCATCGACATCCCCTGCCGCTTCGAGCTTCTTCTTCGTGGCCGAATACGCCCAGAACTCCCTCTGGAACTCCACCACAGTGCTCACCCCGTTCCAATGTGTTCTCGGGCTTTTAACCACCGCTCTTCCCCTGGTCGGGTGAGCCCTCGGAGGTCCCAGCGGTGGATTACTGGTTCCGACAGAACGAGAGGGTCTGGGACTCAGCTCACATGCAACTCCAGCAGGCAGTTCGGAGACACAAGCCCCAAGCTGACGTCAAGAGAGGACCACACCGTAGTACCAGCCAGGCCAAAAGGTTTGGCTCTCCACGCGGGACATCCGTCTTCGGCTGCCTTGCCATAAGCTGAGTAACCGGTACATCAGACCATTCACCATCGACAGGCATCGATGACGTGCCGTATCGTCTTCACCTTCCCCCTTCCCACCGGATTGCACCCTCATTTCATGTATCCCTCCTTAAACCCTTCACTGACCCTGTTTCTTCTTTCACCACAGATCCTGGTGATGGTGCCGTACCTCCTCCTCCTACCATCGACGAGGACACAAATGTCTACTGGGTGAAAGCCATCCTGGACTCTCGGCTGGAGTACTTGGTGGACTGGGAGGACTACAGTCCTGAGGAGCAGTGCTGGACCTACAGGAACGACATACTGGACTCCAACCTTCTGACTCAGTTCCATCACGACCACCCTGACCGACCCGCTCCTCGGGGCCGTGGTAGACCCCGTCGCCGCCCATCCCAGCCGCCAGGAGCCGCCCGTGGAGGAAGGGGTACTGTCACGCCCGCACAGCCCTCTTCTGACAAGGACACTCATGCCACACCCCTCGTTCACAATCTCCAGAATTCTAACCACCTGTGCACCATCAGCAGCCACACCATAAGGACACTCCTCATCCTCACATTCACCGTCTGGCCTAGCACCGATCAACCCACGATTACCTGTCCTTACCTGAAGCCTGATCGTCATCATTCTTCGTCATCCTCTTCGTTTTCCTCATCATCGTCTTCATCCTCATCACTGTCTGCACCATCCTCGTATATCATCTCTGTGTCAAGACTCACCTAAGTATTCCGTGTCCGTAACCTCTGTTTAATAAACCTTGCACTAGCACTAACCATCTGTGTCCTCGTCTGTGTCTGACAAAAACAACCCAATTGAATTTTTTTATTATTTATTATCTATCTCTGTAAAGAAAATGGGTCAAGTCAAAAATTATCTTAACCATTTTAAATCTCTAGTCAGGAAACTAACAAGAATTGCACATATACTGCATTTAACTTCCCTGTAACATATACAGCCACTGTAACATATACTCCCCAAACTTGCAGACAGCTTTTTACAGAAAGAGTAGTCAGTGTTGCTCCACTCGATGTCAATGGCTTCAAACAGTTCATAAGTTGAAAACTGTCTCCCAGTTAGTTTGAGTTTAATGTGAGATCAAAGATTCACTATACGGTTTAAAAAAATAACTTAATAAATATTAAATAATAAATGTTGAAAAATAACTTCCGATCATTCCTCTTTAGATAACTTCATTTGTGCATGGCAAGCAAGCCATTCTGCAATATTCTGCTGTACTTCAAAGCATTAAATAACTTTTCACAGCTGAAGTATCTCACCAATACAGCAGCTGAAAAGGCTCCTCACACAATGACACTCTTCCTCCATGCTTCACTGTGCTAGAGATGCATTTATTATTATATTTCTCACCAGATCATCGAAGACACCGCTCTGAAGCATCACCATGCAACTCGTGTCTCATTGCGATTCATCACTCCACATACAGCTTCCCATATTCTAGCAAAAACTTCATTCTGTCTTTCTGTGACAGCGATGGCTTTTAAAGTAGTGCGTTTGAGCATAATTTCCTGACAAATAATTAGTAGTTAAGACACTTAGAGGCTTAGAGTTTGTTTAACCATTTTACACCAATATACAACAATAAATTCTCAGTTAATGGCCATAACACAACCTATTTCTATTTACAGGATCTTGTTAAATCATTGAAAACAGAAAAGTTGTTTCTTTAAATGAGCAGTGAACATCCTAAGGTTTTGAACAAGTGGACACACGTCCATTTGTGAGAGCCACAGACCATGTGTGGCAGGGAAAATATTTACTGATGATTAGTTCCTCATTAGAGAGTGTTGTTTACGTGCAGAGCTGACACTCTTAACATGATTCTCTCTCATATACAGCAGCAACAGACCATGACAGACCTCTCACATCATACTGATAGTACTAAACACAAGCTGTGCCGTGAATACCAAGGCGATGAGTCTGAGATCCTCAGTTAGATATAAACACGAAGTCAAATGCATACAGTACACACACGACATGGTTTGCAGCATTTGTCAAGCACTAAGCAGAGGAATTAACCTGAGGTGACAGACAGATGATAAACAAAAGCAGCTAGAGGCAGTGTGCGTGAAAACAAACCAAGAAACGTGTGCACACACAGGCACCACAGAGAACACACCTGAGTGATTATGCAAACACAAATCAGAAACATTTACAAAGTAGTGCTAGAACAGTGTGTGTGAGACTGAGACAGAGAAAGATGCTCCTTGCTGTCTGCAGTCTACGGCAGCATACTAAATTTCATGGAAAGAAACTAACTGTTGTGCCACAAAAACAGTAATACATTTGCAACTGATTTCAACAGGTTTGACATTATAATGTTGGTAAGCTTAAGGTTTGACCCCTAATGATGGGGCGGCAGTGGCTCAGTGGTTCATGTAGGCAGAGGTGGAAAGAGTAACAAAATATTCTACTCAAGTAAAAGTACTGTTACTTCAATGAAATTTTACTTAAGTACAAGTAAAATTACTGGTCTAAAAATTTACTCAAGTAAAAGTAAAAAGTAGCTCATTTAAAATGTACTCAGAGTAAAAGTTACTTAGTTACTTTTTTAACAGTGGGGGTGGGGGACTCTCCCCTGTAGGGTTGTGATAGAATGAGATTTTCACGATATGACAACTATCTCAGAAAACATCAATTAAACATTTACTGTACCTATTATTAAATGATGGTTATTATTACTTGTTAAAATGATGTTAAATGAATGAAGAAGATTGGTCTCTTTTTTATTTGGTTGAACAAATGCTTTATTATAACAAACTTAAAACCATTTGTTTATTTTGTTTATCAAAATTTCAATAAAACATGTCTAATAAACTAAATTCAATAAATTATTATGAATTAGATTAACAACTTATTTTTATCATTAATTCGTACAAATGTTTAAGAATAATAGAGTCCATATGTAGTAGACGGAGCAGCTCATTCACAGAGAGAGAACTAGCAGATCATATATTCATATAGCATTCAATGTGTAACGAGTAGAAATATAGTGTGGCCCCTTTAAGAGCTGCGCGCGCTCCCTGAAAACGAGTTCTGCATCGCGCACTGAGTTTTGAGCTCCCATGTGTGGGGATTATTCTCTGTTTTTCTGTTGCTAACAGTCAGTTATTTTGTTTTATTAAGTAATGCTGTGGACGGAAATGGAGTTTGTGATGAGAGTTCGGCGGGAAATAAAGCGCAATCTGTTTGACGTCAATTGCCTCCTTGTTTGCATCCACTCCAGATATATTAAGTGAGCTATCCGCATTTTTCACCCGGACACAAGCGTTACAAATGTTGTGCTTTAATGTTCACAGACCATGTCGCGATTTGATTTATTTCTAAGGCCTACAGCTCTACATTCGAGTTTTTCGTTCATCCACCAGTTTGCGTGTATTACACCAAATCTACGTTATAATGTAAAGTTAATGTTCATGACTGGATTCCGGGATTCCCTCTGCGTCACAGAAATCAATCGGCCTAAGTTAAAACATACCTTTATTTGCACAGAGGGATGTGTGCCTGAACATGTTCTATGTGTTTCTTCATTTGATTCCACATTTTGTGCAAATTTGATATCCTCCAGGACAACACCACATTATTTTTATCTATATCCAAAGTATTTCCATACTAGCCAGGGGTTCACGACGGCGTTTTGCTTTCACCTGGGTCTGCGTCACTGACGTCTGTCTTGTTCGTCTCCATCTGATATTTGCGCGCATGCCATGTTCTCTCCTATGGTTCTCTCACACGTCCCGCGCCCTCTATTCAATATTAGTCATTTCCGGATCGCGTTTTTTTTCCCTCCACTCTTTGCATTAATGATTTATTTTTACTCAGTAACGGATGTGGTTTAAAATGTAGCGAAGTACAATACTTTAATCAAAATGTACTTAAGTAAAAGTAAAATTACAGATTTTTAAAACTACTTAAAAAAGTAGAAGTACACAGAAAAACTACTCAATTACAGTAACGCGAGTAAATGTGATTCGTTACTTTCCACCTCTGCATGTAGGTTGGCTACAAACCGGAAGGTTGGTGGTTTGATCCCCGGTTCCACCTGACCAAGTGTCGAGGTGTCCATGAGCAAGACACCTAACCCCAGCTGCTCCCGACGAGCTGGATGGCGCCTTGCATGGCAGACATCGCCGTCGGTGTGTGAATGGGTGAATGTGAGGAAATATGTAAAGCGTTTTGGATGGCCATAGGTCTGTTAAAAGCGCTACATAAATGCAGTCCATTTACCATATGATACTCTTCTAAGATTTAAAAAATAGCATAAAAATGTGTAGAATAATTAATTAATTTTAGCTATACTTTTCACTACTCTGTACATTATTAGGTCTATTTTTCATTTTATTACATTTAGAAATGTGTAATACCATTAAAGGGTCATGAAACCCCCTGCTGCAGGGGTGTTTTTTCACACCTTCGATTTAAAAAGGCTTGTTAAAAGGGGAGTGGTCGACTGTGAAAAGGTGGGATGGTATTGTGTGAAAAGAGGGAATCGTTTGCATAAATAGGGGAGTGTCAGTAGGTGCATTAAGATTAGTGATACCAACAGTTAGCGGTTCTGAGACATGTTCTTGGTTCACGTTGGCATTGTTTACCACAGTGAGATTAAATGAGGGATGAGTACAGCGAATGAGAGAGCTATGAGTGGCGTGCAGCAGAGATCACTAATCATTCAGCTCTTCAAACCAGCATAATTTAGTGAGAAATGAAAATAAATATTATTCTGCATGACGAAATATTTTGCAAACGTGATAAAACTATATTTGTCCAAATATGCACGCTGTTTGGCAAAATGAACAACGCGCTGACGTGATAAGAGAACGTGAACCACCCAACATGCGATGCGACAGAGATGTGTAATTCTAGATCGGGGTAAAAGCGAAGGTGTTTGAGGCTTCATAGTCTCGACCGCGCATCTGAAGCAAAGAGCGACGCACGCTGGGTTGCCGTGACGATCCGCGCGATCACTCGGCAGCTAAATCTATATTTGTCCAAATATGCAGCACACTGTTTCACTAAGAGCCCGAACACATGCGGTTTAGTGCATGGCTGTGACCACAAATAAAACAGAGACGACGTGGCTTTTGTTCATTGGCCTACAGATCGGTTATTTTGCACTCCTGACATAAATTAGATAGTCAACACTTGCAGGTTCGGCGTGCGATTCCTCAGGTTAATTTTACTTTACCGAGCCTTTGTAGCAAAGGCTTCCACAGACGGCGCCGGTTACAGCTCGCTCGGCGCCCTTTACGTTATTTTGTATCAGCACAACGCCTGGCTTTCCTCCGTGACTCTTCCGCATGCTGCTTCCAAAAATTCCCCAACCATGTCGCTACAATAATGATGGAAGACGAGCCTGACAGAAGTGACTGTCTCATGCATATTAACTGAATTATCTTGTATGCATACTACAGCGCAGGGATTGGACTGAATGAGCTTTATGTCACGAATATATATCGAGAATCGCTCGGAGCGGTCGATGTCAGCATGTGCCCAGCAGCTCATACTTGGGCCGAAAAGGCCGCGCCGACGTCAGCATTTGTGACGTTGCTCCGACTAAGCTTTTCAAACCGGAAGACAGAAATCGCTCTGAAAAATGCAAAAATAACTATTTTCACATATGAATACCATTAATGAGTACCCTTAGTGTTTTCAATGATGTGCAGCCTATACATATCTGTTTACATCTCAAAAAAAGTGTTTTGGGGTTTCATGACCCTTTAAAGAAAATGAAATGTTTACAAACAAACATTATAATCAAGTATTTTAGCTCCCCTCACTCACATCAAATCCTTTAAATGTTTCAGAACTGAAAATGAATTACAAAAAACTTAATTAGGCCTATAGTGGCATTCATTATTTACAATATTTATTATAAACAACTAAACTAATTTAAAGCAAAACTGAAACTAAAAAGGGTCTTACAATTAATGTGGGCTCACACACATGTACACTAATCTAAATTATTAACGCAACACTTGTTTTTGCCCCCATTTTTCAAAGATCTAAGACTTTTTCTATGAACAGGCCTATTTCTGTCAAATATGTCTAAATCTGTGTTAGTGAGCACTTCTCCTTTGCTGAGATAATCCATCCACCTCACAGGTGTGGCATATCTAGATGCCGATTAGACAGCATGATTATTGCACAGGTGTGCCTTAGGCTGGCCACAATAAAAGGACACTTTAAAATGTGCAGCTTTACTGTATTGTGGGGTCCGGAAACCAGTCAGTATCTGGTTTGACCACCATTTGCCTTACGCAGTGCAACACATCTCCTTTGCATAGAGTCGATCAGGTTGTTGATTGTGGGCTGTGGAATGTTTGTGCACTCCTCTTCAATGGCTGTGCGAAGTTGAAGGATATTGGCAGGAACTATATGCCAATATATGCCAATCCAGAGCATCCCAAACATGCTCAATGGATGACATGTCTAGTGAGTATGGTTATGTCCATATTTTTATAATTATAATGTTGTTCAGTATCCAGCGAGTTTGATTATGCAAACCGATCCCAGTTCTTGCCATGCATGGGCCACTCGATCCACAATGTTGACATCAGCAAACCGCTCACCCACACAATGCCATACACACTGTCTGCCATCTGCCCTGTACAGTGAAAACCAGGATTCACCCGTAAAGAGAAGACTTCTCCAAAGTTCCAGATGCCATCAAATGTGAGCATTTGCCCACTCAAGTCGGTTACAGCAACAAACTGCAGTCAGGTTGAGACCCCATTGAGGATGACAAGCATGCAGATGAGCTTCCCTGAGACGGTTTCTGACAGTTTGTGTAGAAAGTCTTGGTTATGCAAGCCGATTGTTGCAGAAGCTGTCCGGGTGGCTGGTCTCATCTCAGGGGCGAGCCATCTTTTCAGAAGTGAGGGGGACAGAAATGTTGTAATACCATTTTTTTTTTGGACCGATATAATTTAGCCCATCTCTTGCTTTTAATTCGTTAAGATATCAAATACACTGCTGAACAATAACCACTAATCTATTTTTTTTTTCTCCTTTATTAGGCTATAGGCCAATTTTATGATGGTTCATATACTACAAATACTTGTGCATTAAGTCTCCATAGATTTGATGTAATTATATACATATATATATATATATATATATATATATATATATATATATATATATATATATATATTAGGGATGCACGATATTATCGGCACGACATCGGAATCGGCCGATAAACGCTTAAAATATAAAAATCGGCATCGGTCGATATGAAAACATTATGCCGATAT
This sequence comes from Pseudorasbora parva, assembly GCF_024679245.1. Taxonomy (NCBI): domain Eukaryota; kingdom Metazoa; phylum Chordata; class Actinopteri; order Cypriniformes; family Gobionidae; genus Pseudorasbora; species Pseudorasbora parva. Next base: position 25,613,212 of record NC_090177.1, on the reverse strand, counting down.
GCCTTGCCGATATGATAACGTGTTGATATGCGCCTGCAATAACTCACGTGTGCAAGGAGTGCTACAGCGATGAGACCATGTCAGCACTGCAGTCATTCTTCAAGTGAAAACAAGAAAATACATTGCATGTACAGTGATTGATATTGACTGTTTTTAAATGCTGCCTTGAATTTCTGAATGCACGTACAGAAGGACGTGACCGTCAGCAGCAGATTTGCCACATTTTCACAACAAAACTAGCCCAAAACAAGCCCAATCGCGTCTCCCACTCTCTAGCACGTGCGGCAGCCTCCACAGCAGCAGAAGCTCCTCCAGGTCCTAGTGCCTGCCATCTAGACCGCTATATATTTATACATGTAGTGGGTGCGCTGTTGTTACACTAATACAATGAAAAGTAGAATACACAACTAAATTGAAGTTACTTCTTGTTCTGAATAAACAAATCAGTAATGATGTCATAAATCACAAGCATGACACTTGTAAATTAAATACTTTTATATACAGTGTATTAATCTGTAATAAAATTTTACGAAATGGATGATGAAAAATAATCCAAGGAGCTCTACAATAATTGTAGAATTAAAAGACAGCATATATGGATGTCATGCCACCCCCACTTCATGTGCACAAACGTTAAATCCAAAAATACAATATTTAGGTTACAGCTGCATCTGGGGTGAAAAATTACTGACTTTATTATTGTTATTTTCAGAGCTTTTAATATACTCTTATCATAAAAATAACTTTATTAACATTTATTTATCTTCAACAAGAATCCTTTTAGTAAGGATACCTCAGAAATCTGAAATCAGAATGAAAAAATATATTTTTTGCTCAAAATGGTGTTGTTTCCAAACAAAGGGAAAAAATAAACATATATCGGCATCGGTTTCGGCATCGGCCAAAATGAGCTGAAAAATATCGGCATATCGGATATCGGCAAAAATCCAATATCGTGCATCCCTAATATATATATATATATATATATATATATATATATATATATATGCGCTGCATTTATTTAATGAAAAATGCAGTAAAAACTTAATACAGTGAAGATATTATTCTGATGTAACTATCATCTGTTCTCTATGTGAATATATAGTAAAGTGTACTTTATTCCTGTGATCAAAGCTGAATTTATCATCATTACTCCAGTCTTCAGTGTCATATGATCCGTCACTAATCATTCTCATATGAGGATTTCATAATCAAGAAACATTTATGATTATTATCAGTGTTGAAAACTGTTTTTCTGCTCATTGTGCTGCTTAATTTTTTTTAACCCATTTAAACATTTGTGGTAAAATTAAAACAGAGAGAAATTGATACTTTTATTGATCAGACATGCATTCAATTGATCACAAGTGATATTTTTAATATTACAAAAGATAATAATTTATATAATAAATGCAAATAAATTCTGTCTATTGAACTTTCTATTATCAAAGAATGTTGAAAAATGTATCATGGCCAAACATTTTTAAGCAGCACAACTGTTTTCAACACAGATAATAATCATAAATGTTTCTTGATTAAAAATCCTCATATGAGAATGATTAGTGAAGGATCATGTAACACTGAAGACTGGACACTGTCTCTGAATTTAAATCTTGATGTATTCACATTGTTTTTTTGAATGTAAATACACTTCCCCGTGACCTCAAGAAGTGGTCTTCCACTTCACGAAGTGGAACGCACTTCAAAATGACAGAGGGGATTCCCCCAAGGGGAAGTGTTTAGGGAATTTCGCAAGTGCGTGTCTAATACAGGAGTGAAACGCAGCACAGTTCAGCGGAAATGCCCTGCAACCGATTCACATTTCATTGGCCATGTCAATCACAATAACGATTGCCTACACCCAACCCTGATCCCTAAACCTACCCATCACAGGAAACATTCTGCATTTTTACATTTTCAAAAAAACATAATTTAGTACATTTATAAATCCATTTACATTGTGGAGACACATACACACACACAATGGTTCGTTTCACGCGGAATCACATGCGGAGATGATGGATCGTTTAGGCGTAGAGATTCACGCGGAATAACACGCCATAGACATACACGCGGATAGCTTTAAATGCGTCTAACTAGTGAATGTTGAACATATTAATCCGGATGTTGACAGCTATCAGTTCAGAAGAAGAAGTGAAGAAGAAGGGGGCGTTCCAGTCTGTGAAAACGGTAACCCCCACCAGCACGATAACGGCCATTTGTGGACGCAGTTGGATGATATTGCTGTACCAGGGTCAGTCATTAATAGGTTATAAAGTTACACCATTGAGGCAAATCATGAATGGTCCATGGCACCAAAAAGCTTGACATTTTTTTATTTAGATGAAGGCTATCTGTTATGAACTGTAGGCTACATCAATAAATTACAACAATTTTGTGAAATGGGCACTACCATTGATACAGGAAGCGGAAGACTTTACGCTGAGCTGGCTTCTGCTTTTTAAAAATGGAAGTGTGACAAAAGGACATAGGCTATTTAAATTCTCAAATGTGGATAAAGTCATATTTTGTACACATCACTATATAACACCTTTTAACAAAATAACATCTTATTACAAGAAAATTAATTTGATTTAATGACATATCTAGTTATTACGAGAAAAGTTGTTGTTAAAACGACGACAATTGAGTGAAATTTTTTTAGATTTTTTTTAATCCTTCTTCCTTACACACCTATCAATCACCAATCAGGTGTGCAATGGTAATTTTCAATTGATATATCCATTTAATATGGGATAGATGGATAAATATTCCCTCACATGAACATCCTGCAAATTCCACCTCTTTCTCACACACGCACACACACAGACGTTCTGCTGAAACGGACTTTAAACTGAATAACTTCCCCACAGGGCTGAGTGGATGAGAGTCTCTTCAGGGAAGTGGGTTAATCGTCAGTTTGATTACATCATTAAGATATGTTTTCCAGTGGCATACAGGAGAGGGTGTTGAGCTAGTCAAGCAGAAGCAGACAGATGGCTTCAAGTCTCATGGCACAACCACAATGTTATTACCTCATTTACACTCAAAGTGAAAAATATAAGGAGAATTTGTAATTTCCTAATAATTGAAAGGGAATTGCAATGCATTTCAAAAATGTTATAATACAAGAAATACATTTCAAACCAATAAACTCGGTACATGGTGTTGATTAGAGTAACTGCTTGATTGCTACTGGAACAGCTGAGCTTTTACTGAGAGCTGAAGAGGGAATTTAAGCCATTTTGTATGAAGTGATATCGATTCCACTCTAGCACCTGCACAAACATCTGCACAAGCATTTTTTCTATGATAAGAACTGATTTCATGTATGAATATTCTTGTTTTAATCATAAAAGACCACTAGTTTATTCCCGATATTAAATTCTAATACGTTTTTGAACAAAGTTTCAGACAAAAGCAGACTACTTAAAACATAAGCAAAACAATTAATTTCTTTAAAGCTACACTATGTAACTTTTGGCCAGCAGTTGAAGCATTAAAGTACAGGTAGCATGCAGAGGAAAATTAGCCGCTGTCGGGCCAAAATCGGCCATGCTAGTGTGTGCCAGTTGCGTTTCCACTGTCACTTCCGTGACTTGATTGGGCCTCGCCAGGGCCTCCTCGGGGTCAACAACAAAGGATTTTTGGCCTGCCGAATACCTTGGTCCAAAGCGGGCCAGCTCGGGCTAAAGGAGTGGTTTGGAGCCGCAGAACATTTCATATACCAGATCATCAGCATTAAAGTAATTTTAAAACCATTTTAACTTAAACTCACTTTCACACAGCAACAAGTGTTTGAAAAAACTTCTGTTAGTGATCCGATGTGGATTCTGACCACTGTATAAGGCAGAAATAGTGATGCAAAAGACTATTTGTGCTAACCATTATAAACGTAATAAATACGGCTGCTTGAAGAAATCAGACAAATCGTATCACAATCATGTATTTATTTTATCTGTCAGTAAGTCATCTCTTTATACTAGTCTGATATATCCATATTTAGTGCTGTATATATGTCATATAAGTTACTCCAATTTTTTGGGAGCGTCCACCATTTCTCTGACTGAAAATATAACTATTGGGACTGTCACTGTAGAGAGTGCTAAAGCTGCTCAGGTTGTATTTTGTACAAAATTTTGAAGAAATTATAATTCTTTCTGTTTAAATGTAATGTAAACACTGTCCTTCTGGCCCAACGGTGGAAACGCAGCATAATTTTGGGCTTGGTGAGGCTATTAGCCCAGCCAAGCCCGTAGAAAGCCCTGGCTCGCACTGACCCGACAGTGGAAACAAGGCTATTGTTTTGGTAATCATTTGAATTGTGCTTCGGCTCTAGTATTCTGTGGAGATAAATCTTGATGCGCACTGCTGTACCCATAGTTGGAGATAATCACCTTATCAGTGCGATCTGTGAACATCACTACTGACATAAAAACTCAACCAACAAAATATGGGTATCTGAAAAACATGTCTTATGTGTAAGAACCTTATAAGTCATCGTTGTTTTAAATAAATTGTTTCAAAATAATGTTACAAATATTGCCAACACTGACATAATTGCTATTCAGATCTGACAACAGAGGAAACTGTACTTGGTAATGCTATTTAAAGGGCAAATAGACCAAAAAAAAGATTAACTTGTTTAGAGATTGGTGTTGTTACCAACATGAATAATGTTTTGTGAGCTTAGTCAATGCACAGCAAATGTGATGCTATGCGAACTATGTTGTTTCATGTTTTATTACGGGTACTGTTGCTTTCTCTATAATACATTGTTGCATTTTTCAGATTTTTTGGTTCCTTTTTACACCACACTGATTGCTTTGGTCCGAACCAGTTGAAACGAACCAAAACGCAGGCATGTGACAACATCCACATCACTCATTGGCCATGGCGTATTTCCTAAACTGCTTTTCGATTGGTCAGAATTTACATGTGGGAAAATTCCAACAGGAGAGGCAAAGCCAGCAAACTATAATAACACTATGGAGAGACGACTACGCGGGCCAGTTTTGTCCCTGGCCATAATCTACTACACGGTGTGTATTTACCACAGTATGCAAACAAAACATTTCTATAATGAAGCGTGGATGCGACATGAAAACAACGTTCTAATGCACTGCAGACGGCGAGTGCGCATCGCTCATCACTTCAAGAGGAGGCGTGCATTAATTATTAACTCTTGACATGCTTCCATCTTCCGAAAATATTGCCAACGATCTATCAGGTAATAATATCATGCACACAATGTCAACCTACGGCAGCTGGTTCAGTCCAAAAATGATCAGTACTTTTGCAGTTGGTTCTGTTTGAGGTCGGATCACGTTCTCACCACAAATAAACCGCTCCAGAGTTCGTTTGAAATCGTACCGAGACCACCTCTTCAAGGAGGTCTCGGTACGCTTGTTTGGTCCGCTTTTGGTGCGCACCCGAGTGCGATTGCTGCTTTCAGACCTGACCAAACGAACCGCACCAAAGAGGGAAACGAACTCTAGTACGATTCAACCGAACTAAATGAGGCAGGTGTGAAAGCACCCTCTGTTTCAGTCAATCTCATGTCAATCTTGAGTACCTATAGAGTAACATTGCATCCTTCATATCTCCGAAAAGTCTTTAGTTTTATTATATTTATAAAAGAAATATAGGCTGTACCGAGTCTTTCCGGAAAAAACGAGCGCCTGGAGGCGTATCGAGTGGGCGGAGCTAAAGAATGACGAGTGCGAACAAAGCGGTGACGTTCTCAAGCGTGGAGAAACCCATGGCTATCTCAGCTAATACAGATAATGATCCAGAATCAAATCTGAGGCAGAAATAAATTGAACAGGAGAAATAGCAACATCAGGACGTCCGTCTCTGTGGTATGTACTGTATTTAGTGGCCTGTCAACATTTGTGTGTCTTTACTAGAAGTTTATGAGGACATGATTCGGTTTATGGACTATTGTATGGGACTAACGTTAGACCTTAGCAAGCAAAACGGTTTTGCACGTCAGACTAGTGCAATATTATACAGAGAACAGCAATGGAGTAACCGTTAGCACATTTGAATGACGAAGCACGCGATCGTGTCGTTTACTGATGTTTACTCATGCGACGGTAGCCAATAGCAGAGACATTTGAAGCAGTTTTACTCACCGGCTGCTTCCAAAGCACGACCGAACCTTTATCGCTGGGATCGCTCCGTCAAAAACACACTTCTTTGGTACGATTGGGTGAAGTCCTGTGACAGCAGTGACGTGGAAATCCACTTTGAGACGCGACTGAAGCGATGTTGTGAAGCTTCCCGTCATTTCTGCGTTCAAATCGGTTCAAATGCAGCGCTGCCTTCCCGGAATGCTGTGCTGAAGCGTTGAAGTCGCTCGACGTCACCCATAGGAATAAAGTGGAGCGCGGCACGGACTATAACCGACATAAGTGTTCACGGACGACTGGATCTGCAGTTGAGAGTGTTTACTCTCTCGCTCTAGTCACGCGCGCGCACCCTACCGGGAGAAGAGCCCGTACGGCCCATACAAGGACCTTCTGTTCTATTAATGTCAAGTCGACCCATACTCAAAAAAAACTCTCCGAAACTTGTGAGAAACCGGAAGGAGTATATTTGACACAGAAATACTCTATCAAACGTCCAACATTCGTTTTTGAAACTTTGTCTATGTTTAGGATGGGAATCCAAGTCTTTAACAGTGTAAAAAGCTCAGTATGCATGAAACAGCATTTCACCCCCCCCCTAATATCAGCTATCCATTTCATGACTTAAAGGGATCCCCTGGTGTTGAGACTTGTATGGCTTAATATAACATAAATGATGTCTCTTAATGAATTATGTAGTAGAAAACCCATGAAAGATCTACGTTATTTTAAAAATCGATTTTATATTTGGACCATGGGCGGCGCCATTTTGTTTGCGTTCTAGGTTGATGACGTAGAGTGGTTGAACTCCTCAATCAGCTGGCATTACCCGTAGCTATTTTTACCACAACGCAACTCGAAAATTGTTTCAGAGTTAAACAAAACAAATGAATTCCTTTGTAATTATACTTAAAACACACTCAAACATACATGTGCACACAAACTCACCTACACAAGTCACAAACAGTGACTTGACCTATACCCTTAAATAGGGCATTATTTGAAGGGACGGACATTTGTAGTGTTGTCCGACACCATAGTGGACATGTTCGAGTGCAGTCATTCAGTCTCACGTTCCACCGCAATAACGAGTAAAGCCGATTTACAAACAGCTGTCCGACTTCACGCACTCAAACATATGTGCACACAAACTCTCTCTCTCACACAGACTCACACACACCCCAATAGATCGGCGCGAACACACACACACACACACCCCAACAGATCGGCGCGAACACACACACACCCCAACAGATCGGCGCGAACACACACACACACGCACGCACTGCGCGCGCATACATAACCCTCAATCTATTCCCTGTGTTGATATCCTGTTCAACACATCCTGTTCCCTAGATAGACTGTTGATAGTAGATTAACTATAATGCCTAATGTGACCAGCAGAGGGAAATATCTAGGTAGGACGATGGGATAAAGTAACGTGAGGAAGAGAGGCAGGATGTTTTGGTGATGATGCATGCGATTGAGACAGAGCAGTCAGGTGTGTGTGTGCGCGCCCGCCGATCTGTTTGTGACTTGTGTAGGTGAGTTTGTGTGCACATGTATGTTTGAGTGTGTTTTAAGTACAATTACAAAGCAATTCATTTGTTTTGTTTAACTCTGAAACAATTTTCGAGTTGCGTTGTGGTAAAAATAGCAACGGGTAACGCCAGCTGATTGAGGAGTTCAACCACTCTACGTCATCAACCTAGAACGCAAACAAAATGGCGCCGCCCATGGTCCAAATATAAAATCGTTTTTTTTAAATAACGTAGATCTTTCATGGGTTTTCTACCACATAATTCAGTAAGAGACATCATTTATGTTATATTAAGCCATACAAGTCTCAACACCATGGGATCCCTTTAAAAATAATTATCAGGCTATCAACATCAGCCAGATTTTTTAATATCAGTGCATCCCTAACAAAACCTAATATTTAGAGCTCAGTCTGACCACATGCTTCCCTTCTACAGCACAGTAATGAGGGAGCAGGTTGCAGGACATGCTGGGCCACTGCTGTTGCAGTCTGGACGCATCCAACCACATCCACTAATTAAAACCCTTGGCTTATAGACATCGGCCAATCAGAGCGCTAAATACACGCCACTTGGATGAATGGCCTTTTAGTGCAGTGTTATACTGAAGTCTGGCATGAGGATGAGGAGAGCAACAGTGAAGGCTGACTCATGCACTCCGGCAGAATGCGTCAGCAATGTGGAGATGAAAGTCCAAACGATCCCCCTTGATTTACCTGGCACGGCATTAAAGCAAAGGACATAAAGTAAGCCATTAAATAGACAGGATTTTCTCTGTTGTTCCAAATGAGATATGAATTTGAAAGTCCGTTATCTTTGAACAGCAATGGGAGAAAGAAACTGGAAAACAGTAGGGAATTAATCCAATGATTTGGATATGTAATTAATAACTCAAATAAAATGGAATTAAACTAAAATCCACAAAAGCAGTGGCTCACCCTGCATGGTGACTAGCACCAAATATTACAATTAATGAGCAATGCTATGCTGACCAAAGCTTTAAATCGCACTGAAAAAGAGGCAAGGGAAAGTAGCCTTACTCAGGCAGCTGTCTCGGTGGGGTTGATGCCGAACAGCACTTAAAGAGCATGTCTGGTTAAGTTTGGCCAGAACCCAACACAATCATTACTGCTTAGGACCAAAAAAAAAAAATCAATCAGTAAAAATTTGGCACATGCTCAGAACTGGCAGTACAAGATGCCAGGCTAAATCTCCAGTTACTCGCAGCCTGAGAGCCACAGAACCAGAATCACAACACTGGAACCAACATGTCACACTATTGGATGTTGAAGGGCAATTTCACAATAATCAACTATTAAAGAGACAGTTCATCTGTCATCTTTTAATTACCCTCATGTCACTGGTAATTATTCCCAGACAATTTCACGCTCCAACTGTTCAAATTTATAGTGTTTCGGTAAAGAACAAATGAGTTCCAGGTAATGAATCATATTTCATTCACTGACTTATCTTCCTTATGAAGTGCATAACTATAAGGTGCAGTGTGTAGTGTTTATGAGGATCTATTGATTGAAGTGAGATAAAGTATACATAACTATGTTTTCAGTGGTGTATAAAGAGCTTACATAATGTACTGTTATGTTTTTATTACTTTAGAACAGGGGTCGCAAACTGGCCGACCGCGAAGCCTTTTGACGTAATGAAATAAACAAATGCCAAATGCGATTTGATAAATAAATAAATAAATAAATAAATAAATAAATAAATAAATAAATAAATAAATAAAATCACATTTATATCAGGCATTAACACTGGTGGTACTTTATTTTTACCTGTTTGTGTTTCTGGATAATATTGCTAATGATCTTTTACCAGTGCAATTTGAAGCACAGAGAGAGCAGTGCTGAAGATAGCCTACATTTAGTTAGGTAGAGACTATACATGTGAATGAACATAAAATTATGTTATGAGTTTTGTTTTTTAACCAGGAGAGTTTGTGTTCATTTATTGTTACTGTTTATCTCAGTTCAGCAGAAAAAGCACTTTAGTTGCTAGTAATTTTGAAATTAATGTATTTTCAGTGCAGATTTAGAGATGAAGGCATTTTTTAATTTATCATATTTTTTGTCAGACATGGCTACTGGTTGAATTAGATATTTTGTACCAACGCAACTTAAACAGAACAACCTCAAAAATGAGATACATTTAATAAAGGATTACCTATGTTTGCTATAACAATATGAAAAGATATGTTTATCTATATGAGAACATATTATATTTTGTTCAATAAAGATTTATTTTAATCTACTCTAATTTCTTTAGTCTGGCAAAAAGACATCAATTCATGTTTTTGGGTGTGTAATTGTCCAGACCTTGGCCAGTGAGGAAGGTTTATTTACTGGACCCCAAGCAATTTTAGTTGAAGACCCCTGCTTTAGAAAGAGCCATTTCTACCTACATACAACACGGGTCCCCCTTATAGTGAAGGCCACCGTAGCTTTTCTATATGCTTCGAAAGGGAGGGGTAAGTGGTAGGTGGTAGAATCGCAGCTAAAATTTACACAGTGCATTTTTAAATTAAAAGTCGTTACATTATATATATAAAAAATAAATCATTATTATTATTATTATTATAAAGCATAATAAAAGTTAAAATGGCTAGTATCTGACTGACTGCACCTTTAAGATGGGGGCCCTTTGGACAAGGATGACTATATTTGGGGGTCCATGGCATCAAAAAGACAAAAATCACTTGGCTGAATCAAAATAGTTACAAAATAATTGTAGTGCAACACCAGTGTGGAGGAGAAAAAACTGTGTTCAAACACCATTGGTTTTCATTTGTTGTGTAAAGCGTCATTCAGCTAAATATTTCATTTGTGGTACATGCAAGGTTTTATTTTATTTTATTCTTTTAACAAAGCATTTTATTCTAATAACAAAGCATTTTATGATGATTACATCCCTCTTTTTAGGAGGGTCGATATTAGTATTTTCTAAACATGGATCAGAGAGAGATACATCATTTAATTTCTCTTTATGGCGCCCCTTAGCCCTACCCCCATGTCCCCCAGTGACTATTTAGTGTTTGTGAAGCCCTGCGCACCAATTATAGACCTTTCTAAATATAGGAACCTCACAATGGAGACATAAGGACCCCTCCTACCACCACAGCTGTGTTTCTGTGTGTGCGTTTGTGTATGTACATGTGAGTAACTCTGTGTGGGGGTGTTCACGCGTTTGCCATCTCACATTAGCTCACGTTACTTCACAAGTAATCAAATATCATATTTAACGCTGTATGCAATATGTACAGTGAGTGAAGGCTCAGTGTGTGTTTATCTGTGAGTAATATGGCACTCTGAGGAAAAGATTCACCACCCACTCAGCGTCACAATCAGTGAGGCAGGGGAAAAAGTACATGAAATATACATTAGAGTTTAACTATAGCACAACAGCAGAGCTGCATTGCAGTGAGAGAAGAACAACAATTTTGAAACTTCAGACAACCATGTGTGAGACAAAACTCATTTTCAATGTTTTCTCAGTGGTCTGTGATAACTCCAGTTAACACATATTACCAGAAGTGCATGTGACAGCACAGTAAAAACGCGTCTTTTAAAGGGGTACTTCAGCGCTGGGAAGATGAACCTGTATTTAAACTGGATCATCAATGTAGTAGAAATGTGAAATTATTTTTGAATTTGGTGCCTTCTAGACTGAGAAAAGACAGAAAATGTATATTTGTCTCATGTGGATGAAAGACTACAATTCCCAGAATGCTTCGCTGCCCTGTGAGGCCATTCCCAAAGCCACCGCTACTGGATTGCGGTGACTGAGTTGGAGAAGACACTACAATTAAAAACTGAACGTGTCTGTTCAATATAATGAGTGAGTCACCGCGCGAGTCTCACAGCACTGAGCAGTAACTGCAGGATCAGATAAATGAGCTGATGAGCTCTCGTGAGGAGAGCTGAGGTAATCGCGACTACACTCGCGGCATACATTCACAACGCAAGTTCAGTCTGGCGCGTTTCAGTTCATGCCTTTGCAAGCTTAACTTTCATAGAAATTAAATTGAGAAGTTAAAAGACTTACATTGCTCACCATAGCTCAGTTTAAATGAGTGCCTGTAGCTGCGAGCTGAGCTCTGAGTGTAATCTCCATCCCCCATGCATGGGTTCAAAACATGTGGAAATGGCTCCCTCTGCTGGCTGTAGTCTTTAGCCTTTGGCCAAACATTCCTCCTATGATGCAAATATCGTCATTTTGCATCATAGGAGGAATTTTTTCCAGAAATAAAATGCATAAATCTCTTGTCTCAGGGGGATATGAGGGGGGAAAGCACAATCATTTGAATATACTCCAGGGTTTCTACTGATACAAAGCCATATGCTAATCGCTGAAGTAACCCTTTAATAATAAATGAAGCAATGCATAACATGTGAAGCTACATAAATCTAAAATAAGGGATGCGCATGTTTCAAAACGAGTCACATGTCAGCATGCACACGCTTCACATGGCACTGCCACAGCCTGTCTACAGTCCATTCACGGATCGTCTGATGCATATTGCACACAAAACTGGAAAGCATTAATCTGACTGGCCGACTTTACACAACCTCTAAAAGCAAAGCAAAGGCACGCATTTTTCTTTTCAGACTATATTTAGAAAAAGTATATATTATACTTTTTCACCCCACCGCCAAAAGCGCATATAATAGGCATGTGAGTACCAGAACTGGACCATGGAGAAATGGAAGAAGGTTGCATGGTCTGATAAATCAAATTTTCTTTTAGATCAGGCATGGCCATGTGTGTTTACCACACACAGTAGAGTAGAGATTGCATCAGGATGCATTATGAAAAGAAGGCAGGCCGGCAGAAGCGATGTGATCCTCTAGGCAATGTCCTGCTGGGAAACCTTGGGTTCTGGCATTCATGTGAATGTTACACATAACACCACCTAAAGATTGTTGCAGACCACGTACACTAGAGGTCTGCCTGGGATTGATTTTCAATCCCACTCCCCCACGATTATCTATAACGTTCTCGTCCGCTTCCATAAAAAATATTAGATTTTATCTCGCTCCAACCCAAAACGTTCATATTTTGTCCCGTTCCTATCCCCAAAAGCCCAAATAATGAGATTTATGCTAATATTTCAGTCCCTTTCCAGTTAGATTATGTCTATACTGGTGTCTATAGGCTTTTTTTTTCTCCAATTTCCACACAGTGCTTGGGATTTCCAGTTACAGACTTCTACATGCTGTTTAGATAATTATATTTTGCGGGAACGCAACGTATCTTCCCTCCCTGCATCCGCACTCAGCGGTTTCAAAACTTGTCCCAAGCCGCACTCTGTAGCGTCAGGTCCCACGAATTGCAGACCTAACTTGCACTCCTTCATGGCAACGGTGTTCCTGAAGCCATCGCTTCATTAGTGAGCAGAATGTGTTTAGGAATGCTATTCTAATGCTATTTCATGCATTCTGTCTTACTGTTAAAGTGTTGGATTTTCATGCTAAACATGGCCAAAATTGTATTTAAAAAAACAAGTTGGATGTATAATGGAGTATTTATGTCCCAAATACACTCGATTTGAACATGTTTCGGAAAGTTTTTTAGAGTATGGCCCTGTATGACTTAAAGGGGGGGTGAAACACTCAGTTTCAGTCAGTGTCATGTCAATCTTGAGTACCTATAGAGTAGCATTGCATCCTGCATATCTCCGAAAAGTTTTTATTTTTTTAATAATTATATAAGAAAGATGCGCTGTTCCGAGTCTTTCCGAAAAAAGCCGAGCGGGTGGGGGCGTGTCGTGTGAGCGGAGCTAAATAATGACGTGTGCAGCAGCGCGCTGTGTGTTGAGTCGAGTGCATCCCTAACAGCGGAAAAAAACTTTATTCAAAATAAAAATATGGCTTTTAATCGGATACAGCCATACATCTATGATCCGGAATCAGACCCAGAGGCTGCAGTTGAACAGGAGCAGCAGCAAAAACGACTAGAGCAGGACGTCTGTATGTGGTAAGTTACAAGTTATACACTAACTATATAATATGCTTAGCGGCTTGTGTTATTTACATATTTATACTTGAATTATATCGTCGTATTTTTGTCTTTGAAGGTGTACATGTGGGAAGTGCAGTTGTGCACGTGTGTTTGTGTGTTTACGCGTGGTTTGTGTAGACAGTAAGGTGACTAAAAGCAGTCTCACTCACCCTTCTAACGTTGGGACTGCTCCATCCTTCAGCATTAGGCGATCGGGAAAATTCGGCGTCGAGCTGGGCCTTGTTTATGAAACAGCGAACAGATATAAACATTCGCGCAACTCAGTTGCTGATCCGGAAAAGCAAATTACATCCACTGTTGCCTTAACGCGGGGTTTTTGGCGAATCTGTGCAGGACTGTCTTGGTCTGGCAACCAAAAACCCACTTTTTTGGTGACATTGTTATGTGCTATGTGTAATTGTCACCTGTCCAGCATCCTACAAGCCCCGCTTTGATGGGCGTAGGCTGTTGCTTTCGCTCTCTCCCTCGCTCTCTCTCACGCGCAGGCTGTTGCTTTCGCTCTCTCCCTCGCTCTCTCTCACGCGCTTCCGGTAGAATTGTCCGTAAGGCCCATACAAGGAAATTCCGCCCCCACTAACGTCAATGGGGACGCATGATCTCAAAAAACTTGCCGAAACTTATGACTAACCGGAAGTAGTATTTTTGACAAAGAAATACTCCCATCAAACGTCCACCTTAACTTTTGAAACTTTGTCTATGTTTAGTATGGGATTCCAAGTCTTTAACAGTGTAAAAAGATCAGTATGCATGAAACAGCATTTCACCCCCCCTTTAATAAAGGGTGGAATTGCTTGTATGGACACTTCTCCTGGATGACAGCATGCTCACATCAACCAGAGCGAGAGCAAGAGCGAACCCATCCAGGAGCATCGTTCGGGTTACAGAAGCGCTGTCATTTTGGTTTTAGACCACAAAACCAACATTGTCACTAAAGTGTGTTTTTGGTTGTAAGGGAAAGATAACCTTGTTCAGCTTCCTAAATTAACCAGCTTTAAGAAAGCAGTGGATGCAGTTTGTTTTAGTGTGTTTGTTTATACCCGGTCATGAGTTGAAACCACAGGCGGTGAGTAAAACTGCCTCAAATGTCTGTTTTGTTGGCAATCGGCAGGTAATTGCTAATAATGTAAACAACACAAACGTATAGTGAATCGAAAGTTATCCAGGGACAATACCATGATGTATTTTGTGCGTGTGTGCTTGTGTCTCTTTAGCTCCGCCCACTGCACGCCTCCATGAAAACATTTCTGTTTTCAGAAAGAATCAGTACAGCGTATCTGTCTTTTATAAATATGATAAAACTAAAGAATTTTTGGAGATATGAAGGATGCAATACTACTCAGTAGGTACTCCAAATTAACATGAGATTGGTAGAAAGTGTGTGTTATGTACCGTTTAAAAAGTCTGCTGCTGTTGTCTTTTCAAAGGAAATACAAAGCAAAGGACTTGTGGAACCCATGTATCGACACATCAGACCTGTTTTGGCACCAAGATGGGGGCCTAGACAATAATAATATATATTTTTCTAAATACAATACAATATTAAAATAAATGTTTTCTGTACAACATTTATAGACGCTGCCATGCCAGTATCTTTTCCACTGTGTACTATCATGGTATAGTACATTTCACATAACCTGGCCAAAAAATAGCATGTGTAAACACACACACACACACACACACACACACACACACACACACACACACACACACACACACACACACACACACACACACACACACACACACACACACACACACACACACACACAAATTTTAGATCTGCTATTTAGTCAAGGGTGGGGCTACACGAGACCATGCACATAGGCATATACTTGAATAGACCTATGAACCAAAATAAGTAAAAGCTAATGAGGCTCAGTCCCCTTTGCACAAATGAGTGGAAAATACCTAATTAAAAGCATGCTGGTACATAAGACCCAGGGCACCACTTCTTTATCTACTGTGGGAATCATATGGAGTAGCAATTTAAGTAGTTTGTGTGAAAGAGAGTGAGCATGGGGTGGGGGGGTGGGGTAATGAAAGGCTAAGCAGTCGGCGATGCTCCGTTGAAAGTTACTGTCGTGCTGAGTGCTACCATATGATGTCTGGAAACAAAGCTAAGCCATCTAAGATTGGAATAGAGTAGAATGTGATGGGGATTTTTTGCTGTCACTCAAATGTTGCAAATTACAGATCCACTTTCTGTTCAACATCTGCATATGTCAATGTGCCCTGCTATATTCTGTCTAGCTTGCAAAACTGTTAACAAAAGCTTTTGTCATCACTTCAGAATACAGTGTAATGTGGTTGTTAAGCTTGACGTCACATGGCAGCGCTTCCGGGTCCAAACGCTCTATCTTGTACCACAAGAAAAGCTATAAACGGTGCTAATATACACACACAATGTGGTGTAATACAAAAAAAGTTCTAATAATAACTTTTTTCTTCATACCAAAATTCCAGATGGCCAGACAGTGATTCATCTTTTATAAGTCATTAAAATATTAATGTCTGTAACGCTATGACCAAAGACAATGTTGTGTAGACTGTAAGTATTTAAAATGTTTAACTTTTTTAAATGTTTGATGTTTAATATGAAAAAATAGCGCTCATAAACGGGCGTCAATGGCATTCTCAACTGAAACGAGTTGAGGCTTGGACCCAGAAACGGCATTCCTTACGTCACGACTTAACAAGCGGATAGTGTACAGTTGTATTTAAAAACCAGCTTAAAAGAAGATCTTATAGCAAAAACAAAAAAAAAAGGAACCCTAATGTTGTTCCAAACCTGTATGACTTTTCTTCTGTGAAACACCAAAGGTGACATTTACTTATTTTCACACAGCTGTTTTACTTACAGATGTCAATCTTTTAGGCTCCAGAACTAGCCAAAAAAGTTACATCCACGCAAAAGACTAACATTAATGCAAATTTGGACAAGAGCTAGAGGGTTTAAGTTAGAGACTAGAATAGTGTGCCAAATTTCATAACTTTCTCTCAAGTGATTCTATGGGCTGCCAAAGATGAGAAGAGAGGCATTTTGTGAAAAAGTCATTTTTGCATTGTGATAAATTTGAGAGTGTTTATTTTTGAATGTTTCGTCATATTAAACATGATAGAGTTAGATGAGAGTACAAAAAATGTGAGTGCCATTTAAACACCTTAGATATCTCACTTCACTCCCACATCCACTGGTGTGCGTGAGTTTAATTAGGTTTGAGTGCTGGCAGGTTAGTCCAAATTTGGACAGGAGTACACAGTCCCTGGGTTTTTACGTAATTTACGTCATAGTCACGCAATAAAAAAGCCCATCTCTGGCAGTACACAGCGCTACGCTCCAAGGTATATTTGGAAAAGCACTGGCAGGACTACACAGTGTGTTCTCTTCAAACGGTTTATTCAGTGTGTGAGCGAATATATGTATGTCAGAGAGAAAGAGACTGAGGGTGAGTGTTTACTGGAGTGCAGCATGACACATACTATCATTCGTTTTTTTACTTGTAAAAAGGCAATATCAAGTTTTATGTTGTGTGAATGCCAAATGTATTGTTCATCTATTAATGCACATTTGTGTGCCTTTTTCAGCAAAATCATTTGGAGGGGAAGAATTAAATCCACCTACAATTTTATTACATTCATTCAGAATAAACACCCTAATGATGCTCAATTTGCCGGGCCAAGATGAGCTGCAGACTAAATAGAAATATAATAACCCAGCAGCCCTCTTGCTCCCAGTAGCTCACTCTTAATAAAACAGAGAACTGCACCGGCAATGAGGGAAGAAGTGAAGTTGAGGACAGACAAGAAATCATTTTCATTTTTGAAAGGGTTCGCTTTCTGCAGTCTTAGCTCCTCCCTAAGACACAAGGACAGAGGAATCAAAAGGTTGACATATTGTATGTGTACTGGACGTCAACTTTCGATGACTCTGCAGATCTACATTACCTTAAACAGTTGTTGAAGTTTGATTAATCAAGATATTTGTATCTGTCTTAAGGAGGGGGGAGGGGGGGCCACTAAGTTTCAGTCAATCTCATGTCAATCTTGAGTACCTATAGAGTAGTATTGCATCCTTCATATATCCGAAAAGTCTTTAGTTTTATTATATTTATAAAAGAAAGATAGGCTGTACAGTTTTTCCGGAAGAAAAAAAAACAAGAGGATGAAGGCACGTCATGTGGACGGAGCTAAAGAATGAGATGCGAGCGCAGCTATTCTGTTGAGAGCATCTGAAAGCTCTGACATCCTTAAAGGGGGGGTGAAACACTCAGTTTCAGTCAATCTCATGTCAATCTTGAGTACCTATAGAGTAGTATTGCATCCTTCATATCTCCGAAAAGTCTTTACAGAAATGGTAAACGTCGTTCGTTTCTACACAGATTCTATTTTGTGCTGGACGCGCTGAATTAAAGTGACAGAACGTTGTTTGCTTTAAAATAAACATGCATTGAAGTGAAAATCTGGTTATTTCACCACAGATTCATGTTATTTAAAGTCTGTTTAAGATACTTTTTGCCTCGGGTAAAGCAAGGAAGCAGACACGTTTAGGGAAAAAGGGAGACATAATGGAGAGCTCTCATCCTTTCTTGAAGGTGGAGAAATAAAGTTCTTTATGACCTGCAGGATTTCTTAAAAGATTTAAAAATTCAAGAAATTAAAGACTAGATTTTTGGTCTATAGTAAGTTTTAATGTAAAAATTTTAACATAGGCCTATAGTTTAAATATTTTGCCACTTGCATGAGCAACTTAATATATAATAAATATAAAGTAAATATAAAGTGATTAATTGAATAAAACGGTGTTTAAACCTGACATTTAAATGGTGGGGATGGGGGGGGGGGTTCAAGGGCCCCACAAAAGCTTAGCCCAGGGTCCCGCAAAGGCTTAACACGGCCCTGCTGAACGGTAGTGTGTCTTGCTCTTGTGTAGAGCCCCATCCCTGTGAACAACTGCAAGCATCTGTATGAGGTGCGCCAGGGGAATCATGGGTAATGTTCTCTTCTCTGCCAGTGTGGGTAATGAAAGGAGAGCATACCTTTGGGTTGACACAGACAGAATAAGTGGGCTCAACACTAAGCACATACACCACGGTCATCTGGAGAGTGTAAATTGTCGCTATGGGAGATGCATCCAGGGGAGTCAGGTCTACTGGGCTATCTGCCTCGGTAACAATATGAGAGAGAGAGAGAGAGAGAGAGAGAGAGAGAGAGAGAGAGAGAGAGAGAGAGAGAGAGAGAGAGAGAGAGAGAGAGAGAGAGAGAGAGAGAGAGAGAGAGAGAGAGAGAGAGAGAGGAAAAGAGAGGAAAAGAGGAAAAGAGGAAAGAGATGAGGGAGTATGATATGAAAGGAACTGTGCCACAAGCCAAATAAAACTCTCCTCTAAGCCTGAAGAGCTCAGAAACACAATCACACTCACACAGAGATATAGTGTTTGTTTTTCTTCATACTTTTGGCCTTGCGGAGTGTGTAAAAATACATTCCTGAAACACACTTTTCACATTCCAACATGTTTATTTGTCTACTTTCAGTGAGGAAAATAAGTATTTGAACACCCTGGTATTTTGCAAGTTCTCGCACTTGGAAATCATGGAGGGGTCTGAAATTATCATCATAGGTACATGTCCACTGTGAGACATAATCTAAAAAAAAAAAATCCAGAAATCACAATATATGATTTTTTAACTATTTATTTGTATGATACAGCTGCAAATAAGCATTTGAACACCTGTCTATAAGCAAGAATTCTGACCCTCATAGACCTGTTAAGCTTGGAACATACTCTGCAAGAACAAAGAAATGTGTTCGTTTTCTCGATGTGGCAAGAACAAAAATAAAGTTTGTTCTGGCCAGTACATTCCATACTTCATGAGAAAAGCAGGTGCCGATCATCTGCGTTTCTCTGCATTAACCACGTCCACTTTAAATGTATGACCAATCACACAATAGTTCTCGGACACCCACAAGAAAAAAGTTCTGCTCAGGCGACGTGTCGAGAACAAGCTCCGAGAACTCCCAAACCAGGGCTGCGAGAACAAAATGACACCATTTTGTTCTCGCAGCTCTGGGAGCAAGAACTTTCTCTGTTCTTGTGGAGAATGTTGCAGCCTTTAAAATGTCCACCTCCACTCCATTTATAATCCTAAATTAGATGCACCTGTTTGAGGTCGTTAACTGCATAAAGACTAGCGAACGTCCGATATATTGGATTCCCGATATTCAAGCATTTTCCTAGCCTGACAAGCCAGACCCACATCAAGATGTTTGGTCTGGAAACTTACCATAGACAGGGCTCAATCCGATGGGCGGGATAAACGGTTGTCTTTCAAACTCCCTCTGCACGCGATAGGATAGCGCTACACCAACCAGAGCAACGAAGGTAAAACAGAGCTTGTTGATAGACTAAAAATTCACTGTATCCGGTCGGCTAAACTCCGAACACATCTTCCCTTTTTAAGAATGACTTCAGTGCCGTTCTTTGTTCTTTTCTCAGAGAAAAGCTTAACTCCAAGTCTACCAGAGTCGCAGTCAAAGCTGATTTGAAAGACCGCCGCCGTTCGCCAGTTTCTATGTTTACTAGAAGCACGCAAACGCAACTCGGCCGTCATCATTATGGCCCCGCCCGCCGACTCTATACACGATGTGATTGGCCAATCCAGAGTGAAAGGAATACAGCTCAGAAGGGTATTGAGAGTTCCTAGTCGACACTTGCGGGCAGATTAAATTTTCTGCCGCTAGGGTGCGTCTAGATTTCTAGGCTAGCATTTTCCCATAATCGGTATCGGGTTTGTAATATCAGATTTCCCGCCATCTTGTGGACGTTTTGAGAATTACATAAGCGCGCCATTAAAGGACTGCCTCTGAGGGGAGATGAATCAACAATGGTGTTAAAAGGTGAAATAACCTGCATCCCTGAAAGGTCCCATTCTTCGCGTGTTTTTGAAGCTTTGATTATGTTTACAGTGTGCAATATAACATGAGTTCATGTTTCGCGTGTAAAAAAACTGTATTTTTCACACAATTTTCTTATTTGTACAGCACTCTTTCCTCTGTCCTAAAAACGGCCTGATGATTTCCTTGTTCTATGAAGTCCCTCCTTCAGAAATACGTAACGAGTTCTGATTGGGCCAGCGCTTCCCGTGTTGTGATTGGACAGCCGCTTAGCGCACTTTGCCCGGAAAGGTCCCGCCTCTTACCATAACGGGGAAATGCAAGCTGAATGCGCGCTCTTCTCCATGTGGGAGAGCAATAAGACCACGCCCCCTTTTTGCGTGTTCTTGTGGGCGGAGGGTTAGTCAACAAACGGTTCTAGTGACGTCATTACATTACATTACGCAGGCATGTGATTGGCTAAGGACAAAAAAGCAGGAAAATATACCATATTTTATAATATAGACCAACCCCACCCCCGCGCCGAACAAACTGGTGGCGGATCAATACGGACAGTAAAGCAGGACCCATAACAACTTATTTGAACAAAAAAATACATTTTATTGTAATAACTTTTTTGTACAGTATGAAAAATAACTAATTATTTGGTGGATGCATTTTTACCCAATTTTAATAGCTAAATGTGCAGCATGCACATTTTCATGTCAAAAGAAGGCCTCAATTTTTCTATGACTCTTTAGCCTTTGTAGAAAGCTTTTTTAGAGCCTCTACACGTTTCTTTTGGAATTTGCGCCTGGCATGATAAATTAATCTATAATGACGAAATGGGGGTGCAATTCACATTTATTCCACAAGGTGGCGATGTCTGATACACAATGATGATGTGACGTTTCACTCATAGTTACCTCTGACAGAAAACGAAACAATAATAATTATAATCTACAAAACTTGAAATGACTCAGTGATTTACTGCAGAGAGCAAGTACTAAACACAATCATATGTTAGTGTCACTGTCTCTTGATGATGGATGTGGTCAAGAAGCTGTCAGTGAGCAAAATATTGATTTTGAAGACGTTGAAAATGAGTTTGGAGAATATGCGTGAGATCGCGAATATGAGGCAGATGCTGAATATACTGGTAAACGAACTCTGACGAGGACAGATGATGATGGTATTAAACATCTGCTCAAACTGAACCCTTCCAAGCTCCAAAAGGTAACGAAATACGTTTTATTTTATTCTTCTGTAGCTGTTACTCTAACATCAGGAGTTGTATATATTATCGCGACAGGTAGAGGTCTAACGTTATCCATGTTAAATATAGAACCGGGTCCCCAATATGTAAGAATGTTTGGCGAAACAGTCATGCATTTAAGGGTTAAGCTATGGAATGGCTTCAGATGACTTTGTCACCCAAACTGACGTGAAAAAAGCGGGGGGCGCCGAAAAGCGCGCTGTTTGCATATATAGCTAGTGCTAGCAAATACAAGTAATGTTAGCTGTCAAGTTAATGTTAAATGCAGCTTAAACATCCTGCCATAGTGGAAAATCAATCAAAATCGATCATCTAATCAATCGACAACAAAGTCAAATTAGTAACTTATAGGTTATATATAGACACAAGCAATAGTATACCCAGATCATCCGATCCGGTGATGTTCTTGTCAC
This sequence comes from Pseudorasbora parva, assembly GCF_024679245.1. Lineage (NCBI taxonomy): Eukaryota > Metazoa > Chordata > Actinopteri > Cypriniformes > Gobionidae > Pseudorasbora > Pseudorasbora parva. Next base: position 25,590,950 of record NC_090177.1, on the reverse strand, counting down.
GATACAGTCCTTGTTGCCCATCCCGCGATCGTGGTTTCGACCCGGGTTACCATGGTGACGGCTGTGAGATGACGGTCAACCCACCAATCCCCCCCGCCCCCGCCATTTTTTTTTTTTTTACAGATCTGCATGATTTACGTAGGTCACATTTTCAGGTCGGAAAATCCGGAATTCCGGATTAATCCGGAAAAATCACATCCCTGATTACGTCATTACAAACTGCCAAGCAGCTTGGTGAAAAAAGGTCCACTGTTGGAGCCTGTTAAAAGCTAAGCATGACTGTCAATCTCCCTTGGACTGGGGCTCCATGCAAGATCTCACCTCGTGGGGTCTCAATGATCCTAAGAAAGGTGAGAAATCAGACCAGAACTACACGGGAAGAGCTGGTCAATGACCTGAAAAGAGCTGGGACCACCGTTTCCAAGGTTACTGTTGGTAATACACTAAGACGTCATGGTTTGAAATCATGCATGGCACGGAAGGTTCCCCTATTTAAACCAGCACATGTCCAGGCCCATCTTAAGTATGGGGAACAACCTCCTTCCCTCAGTTAGAGCATTGAAGATGGGTGAGGCTGAGTCTTCCGACATGGCAATGACCCGAAGGACACAGCCAGGATAACTAAGAAGTGGCTCTGTAAGAAGCATATCAAGATTCTGGCGTGGCCTAGCCAGTCTACAGACCTAAACCCAATAGAGAATCTTTGGAATCGCTGTTTCTCAGCGACAGGACAGAAACCTGACTGATCTAGAGATCTGTGTGGAGGAGTGGGCCAAAATCCCTCCTGCAGTGTGTGCAAACCTGGTGAAAAACTAAAGGAAACGTTTGACCTCTGTGATTTTAAACAAAGGCTACTGTACCAAATATTAACATTGTTTTTTCAGGTTGCACTTATTTGCAGCTGTATCATAAAAAATATATAGTTAAATATTTTTTATACACTACAGGTCCTTCTCAAAAAATTAGCATATGTGATAAAAGTTCATTATTTTCCATAATGTAATAATAAAAATTAAACTTTCATATATTTTATATTCATTGCACACCAATGAATCCTTTTGAACGGCAATCCTTTTGCAGAAATGACTGCTTCAATGCGGCGTGGCATGGAGGCAATCAGCCTGTGGCACTGCTGAGGTGTTATGGAGGCCCAGGATGCTTCGATAGCGGAGTTAAGCTCATCCAGTGTTGGCTTTTGCTTCTCTCAACTTTCTCTTCACAATATCCCACAGATTCTCTATGGGGTTCAGGCAGGAGAGTTGGCAGGCCAATTGAGCACAGTAATACCATGGTCAGTAAACCATTTACCGGTGGTTTTGGCACTGTGAGCCAGGTCGTGCTGAAAAACGAAATCTTCATCTCCATAAAGCTTTTCAGCAGATGGAAGCATGAAGTGCTCCAAAATCTCCTGATAGCTAGCTGCATTGACCCTGCCCTTGATAAAACACAGTGGACCAACACCAGCAGCTGACATGGCACCCCAGACCATCACTGACTGTGGGTACTTGACACTGGACTTCAGGCATTTTGGCATTTCCTTCTCCCCGGTCTTCCTCCAGACTCTGGCACCTTGTTTTTCAAATGACATGCAAAATTTGCTTTCATCCGAAAAAAGTACTTTGGACCACTGAGCAAAAGTCCAGTGCTGCTTCGCTGTAGCCCAAAGTGGCTTGACCTGGGGAATGCGACACCTGTAGCCCATTTCCTGCACACGCCTGTGCACGGTGGCTCTGGATGTCTCTACTCCAGACTCAGTCCACTGCTTCCGCAGGTCCCCCAAGGTCTGGAATCGCTCCTTCTCCACAATCTTCCTCAGGGTCCGGTCACCTCTTCCCGTTGTGCAGCATTTTTTGCCACACTTTTTCCTTCCCACAGACTTCCCACTGAGGTGCCTTGATACAGCACTCTGGGAACAGCCTATTCATTCAGAAATGTCTTTCTGTGTCTTACCCTCTTGCTTGAGGGTGTCAATGATGGCCTTCTGGACAGGGTCGGGTCAGCAGTCTTTCCCATGAATGCGGTTTTGAGTAATGAACCAGGCTGGGAGTTTTTAAAAGCCTCAGGAATCTTTTACAGGTGTTTAGAGTTAATTAGATGATTCAGATGATTAGGTTAATAGCTTGTTTAGAGAACCTTTTCATGATAAGCTAATTTTTTTAGATTTTGGATTTTCATGAGCTGTATGTCAAAACCATCAGTATTAAAACAATAAAAGACCTGAAATATTTCAGTTAGTGTGTAATGAATATAAAATATATGAAAGTTTAATTTTTATCATTACATTATCGAAAATAATGAACTTTATCACAATATGCTATTTTTTTGAGAAGGACCTGTATACATCGTGATTTCTGGATTTTTTAAATTTAGATTATGTCTCTCAAAGTGGACAAGCATCTACGATGACAATTTCAGACCCCCTCCATGATTTTTAAGTGGGAGAACTTGCAAAATAGCAGGGTGTTCAAATACTTATTTTCCTCACTGTACTATGTCCAAAAGAGAACATACATGCAACAAAGAATTATATCATATCTCTCCATGTCTTGAACAAATATTATTTCCAGCACCTCAGATCAGTAGACTTTCTGTGGTGGAAATTACACTTTTGTAATAAAATGGGCAACTTCCTTGTCTTACTATGATTAATGTCATAGCTATTGTGTTATTTATTCTGAAACACACACAATTAAATTATATTTAACATCGTTTTGCTTAATTTGACAAATTACAACTTCATTTGAAGGAAAAAAAAAAACACATATAATTCATATATATTTTTTCACTCATATGCATCAATTTCATTTAAGCTCTTCACTTTCACTGTCTCCCTGGCAACCAAGAACACTAACTTTTAATGAAACTATTACTTTATCTGATTATCATGAACAAATGTTATTTCCTACATTTTAAAATGGCAGAAAAAGGCTAATACCATAGCCAGGATGTTATGTATGCTAAATAAGCACAACTGTATATATATATATATTTTTTTTAACACTTTTTGCATAATTTAGTGGCAAAATTGTTGGCCATGATGGAAATTACACTGTAACTAAGGGTCCTTGTGTAAAAAAAATTGCACTTCCAATCAAAAGTTTGGGGTGATTTTTTTTTTTTTTTTTTGGCCCTTAGTTGTAAAAACTTTGGTCACCTCTGCCTTAGATTATTATAGTTATGAAAAAGTAATGATTCATATTTTATGAATTTTCAAAGTTTAGGATTGAAAGTCTGGGTCTGGGACAAGGTTAAGACAATTAAATCTATACGGACTATAAAAGAAGTTCAAAGAGTAGTCAAGGCATGGTTAAGAGTTTATGAGGCACTTTTAGTGTGATCTTTATGCAACAAAAATATTTGCAATCTCTTAGTGTGAATAAACCCCTGGGACATAAAAGTGCCTGAACTCGGAGAAACATCCATGTATATACAAACACATCAACACCAAAGCCGTTAAATGAACAGAGAGATGAAATGAGACTAATCTCAGAGCTAAGCCACAGAGAAATCCGCCTTTTTAGCTTCCACCATCTGGAGCAGAAGAGCATGATGAGTCGAATCAGTGCCACACACACAAATACACACACATACAGACCGTCAGCCACTCACACTACAAAAAGGGGCGTGAAGGAACACCAAACATTTGGCTCCTTCTTAAAAAGTAAATTCTGCTGAGTATCAGCACACATATACTTTTGTACAATAATCATCTTACAGCAGCAAGTGTCTGTGCGGTCAAAGCGAAAGACTGTGATGAGGATGAGGATGGTGCGTGGGCGGGTGGCAGTCGTGTGTGCGTGCGCCATCCTCGCGACTGGCTCTCCTCTGCAGTATCCCCCTAAGCAGCTTTCTGCTGTTCACTGTCTTGTGCGAGTGTGCAATGAAGACAGACTAACAAGAGACTCATGAGTCTGAGGCTCATTTAAAGGTGTGCATATTAGGAAACTAATATACTGTACTTAGGGCATTAAAACATCCACCATCAGTCACATTCACACATGTGCTGCTCTAACGAATGTGTCTGATTACTATGTGAATCCTACAGTTGTTTGTACCATAGCATTTGAAATTATTGATTTTACAAGGAAAAATTTTCATTGAAAAATACACACGCATCTAACTTGTACAATTCAATTTTTAGGGGATTATTAGCCTTTAACCTCTTAACCCTCGCCCTGTGCTGAGAAATAAATAAAAAAATGACATACTCCAAATAAAAATGTCTGCAGCTCTTAAACCCTATGGTCTATATCCATAAATGTGGTCTTATTTTAAACTAGACACTTTAAATTATGTTACCCAAAAGTCATAATAACTCAAATAGTATAGGGACAGATTAAAACAAGGGGAAATATGCATGTAAGTGACTCACGTTTTTATTTTTTTATTATTCCCTTATGGAAAAAAATATTAGATTTTAATTTTTATGCCCTGAAAATAACCTAAATATAAAACTGAATGTCTGATCATGCTTTGATTAAAATTTGAGGACGATTCTCTCAAAAATGTAGCTTCTGTAAGCTTTTATGTCAAAAAAGACTGGGCGTCCTTTCAATAAAGTCCAATTATATTAGAACATTTGTGTAATAGTAAAGAGTAGTTTTTATTCAAATAAATCTGCAATAAACTGCTAATTATAATGCATTTGCAGTCCCTGATAACTAAAACAACTATTTACAGAATTTACAAGTGTAAAAAAACTCATTTAGTTGATAAAAACAGTCTCTTATTTAGTCTGCGCGTTGTGTGTAAGTGTGTGCGCTTACACTGGCAGGCGCTGGATACGATGAATGAAAACTGTGGAGACGACGCTAAGTAACAGCTAAGTAAGCATGAGGTATTCACCAATGCTTCTTACGACGTCTCTTACAAAATATTGTCTTTTGATTCGTTACTACATCCATCAATCAAATCTATGCTGGCTATGCATTGGCTAGGCATTGAATGGCTTATCCAACTAAAACAACCGGCGAGTTTGACTGACAGATGCATCACCCAGTGACTACCAGTCACCCAGACCCTTTCTATTTATGTGTCCTAGTCAGCTTTTGATTGAAGGAGAGAGACCTGGGAGGGTTTAACAAGACCGGAACAGTCCACAGTACAGGGGAGATTGTCAAAATAAGGCTTACAATCGCTATTTCATTGAAAATGGACATGATTGATTACTCTTAACACAAAACGCTTATGCAAACAACGGAGGATTTTTAGTTTTTTCCCCTTATTTTTTCGTTGTTTTGGATTAAAAGTGGGATGCATTTTGAAGAGTGGACTCTTACACAGACATGTATGCTGTTGTTTCGTGGATTCGTCCGATCTGATCTGAACGTCAGGAGATGAAAGATGAGTACCGCGTTCATTATGCTAATGTTTAAATAGCCACTGCTTTAGCATTTAATTTAACCCTTTCCTCTCTGGTGTATTTATTGCAAAAACGAGTTCAGAACATGAATCTTGAGTGTTTTAGCTTTCAAATGATGCATAGTTTGTGATAGTTGATTGAACAGTTTGTATAAAACAAAAGTAATTATAAGTAGAGACACGCCCACTTGCGTCAGACGCCCCGCCCACGATCCGGTGCGGATTAAGAAGTTAAAGGTAAGATAGGCAAAACATTTTTTTAAAACACCTTCTAACAGTTTGAAACTATTCACATATTGATAGCATCAATAATAGAAGTGGTCTAACTATTACATACATGCACATACACTCACCTAAAGGATTATTAGGAACACCATACAGAAGGGGGGGGGGGGGGTCAACTGTTTTTGACCCCCCCTTTCACCTTCAGAACTGCATGGTCAGAAACAATGCCAGGTAGGCTGTGGCATTTAAACAATGCCCAAGTGGCACTAAAGGGGCCTAAAGTGTGCCAAGAAAACATCCCCCACACCATTACAGCACCACCACAAGCATGCACAGTGGTAACAAGGCATGATGGATTCATGTTCTCATTCTGTTTACGCCAAATTCTGACTACCATCTGAATGTCTCAACAGAAACCAAGACTCCTCAGACCAGGCAAAATTTTTCCAGTCTTCAACTGTCCAATTTTGGTGAGCTTGTGCAAATTGTAGCCTCTTTTTCCTATTTGTAGTGGAGATGAGTGGTACCCGGTGGGGTCTTCTGCTGTTGTAGCCCATCTGCCTCAAGGTTGTGCGTGTTGTGGCTTCACAAATGCTTTGCTCCATACCTCGGTTGTAACGAGTGGTTATTTCAGTCAAAGTTGCTCTTCTATCAGCTTGAATCAGTCGGCCCATTCTCCTCTGACCTCTAGCATCAACAAGGCATTTTCGCCCACAGGACTGCCCATACTGGATGTTTTTCACTTTTCACACCATTCTTAATAAACTCTAGAAATGGTTGTGTGTGAAAATCCCAGTAACTGAGCAGATTGTGAAATACTCGGACCGGCTTGCTGGCAACAACAACCAAGCCATGCTCAAAATTGCTTAAATCACCTTTCTTTCCCATTCTGACATTTAATTTGGAGTTCAGGAGATTGTCTTGACCAGGGCCACACCCCTAAATGCATTGAAGCAACTGCCATGTGATTGGTTGATTAGATAATTGCATTAATGAGAAATTGAACAGGTGTTCCTAATAATCCTTTAGGTGAGTGTATATCTTCTGTGGTAGTCTCAGGTACAAAAAACAGGTTTGGCCAATCATTGCATTCCATTCCATACCTCCTGCATTCCAAAAAATACTTTGCTACACTGACACTGCTACTAAACTGAAATTATTCAACACTGAAATGAATTGAGGTAAATAATGACACTATCTTCTGTAGAACTGCTTTATAGCTGAATTTTATTTGTTGCATAATTGATGGATTTTCTTTACCACTGTTATTTTCACATTTACTACCGTGAAGCTGCTTTGAAGCAATCTGTATTGTATAAAGCGCAGGACTTGACATTAACGCTTGTCCGGGACAAGTGGATTTTTCGAAGGGACAAGTGAAAAAGAATTTTACTTGCCCGATGGACAAGAGCTTGATTAAAACAAGAAATAACTAGCGAATCACCAAAATGCACGAATGATTGTGCATTAATTTAGTGTAAGTGGCGATCGATAGTGGTGGATAATAATATATGATGAACTGACGATAACAAGGTCGCGCTGTTGACAGTCGTGCAGCCTCTCGAGGAGAAATTACAACACTAGAGCGTTTAAGCTGTTTTCCTGAATACCATCATGAGTCACGACTGAAAGTGACACTGCTTTCATATGACAGTTTCTTAAACAATTAATTAACATTCGCTTACATTTACATTCACTTAAAGTCACTTACATTTTTAGATGCAATATTGAGTGCTTTTGTTCGATTTCAGCAGCGAAAATCGTTCACACACAGCAGAACCGTAACGCATCTCACAGCAACAAGTGTGTTACTAAACGACTCGAGTGTTTAAATGAATCGTTTGAAAGAATGACTCAATGACTCACTCAGATGCCCACCTGCTGCCACCTACTGGAGGTTTAGGTTCATGTTTAAACATACTTTCCAACATTTCTTATGTGTCTATTTAAAACTACAAATCTCAAACCATTATTTAATGCAGTTGTAATTTTTCAGTGTAAATTATTTAATTTGATTGTTAACAGCCCCTATAGTGTCTTAATTTAAATAAATTGTATTGATCAATTTTAACTATATAAAATTAAACCTGAAGCATAGCCTATATTTAATAAGATTAGGGAGGAAATGCCCTTTATAAAAGGTAAAAATATCACAAATTTGAAATGATTTAAAAAAAAAAAAAAAAAAAAAAAATCACAAATATGCATATTTAAATATGTCAAAGATGATTGAACACTGGTGAAAATATTGCTTCAGAATAAATTATAGTAACACACACACGCAAAATTAAAAAAATACCGAACTTTTTTCCGGACAAGCAAATTTTTTACTCGGACAAGTGAATGAACGATTTACTTGTCCGAAGTACACGCACATGAACAAGCTTAATGTCAAGCCCTGAAGCACTATAGAAATAAATGTGACTTGACTACGCAATAGGCTGCAAAGAACACTGGATGCGCAGACAAACATTACCACAACCATTTACTCCACAACTAATACCTGTGTCAGATCAATATCATACAAACCGCTTGACCAAACTCATTATAAATCCATAATCTAAATCCTGGAGAAAACCTGGAGGATTTCAAACCTGGTTACTATGGCAATAATCTCAGTCAAGCAAAAGTTGAACCATTTCGTGATCACCGTATGAGCTGGGGCTTTAGCTCCTGTGTTATGGTACTGAATTTCCAGGCTGAATAAAAGTTGACAGAGCAACAGTTCTCTGGAGATTTATGAGTTTCTGTACTCTGACTGCAGCAGTGGCATTTAAGCAGAACAAGATGAATGCACATGTCTGCAGGAGAGGTTCAGAGACATATGCACTAATGAGTGAAAGCTCTTCATCAGTGTTGCTGCATCGACAACATCAAATTCACAGTGGCAGTTGATCACCTGGTGAAAGAGTCTGCGTGTATTTTTGGACTATGAAAAAAGTTTCAATTCTCCTCCACAGGTGCAAAATAACCAATGAATTCAAGGAATCAACAAGCGCCGAGTTCTTTCATGGCACCAGATGAAAGCAAACACATTTTTGCAGGTTTTTTTAAGAGATACAGTGTGAAACATGCTGGGTAGTGATATCAAGCTGAGCAGATAAACATTTTCAAACAATTGCCCTTTGAGAGATACAACTTTTGCTCTCGTTCAGGCGCTGACAAACACATTTGCATGCTTATGTATTATTCAGTTAATCATATTATACTTTTCTTCGGGGACTTGTTCAAATGCAAGAGCCTTTACACATGTATAAAAGTGTTACATCAGTATGTGTTCTGGAAAATTTTGTTTAATCTGTATCTAAGTGGCCCCCTTCTTGACCATGAGCTGATCTGGCTCAGATGAACTGTTCTTGTCTTTAAGGCTTTGAGTTGGAATCTTGCATTTTATCTTGTAATTTCACTAGAATGGGAGGCATTCGGATGATGTTCTTCAAAAGAAATGATCATTTATTTAATTAAAAACAAAACCAATAAACAAAAAAATCTGATCTTTAGAATGTGGAAGCCTACACAATAAGATATAGAGTAGTCATGATTGTTTTAATTTGATAAAAGTATAAAAAAAATCTAAACTCCATCTGTCTCTGTGGGCTCCACATCACGACTTTACTGCGTCAGTGTCAAACTAAACCGCACGGAGGGTTAATTATTTGCCAACGGTTTGACTTTTCCACAGAGCTACCCATCGCCATAGAAACAGAAGCGAAAATGAACTACTTGTGATTTGATATTGAACGAACATGACGTGTGCTTGCTTTATTATTATTATTTTGGGGGGAAATAAAGTGGAATGTATGCGTGTCAGAAAGCAGAATGCAGAAATATTTTAAACTGATTTAAAATCACTGAAGGATGTAACAAGAAGCTGTGGATGAAGAAACGCTATAAATGGAAGACAGACGGGTTAAAAAGGAATATCTAATAATAATGCGGAGGACAGAAGGAAGAGAAAAGTCAGTGAGAAATGAAGATCAACCTGACTGAAAAGATGACGGGTGGAAACAGAGTGCATTAAATTTATCCCTACTGGCCCTCTTGGCCCTCCATTACTTAGTGGGAACGCTTTGGAGTAAGTGCCAGAAAAAGCATTAGCTGAATTGCTGGTAAAACTCATCTTAAATGGCCCCACAATTCTCCCTGAGGCTCAACCAGGCTGGGGAAAAAAAATTGTACACAGAGGCCTATGACTAAATGCCCATTCAATCTTCATTCAAGGTTCGCCGGAACACAATCAGGCATGTTTCATAAGGGGTTTACACATAAGGGAAAAAAACTGTTTTTTGGAGTGGCATGTGTATGGACGTACTGTAGTATAAACAACTTGTTACAAAACAAAACTAATCCAAACAATCAAACTCCCAAAAAAGATCTACAATAGTAATGTGAGGCATGGCCAGTGCTTTGAATATAAAAGCTTTTCTAAGAATGTTTTGCTCTGCAAACTGACTACCAGCGCAGTAGTAATATGCTAGTTAAAGCACCACCACTAAAAATCAAGCGGAAAAAAAACACGTACACATTTAAACCCCTAGATCAGGGTTTTTTTTTTTTTTTATTCAAAATGAATCTGCAATAAACTCCTAATCACAATGGATATATAGTAACTGAAAAACTAAATCAACTATTTACAGAATTTACAAAATGTAAAAAACTAATTCAATTGATAAGAACTGTCTGTAATATAGTCTGTGAGCTGCGCTAAGGTGTGTGTGTAAACCAAGCCTGCAGCACCCCTCTCAGAAACTGAAGCCTCAGCGCCTCGATAGCACGCGAGGCAAATTAAATCAAATTACACTTCAAATATTTTTTCCCCAAAGTTAGTTTGTCATTGTAGGCAGTTATCATCACGATGATTTCATTTCAAGTGTTCGTTTTTTAAATAAGTTTAGTTTTCGTTAGTTATTTGATGCTATAAAAACGGGTGTGATGACATGACTGACAGCTGCGATCGACGGCTTCTCTGAGTGAAGTTTTTCCGGGATTTTTGGGAGCAGATTGGAGCTTTAGCTTTAATTTCTACATTTCCATAACTGCTTATTTCACACCAAAATAATTAATTGTTCTGCATCTGTGAGAGTGTGTGCTTGCGATATCTGCTCTACTTCCTGCTCTCTACTGCGCAACTCCAGTCCCAAAATCGCTACTGCGCAGACTCGGTCCCAAGATGTCAGTGCCGTGCGGAGCGTCTGAAAGCTTCAACTCTGGCCAGCGGAAACGGATGAAGTCGCGTCGTCCATATTTTTTTACGGTCTATGGTGTAAAGCAACTGACAAGCGCGGGAGTCAATGGAAACATCAGCACTATAACGGCCGTTTCACACCGCAAGCGTGAGCGGCGCGTGAGCAGCGCATATTTTTTCCGGCGCCCATGTTAATCAATGAGTGCATTCACACCGGGAGCAAGAGCAGCGCGTGAACGTCAAGCAGGAGCGTCGCGTGAGCAGCAGTGAAGCGGGGGTTTCGGCTGCGAGCCTATTTTTGCTGCGCTGCTGACGCTCCTGACGCTCAATTAAAGTGAAAGCACACTTTTAAAGGACAAAATAAATGTGATTTCACACAAAAAGTGCCTAAAATGCACACAGGAAGCACGTGTAGTGTATTTGAACAATAACTGGAGTATGTCAGAAAAGAAAACGAAGAATAAAAAATATCTGTGGAAGATTTTAGCACTTTAAACTTGTTTTGATTATTCAGTTTGGGTGAAAGTATGGTTATGATTATAAAAAATAAAGTAAACTAGCCAGAAAATATAACAAACTTTCGTTTAGTTTAGTATTTAATATTCAGACAGGTAAAGGCTCTCGGTCTGCAGCTGTAGTCACGGTGTAAAGCGAAAGCACACTTTTGATGGACAAAATAAATATAATATCACAAGCGCTCAAAATGCACACAAGAAGCACATGTGGTGTTTTAACAATAACTGGAGTGTCATTAAAGAAAACGGAGAATAAAAATCATCTGTAGAAGATTTACCCATTTAAACTTGTTTTAATTTAATTATTTTTTAATAATTATTTAATTATTATTCAGTTTGGGTGAAAGTATTATAAAAAGTAAAGTAAACTAGCCAGAAAATATAATAATTTATTTTAGTTTAGTATTTAATACAGGTATAGGCTCTATCATCTTCCAGTGTGAATACTCTCGCGCGTCTGCAGCTGCAGTCACGGTGTAGTTACGCTGAAGCGCTGCTCAAGCGCTGCTCACGCTTGCGGTGTGAAACAGGCGTAAGTCTTCACCAATGCTGCTTACTTAAAACTACGCAAGATGGCGCCTTTTGATTGGTCAAAACTTTGCTGGCAAGGCATTGGCTAGACATTGACTGGCTTTATCCAACGAAAACCACGAGAGCTTTGATTGACACCTCGCCAAGCCTGTAATGTGCTTCCTGGATATATTGAGTCACCAGCGAGCTCGTTCATTTGCTGTTGCTGGTACTCTGTAAATGTAGACCTGCGTGTTCTCACAGACCTGGCCCTGTTCAAGTCCATGTTAAAAGACGCACTTATTTAGACTGGCTTTTAACACACTGTAGCACTGTGTTACTTTCAGCTTTTTAGCCTTCCTTAGTGTATTATTGTGTACTTTTTGGTTATTGTTTATTGTATTTATATATTTTATATTGTAAATGTTCTCCTGTGTTAAATGTAAAAGCACTTTTTTGCTTGTTCCTTTTGGTTGTTGGAAGGTGCTATATAAATAAAGATTGATTGACTGATTGATAATGCATGAAGGGAAAAAAAAACTGCTAAATTCACTGTGAATGAAGTCAGTGACGTAAAACCAACACATTTACTTACTTAGGAATTTACAAGTGGATCACTGGACATTCATCCAGATAAGTGGATCACTGGACATTCATCAATGAAGTATACAGTAAATATACAGGAGAACCCACTGAGCTAGAAAAATTGGGTCATTATAAAAGGGCCAGATTAAACATTAAAACCACCGAGTGTAGTTTGTAGTCTGCTATTTTCTCTGTAAAGTACATTGCATCCTCTCTAACGATTCAAGATGGTATAACATATCTTACATTTTGTGATCAATCGCAAATCCAAGGAAAGTTACTTCAACCACATAGCCTTCTCCCATGTGTGCTCTTTTACAAGCATATTGCTGTGAGGGAGCATCTGCCTTCCCTCAAATTGACGCTGCTTAGCTACATGCAGTCTCACAGCGCAAGCGGGAAACCAGCACCGCATCTTGTTTCCTTATACAGGTTCTATGCATGCACAAGATGTCCTCAAGGTCAATGTACAGTGCAATGGCAGCAGGGACCTCTGACAACTGACCTTCAGTCATCCCTGTATGCTCACTGATCCGTGTTGGAGAGACAGCAGCAGCTACAACAACTCTAGCAAGCTACCTTACCTGACTGTGACGAAGTCATCTCAGCCTCAGATGGCAAGCCCACAGCCCAGCCACAGTCCGTTCACACGGCGTCTGATGCATATTGCATACAAAAATGAACTCTCCAGGAGTAAAGAGGATATTACAGTCTTCATGGAGCTTTTTTCCATATAATGAAAATTCATAGTAGCCACATCTGTAAAGCTCCAAAACTTACAAAATGTACAATACAACCAGCATAAAAGTAGTCCACAGTACTAGTTTAATTCATTGTATTTAAAGCTGTATGCAGAATGAATTTCTCCATTATATCATTATTTGAATAGGAAGATGGCATTTCAGTACGTAACAACTACAATCATTGTCATATGGCTATACACACACAAACATAAACCGTTTTAAGGGGGCACATTTAAAGATAATTCTGGATGTAGAACTAGGGGAAACAGAAACTAGGCACTGCAAATGGATCAAATAAACAAACGTTAACCACTAAGCCAGGAAACTCAGGAAGTTATGATTTATTAAACTGCAAGATAAGTAGCCAATTAAAATGTTAGTGAGCATAGTTTGTAGTCTGCTATAGAAAATATTTTCAAAATCCAATTATACAGGTTTGGAACAACACAAGGGTGAATAAATGATGATTTTTCCTAACCTTTCCTAAGGGGCCTGTTCCTGCAATTAGTTTACTGGAGTTCCTCTTGATGAAAAGCATCTATAAAATGTGAAATAATCAGGTGAACAGGCTCAGGTGTAGAGCCGCCCAGCCGGGACTCAGGATGGAGTGGGGAATGATGTATGGCCAACAAGCTAGTGTATTAGAGACCATTCAGCACTGAGCCCCATCGGGCCACACCACTGTTCACAAAGACTCTGCAAGTGTAACAGCTGGCACAAAGCAGCACACAGTGAACTCTTGAGGCATGGAATTGTGGGATAGAATAGTCCTCTGCCACCTGCTCAAGGGGAGATATGGCTTTCTCAAAATGAGCTCTGACCTCTATTTCTCCTCTGTGAAACTCTGAGAGCACTCTAAATAACAGCCGCCGGGTAAATCAACACAGAGGACTGGTGAAAGGAAGCTGCCTGACCCGCACATCTTCTCTGTGCTCAGGTACGTCCGTCTCAGCAGGAGCTCAGACAGCTGACGCCTAGAGCACACAAACACTGAAATGACTTTGAAGTCTGCTCTGATGTAGAAGGAAATACCAATCATCTCTCGCTGTCATTTTGGTTTTATGCTTATTGAATTATTGCAAAGTATGTTTTTTTTGAACGTGCATTTAAAAACACCTTGCACATTTGGTTGATAGATGAAAGAAATATCAAAAGTTACATTTTTTCATCCAAATACAGTTGCTTTTCTTTAAACGGAATAAATCATGAATAGCTTTCCTGATAAGTTTAAATATCACAGAGAATGAAATGAAACCACATACTACCTTACATTAAGTTCCTGGTCTCGTCATGAAAGATTTATCAGAGCATTTTGTTCATGCGGTCTTGTAGTATTTAATCAAAATGTAATATTTTACATGTTTGGCTGATATTGCAAACAGGATAGGTCACACAGGCTATTAAGATTAAGATAAACAAAAACAAATTCAAATAGCTAAAATGTCCATTAGTCCTTTCCTCACAGTAAATGTCAGTAAAAATATCAGAACTTCTCCGGTAAATACACAAATGTGCTGTTCTCAGAAACAATGCTGTTCCATCTTTTTACCAGAAATATCCCATTCACACATCAGTACAAAATACAGTTAAACTCCGTGATATCAATCATCGAGAAAGACCTTTAAACGCTGAGCTATTTTCTTCATCACCTGGATGATGAGAAGCACTTTAGTTTCACTCTCTGTAAAATTTGGCTACATTTATTTAAATTCTGAGTGACAGGATTAATGATCATACAGAAGGCGGTTTCGCTAGGAAAAATAATAGTTACTATATTAGTGCAGTTAGTATAATACAAAATAACTGCAGATGATGAAGAGCCACATGGCTCGAAAGACTTTTTGGTGAGAACATGCAGTAAATGAAAGCTCTTGTGTAAAGTTCTGCCAGAAAGATTCAATGTTATGTCACTTATCACATTTAGACCTAACCAATCATGTCCTAATTTTCAAAATATAAAAGATGGGCAGTTACACATGTCTGAGTTCACAGATGCTAATGCCAACAATTTACCTCCACCACCACCAGGATGGTCTCCGCCTATACCTCCCAGGGGGTCGGCTGCGCCCCTGCCTTGATCTTCAAATGCAGAGTCCGTTACCCTCGAGAGCTAAGGCCTACGCCAAAGAACCTCTAATTAGAATATTTGCTGGTCTGTTAATAAACGTGTTACTTTACTGTACTTCATCTGGACTCCCAAGTCTTTCTGGTAGAACAATTTTTTACTTTTGGAGATTTGGTGTACCAACTACCAACCCTCACTGAGCTTCATTGCCTGCTAGATGGAATTTTCCGGGTATGTTTAAATAGACAAATCATTAAAAGTAGCGGAACTTACTGTAAACATTCTGAACTCATAAGTACTCATACCAGCAATCCTGTTCTTAGCTCACACATACCATACTACAGGTAATGTTTTAACTTCTCATACTGGGGAATTACCAGAACTGATTTAAATTGCCCCTATTATGCAATTTTAAAGTTCCCTAATTTTGTTTTGGAGGTCGCCAACTTACATACTGTACATCAAAGGTCAAAATACGCTTTCATTTTCGCATCACCACACTGTTCAATGATTCTCAAACAGCTCGTTGGATGAAGCAGTCTTTTTTCCATGAGCCTGCTCTGCTCTGATTGGACAGATGGCCCAGTCTGTTGTGATTGGTGTATTGCTCACAGTGCACATAACAAAAAAAAAACACCCATAACCATAACTACTTCAGCTCTGTGCAGAGGCTCTCTAAAGCTCAGTGAAGTCGATTTTACGTCAATCCCAGAGTGAGTCTGAGTCAATGATGAAACATTGGAAGAACTAGTTATTCAACCCAAACCTCCACCGCAAGGATGACTTAAGCAGGGCTTTTCATAGTGATATGCTGCTCATTGTGAGGTACATTATGAGATGTTGCAGCTGTAATTCCTCACCATCAGCATTAACAAGAGTAAATCCTTAAACAAACCCATGTGTGTATATTAATAATTTATTGCGGTGCACACACGGGAGCTGTATTAACTTTATCAATAAAGTGCAAGCGTTAGTTAGCCCAGCACTAATATGAATGGCTGATGTAACATTAAAATTTCCAAAACAAATCTTGCTGCATCCTTTGTCTTTACTCAAAGTAGTAAGACGACAAACAATCTGCATTAACAGACCCAGTTTTAGGTAATAGTGGCCCACAGCTAAGTAGCAGAAGGATTTCAGTAAGACAGTAATAAAATGAGTGACCCACACAATATAAAACACAAAACTCTAATATTTTGAACACCCGGCAGAAAAGATACGTCAATAATTAATCATACTTACAGGTTGTGATTTGGAGGAGCAAGCTGGTCCAAACAAACATAGTTTTGGCCCATCTTTCAATGGTAACCGTTTTATGAATACCGTGACAAATATCTCTCGCTGAGATTAAAGAAGCTGATGCCAGTAAAATGAAGGAAACACAGCAAAAGTTTGGGAATATATTGCAGCTGTGGTATCGTGGTAAAGATTCATTTTAATCACTGATTTTTCGAAGCCTCACCATTTGGAAGTGAAAATAATCCAAATTTACTTCCACAGTGGAGAGCACAGCATCTTGACGACATGTTCTCCACACAACGAGTTTACAGCAAGGTGTCCTGTCCACGCAGAACATAGGCAGGCATTATGCAAATGTAGTAAGTTGTGACATGTGAACTTAACGAAAACCAGGTTAAGCGATTCAGAGCCGACTCTTTCTTTTGAGAGAAAATAACTTTTTATGATGCACTTTCAGCTTTGCAACTTTACAGACTGTTTACATTCACATACAGCTACATTACACAGCATGAAAGTTAATTTAAAAAAAATCGATAATGGAATTTTTGAAAAGGTCTTGCTCAGACCTGATCTCTTTTTTTCTGGTCGCTAATTTACCAGTAAACACTGTACGTGTGAAGGGGCTTCTGTTTTAGCATTCACTCAGGATCCATTCTGCAACAGTTATTCATGATCTAGGCCATTCCTGAAGGATAAAATCCAGTCATGCCCATTTTTTTGCTGTTGCAAATTACAAATGGGTTACAAACTACAATTTAGGTTGTCTTTAAGATTATGACTTAGTGAGACAACTCAGCTTAGTGAGGTTATTTTTCAGTGTTAAAATACTCCAATTCCAATCTAATATTTCAAGGCCGCTACTATTAAGTAATTTGCAGATTGATTTTATGAAAAAGTCAACATTGCTTAAAGAAAACTATAGCTTCTTATACCAGACAAACTCTATACGGGACAACTTGTTTGAAAGAGTGGTAAAAGTAGCCATTATTTTCAGTTCTGTGTAAATATCTCTTTAACTACATAACTACATTTCCACAAACCCAACATTTCTGAATACGTTAAACACATGGCAACAAGGTATCTATGGAACTATGTACAAGCATGAGAACAGATTGTGAAAAGTAAAGACGTCTGCTGGGTTTTATGAAAGTGTTCTGCTCAACACTTTAGCTGTGGACTATATCTGTGCCTGCGGCAAAAGCATTGACTGTCAGAGAAGCTCAATCTCCCAAAGCTCCCCTGAGGGGGGGGAAATCATCTTTAAGTGGGGTGAGGAAAGTAACAAGTCGCCAGCTCTGAGACAATTACTTCTTGTGGGAGAAACTCTCTAATCATCTTCCTTGCAGAGTGCTAAATTGTAGCAGAAGCTCAAGTATACTGAGGGATTTCTCTAAAGCTAACATGATGAAGTCTGTGGATGCAAAACAAGGTGATTGATGAACATTCAAAAGGACAGAACAACTACCCCCTCACAGACAAGATTAAGGGTTAGTTCACCCAAAAATGAAATTGATGTCATTAATGACTCACCCTAATGTCGTTCCACAACCGTAAGACCTCCGTTCATCTTCAAAACACAGTTTAAAATATTTTATATTTAGTCCAAGAGCGTATGCAAGTGTATGCACACTATACTGTCCATGTCCAGAAAGGTAATAGAAACATCATAAAAGTAGTCCATATGAGACATCAGTTGGTTAATTAGAATTTCTTGAAGCATCGAAAATACATTTTGGTCCAAAAAAAACAAAAACTACGACTTTATTCAGCATTGTCTTCTCTTCTGGATTTATTTTCAACCCTCAAATAAAGATTCAAATGGTTATGAATCAGCGTATTGATTTATGATTCGGATCGCCAATGTCACGAGATTTCAGCAGTTTGGCAGTTTGACATGCGATCCGAATCATTCATAACCATTTGAATCTTTATTTGAGGATTGAAAACAAATCTGGAAGAGAAGAACATTTTTGAGTAAACTAACCCTTTAAGCCTAGCCCCAGACTAAGATGCATGTTTAAGCTGTTTTAACTAACAGCAACTTGCATTGACGTACACTACTATTAGAGCTGGGCGGTATGACCAAAAATGTATATCATGGTATTTGTCTGATTTTTTCCCCTACGTATAACCAGGTGTTAACCACATTTTCTATATGATAACGAGTGTAGAGCCGTTGTATGCACAACAGCAATGGAGTCGACCCACCCTTTGCCGCTATAACAGCTTCAACTCTTCTGGGAAGACTTTTCAAAAGGCTTAGGTGTGTGTTTATGGGAATTTCACTTTGAAACCAAATCTTGCGCGATTCAATTAAAATTTGAGCAAATTTGAATAAATTATATATATGTGTGTGTGTGTGTGTGTGTGTGTGTGTGTGTGTGTGTGTGTGTATGTGTGTGTGTGTGTGTGTGTGTGCTTGTGTGTGTGAGCCTGTTTATGTGGTTTATGAGGACACAAATTTGTATAACATGGGTATTACACTGGTATTACACTATAAATGTGGTTTATGAGGACATATCAAATGTCCTCATAATTTAAATGGCCTTAAAAACATACTAAATTTTTTTTTTTTTGAGAAAGTAAAAATGCAGAATGTTTCCTGTGATGGGTAGGTTTAGGGGCAGGTGCAGTGTAAGGGGATAGAAAATACGGTTTGTACGGTATAAAAAACATTACGCCTGTGGAGAGTCCCTGTAAACCACATAGACCAACATGTGTGTGTGTGTGTGTGTGTGTGTGTGTGTGTGTTTTGAACGGTTTTAAATAAATGACATGCATTGAGCACTCTCTTCTCACTGTCATTAGTGACTGTCATCGTCATTCAGCTTCTCGTGATGAATGAAATACTTCGGATGGTCTTTGATTTACCTATAATGCATTAAGAAGACACATCCAGTTTATATTTGTAGTGTCTGCTCTCTAACTAAACAAAATTATTTTATTACTATAAAACAAAACAAAATTCTAAACGACGGTGGTGGCCAAGTATCACAACTATCGCAGCAAGCCTATTACCCATTATTATCAATCTAAATGAATCTATTGCGAAATACAGGAGCTTGTTAGAGACCTGTGTGTTTTGTATCACTAGTGTTGTGTATGTTCTCTGAGCCTATAAGCCTGGCCCGTGTGAGGCGCGCCGCTTCTCGTGATTCCTGCCTTTATTAGAGAGAAGAATATGTTCACCCCCCTCCCTCCGAAGCTTTGAATATTCGGTGTTGATTACTACCGAAGTTTCGAAGCTCAAAAAAATATTTAAATGCAACTATTTTAGACAACAACTAAATACAGAGTGAGAATAAAGTTTGGTTTGAAATTTGCATTATTGTGCGGAAACAGAAATAATTATTATTTAAAATAACATGTTTAGGGTATTGAGGGCAATGTGACTTCAAAAAAGATCTGTGAATGAAACAAAGAACAGATTCAAAACCACACACACACACACACACACACACACACACACACACACACACACACACACACACACACACACACACACACACACACACACACACACACACACACACACACACACACACACACACACACACACAGGCTGACTGCTTTTAGAAGACTAATGAGCTCTACAGTGATTGAGGATGCATTTAGATCAGCTCAATTAGATGAGCATCAAATGAGCACCTCAACACAGGTGTCAAGAAGAAAAAGAGATGGGACAGAGAGAGATGATGGAAATTAGAGTTGTATGTATTCTTCACGCTTCCTCAGAAGAAAGTGTCCCGCGCACTACAAAACGATCAAACGTGCGCCACACACAGAGGTCGCAAAGCAACATCAAACAGCCTTTGCACAATAGCAGAGAGGAAAGGACTAATGGTTTCAGCATCTTTTATTTCAGATTGCATGCACGTGTGCACGTAACGAACGATATCCGTGTGCGTGCAATACATACATTGTATTCTTTGAGCACCATCTGTGTCGCAATTTACCACATCTAATAATAAAAGTATTAGTAGGTGAAACTTTCATTTTCGATAATTTTAAGAGTTTAAAATGTTTGTTTGCACAGCTGTCTCATCCCTACGTGAAGCAGAGATGGATGCGTTTCCATAGTGATCTGCATCTCTGCTCACTCCCCAGACAAATTTATATAATGAGATCACACAAACACATGCACACACAAACACGACATCATCTTCACGGCTGCGCTGATAACCAAATGACAAACACATGCTAGACTAGTAACATTCTATCAGCAGCTTGCACACCTACACACAACATGGGTTGCATTAAGACATGCGCTAACAAGGCCAGATCAGATGAACTGCACATCTTGCCTTCACATAATATCGTTTCAAAACAACATTATCTGTACTGTAAATTGGAACAAGAACACTACAGCTTGTTTATGAAAAACTTTTCCCAGACACATTAACTGATAAACATCCAAACAAACGGAAAAAAGAGCCATTCATTCTGAGTTCTTTAACCGACTACTGTATAATTAACCAGTTATATGTCAATCAATATGGAAGAGTCTCGAACGTTATTAAAAATGCAAATGCTCATTAAAGTATATAATCAAAACGGTTCAAAATGCAAACAGCTCAACATTTATATCTGCTTTAAATTACAGACATAAATATTTTATTTATAATTTATCCATATTTTAATTTGTAAAATAATTAATAAATAGCTTGTCGTGTTACAGCATTCCCTACACTTAAGCATATTTTCTGCATTTTCTTATCCACATGCCTGTTCAATATTAACACAGTCTTATGGCACAACACATTTTATCCTAAAGTTTTAGTGCTTAATAATGAGGAACATTGTTAGAGCTGACCTCGATTTTTACATGTACAGTACAGCTATCTTTTGAAGAAGCAGCACTTTCACCGCGTTTCTGCATAATTCACTGAGGGAAAGCTCACTTAGCCTGAAATCACACACTTCTAGGAAAAAATGAACCAAATGGGTCCACTAGGATTACAGCAGAGACATACTTTAAAATCATCTCGAGGGGCTACCGTACAACCCAAAAGCTTCTTTTAAGATGTTTCTGTAACGGATGGACAAACTGTCCTTAAACACAAGCACCTATTTTAAAAGAAAGGGAGTGTAAAAACTACAGAGATGCACCTAGCTCCGGTATGTCTGTAAGAGAACATGATGGGGAAAAAAACCTGTTTGGGTCAAACAGATGAATTACCGGAGCAAGTGAATTGGGAGATTATCTTACTATGGTGTATCTGATGAACACAGAGGGCATTGTGGGTATTAAGGGGGCAGAAGGGCAATAAGCACTTCTTTTTTGCCTCTCTTGTGAAGAGGGAAAGAGGCGAGTAGCACAGCAGTGAGTGAATCATGGATTGGCATTGCAACTCAGCCTGTTCCGTTCTAAAAATGTCTCTGGGTCAAACACACACACACACACATGCAAACACACACAAAGATTTACACACCTGTTGCCTAGCAACAAGAATGCTCTCTTGATCAAATGATGGGAGAAAAGTGAGAAGGATGGTAGAGTGGGAGATACAGATAGCAGTAGTCACAGAAAGAGAGTCCCGTGTCACAGGCCCATAGGTGTGCTGTTTGGAGGGTTACAAACCTAAGCAAAAGAAAATAATAGGTAGTTTCTTTCAAAGACAACCTTTATCTATGTACCACATATGCTTTTTGAGATGCATATAAAGTGTTATTTGCAAGGTAACTGTCACTCTGTAGCCCTTCATTTCACGAGTTCACACTTACATATAATTTAAAGAGTGTAAATTTAAATGCGTATTTGGCATGCTGTCGGGGGGAGGGCTTTAAGTTCGGAATATGGCACAAACCCATGTATGTAAGTGGTTAGAATTGAAAAAGGAGAAAAGTGAAGAAGGAGTGATGGATGGAAGCTGGTAAACCGTCAACAAAACGGATGTAAAACTGCTGTGTATATATACACCTATTATTGTTGATTAGCTGAGTGCTCTACCGGTGTCAATTATCTGAACGTGCTCCTCCCAAACCTTGTTAATAAAACATAATTTTTGTTTACACTGTGGTCAGTGAATGTAAGACGTGTAAAAAAAAAAAAAAAAGATCGATCAATCATAAAAAAATGAAAGTAAATTATAGATAGATGATAGATTAGAAACGATACATTAAATACTTATCTGCCAGTATCAATGTTTTTAATGGATGGACCAGTAGTCAAATTCAGGCGGAGACAGATTAATAATATATTAATTAATTAATAAATTGTCTATAATTCACATATCAATTAAGCTACCTAGGCAAATTATGGTCAAATGAGTTGTGAAAATCTGGTAATCTCTTTTAGACAGTAACCTGTCCTTAAAGGGGGGTCATATAATTGTACATATACTTTTATAAGATGATTGTATGGAAATGTGTGTGTGTTGGCATAGCCTGTATAATGATAACATTGTCTCTATAATGATAATCCATCAAGTGTTTTTTTTAAATCTCCTTATATGTTTTCCCCTGTCGAGCTGTTCGACCGTGTGACGTCACAGGGTCGGACGCCCCTCCCAAGACTGTTGATTGAGAGCAGCGTTTCATCTCAGACCCGCCCTGAGCGAGCTCAAGCTGTCGTAGTCCTATCGTCCAATTGGTCCTATCCCAAATGGCACCCTAAACCCTCACGGTCTTCCTCTAAGTCATCACTTTTACGTCAATAACAGGAGAAATAACAGAGAAATAACTACTTGTATAGGTAGTATGTTTAGGTTTAAACATATTTGACAACGTATTACTTACACAAAAACAAGTAAATCAACTAATGGCCAAGACCGCAGACCTCATCCTCATGGTCTGCTGATCAAGAATTTTGAGCAAGCAATTTTAGGCGCGACTCTTATTCCAAATATAGCAGGCTTCAGTCAGTGATTGAAATAAATATTATTAATACTAATTTAAGTTTTACAGCATATTGAACACTCCGAGCGAGCTGTACTGTAACTTTTAAAGTAGGTTTTGCTAAGAAGCTTTATATTATCAGGCTGCTAAGGAAGGCAGGACTTAGCCGCAAGCCACTCATCCAGGCCTATAGAGGACTTGTGGAGTCTCTTAACAAATTGCATCACTGTATGGTTTGGAAGCACTACCCAGGCAGAAAAGAGAGCTCTCCAAAGGGTCATAAAGACCGCGCAGAAGATCATCAGATCGGATCTTCCATCTATGGAGGTCCTTTACACACAACGCTGCAGGAAGAGAGCTAAGAATATTCTTAGGGATACACACCACCCGGCACACTCAATGTTCAGGCCTAAACACTCAATATATAACTTGAGATATGGCAGACCGGACAGTATTATCTCGTACAGGGTGCGGTTTTATAACAGTTTTTTTCCCAGCGACGGTTAGACTGATGGCGAAGGATATAGCAGAGGAAACAAACGTCTTTTTTTATATAGAGATGTGAGAGTAGTCTGTGTTGTCAGTCTCTGTTATATAGAGAATATTTTAATTATAGTTTTTTAGCACTGATAATATTTATTATCTTGGGACGGTATTTAAATACTAAATTGAATTAAATGTGCAATAATGTTATTTCAAATTTGTCTCTTAAATTAAAAATCTTAATGTGGGGGTCAACTTGACATAGGTTTGTGGTGCTCTTCGTTATTGTTTCTCAAAAGTCTATTTATTGTGTGAACTCTATTCATTGTATGTAGTCTATGTACATGTATGTATGTATATATGGTACTATGTTGATTTTATGTATTGTGTTTTTGCTGACTCAAAGAGTTTTGCTACAAAAATTCCTATGTACCTGTACTGCTGTACTAGTACAAATGGCAGTTTCTCTGCTGCGGTCAAGTTGGGCTCTGCACTTTCTGCCATCTTCCATGCAAGACCCGTCAACTTTCAGCTGACAGTGCTACTCCTGTGACCTGCCCCTGAACCCTCATGATCTCGCTCACTCGCAAAGCAGACAGCCATGCCTCTACTACCACAGCGTTTTTTCCCACTTTTTTCTCTTTTTTTTAAATTTGAATATTCATTTTCACCTTCGAAATGAGTTATTATTTTTACTATTCGAATATATTTTCGAATTTAGAATATTCATTGACAGCCCTAACGTGGACGTGGTAACACTACACTAAGCTGAAACGGGTACTTCGGCACTGGAAAGATGAAACTGGGTCATTAATGTAGTAGAAATGTGAAATTATTTTTGACTTTTTTGCCTTCTAGACTGAGAAAAGACAGAAAATTTTGTTTTTTTCTCATGGGGATGAAAGACAACAATTCCCAGAATGCTTCACTGCCCTGTGATGCCACTCCCAAAGCCACCGCTACTAGATTACTGTGACTGAGTTGGAGAACAGACACTACAAATAAATACTGAATATGTCTGTTCAATATAATTAGTGAGTTGCCGTGCGAGTGTCACAGCACTAATGCTGCAGGAGTCAGATTACATTCACCGTCATGAATTAACTGAATGAGCTCTCGTGATGAGAGCGGAGGTAATCGCAAACATGCTCGCGGCATACATTCACAACTCGTGTTCAGTCTGCCGTGTTTCAGTTCATGACTTTGGAAGCTTAACTTTCATAGAAATTAATTTTATTGATAAAATTGTATTTTATTAGGTGTAACATCATTGATGTAACATCAATCTGTCAATGAACTACATCAGTAAACACATAGCATTTGTATCTTACTAAGCTAACGTTACCCTGCCAGTACATACAAATAGATAAAAGTGACATTACATTAAAGGTGCCCTAGAATGAAAAATGTAATTAACCTTGCCAAAGTGTAATAATAAGAGTTCAGTAGATGGACATCACATACTGTGAGTCTCAAACACCATTGCCTCCTTCTTCATATGTAAATCTAGTTTATGATTTGAAAAACACCACGAAAAAGTGATTCTCAACATAACGGCAACCGTGACGCAAGCGTTGGGGATCATTTATATGCTGTATATACTTTTGAGTGTGTAGCAGAAAAGTATACAAGCTTCGGGACATACTACTTTGCCATCTTTAACAGACTCTGTTGCTTAGTTACGTGCATCCCGTCACCGTTTATCTGCCCTGTCAATCATCGTCAGATTCGTCAAAGTTCAAATCCTCCACATTCAGTTTAATCTCCTACCGTATCGGAGAGAAATGTAGCCGCTCGTTGATCTGCCATGTGTGGGTCTTTGTGGGTCAGAGACTCTCCTCATGTGTTTGCAGTTTAAAATATAATGATGCATTTAAAAGTTAATGGCCAAACGTGTCATTAAAAAGGTTTACAATGCTACTGCAGGTGAAATATATTGTGGACAACACTGAATAAATATATTTTTGTCAGGTTAAATATTGATAGCTGGTCACTCAAACCCCTTTATCTAAACTTCTCTACTTAACCGTCTGACTCGCATGTTTGTAGTTTTTTAACGCTTTTAACCCGAGTTTGTAGTTCTAATCGAATCCTCGTCCAACTCGCAATGGGTTGTGGGCAATATCAGCCGTTAGAGTGCCCATCGATCCATAATTCGAATTCGGACCGGAAATAGTAAACCATCCAGGAATCTTTGGAATACTCTTTTTTAAACATACTACGATTTGGGACATACTAATTCTATTTTAAAATACTATTTAGCATGGATAGTATGCGAATTGGGATGCAGGGATGTTCCTTTGTTCTAGTTTTCCCGCCACAGTCAGTCCCAGCGTGTATTAAGTATTGTCAGCTGTGTCTCGTCATTTGTGTCACCTGTTCCCCCTCGTTAGTATGTAATCAGTGTTTGTATTTAAGTTCCTAGTTTTCACCATGTCTTCGTCCGGTCTTGTTGTTAGCACCCTAGATGTTTCTCGATGTTCACTATGTTTTGATAAAGTGTTGGATGTTTCGTGTAGAGTCAAGTTGATTGTAAAGTTCCTTTGAGTTTTTGGAAGTCTTAGAATCTTCTTCTGTGTGACATCTACACGTAACACTTATTGACTGTTTAAACAATTTCTGATTAAATTGAAAGTTTTTTAGAGAGACAGCATTGTCTAGATAACGCAAGATGCTAGTACAGTAACAAAAGGAAACAGTGTCTAATGACAAAGGGTAATATTATTTTGCATTACAAAATACAACCGTTGCTTGCAGATCGTTCACTCCATCCTTCTAGCAAATGTCACATTTCCACTATATGAGTTAAAACGATAATCATTTGACAAAGCTATTCATTTTGTAAAAAAATATATATATATTTATATTTTTGAGAACTTAAGTATGTTGTTTTTGCATGCTTGTATTTCAGAGTACATCACAGTCACTGCGTAGCCTATATTGTGACTAATGTTATATAAACATCATGTTATATCGTTGACGGAAAAAGACGAGTCTAAAATCACTGGTTATTATTTTGTCTGAGGGAAGGATGATCTCTCGCGCACAGAAGATCTGAAAACACCAATAAACAAGTAGGCTAAATTTAATCAATCTCCATTTGAGAAAAAGTGTCATTCAGTCGGTCTGTGTTCTGTCAGGACTCACGAGCCACGTCGCTGAACAACTGAACTGCTGTGCTGTGTGCTGTAAGCTGCTGAAATAGGCCAATCAGAGCAGAGCTCAACATTAATATTCATGACTCTTCCAAATAAGGCAAAAACAGAGCATTACATCCTAGGGACAATTTATAGGGTTGTAAATGGACCTGTAAAACTGTATCTGGACAATTTTTGCCCTTAAATAAGCCACATACCCTCTATGTAAATATCAGAGAACAATTTAACATATTGTTTCAAATCATTCTAGGGCATCTTTAACCAACCATTCAGAAACATCCTGTTCAGCCTTAATTGTCGAATTTTGTTGGAGCTGTAATCTTGTCCCGGCTCCGTTAAAATTGATAAAGTTGCACAGATGCATCCGCAGAGACTCCCATCGCCATTATTTTGCCTCTGTTGTCAAGGGCAACAGCTCCTCTTTATGTTTTAAAGATAAAAATACTTTTATACGCATTATATTGATCAAAAGTGAGCATAAAATACATGTTACAAAACATTTCCATTTTAAATAAATGTTATTTAGAACTTTCTGTTCTTTTCACCAAAAATATTAAGCAGCACAACTGTTTTTAACATTGATGATGATAATGTTTCTTGAGCAGCATTTCTGAAAGACCATTTAACAATGAGGACTGGAGTAATTATGTGGAAAATTAATTATTGCCAACACAGGAATAAACTACATTTTAAACAATATTGAAATAGAAATTGTAATATTTCAAAATATTGTAGTTTTTACTGTCATGGTGAATATATTCAGATTTAATTTGCAGCTTGCAGAAAACAACAGTTTAACATTTATCATTTGCTATTTTTTTCACATTCTGTAATTTATAAAACTGACACTAAATTGACACTAATGCCAGAATGTTCTCAGCTGTATTTCAGGAGCAAAACACTAACACGAGACAAAATGCATCCCACATTGAGTTCAACACAGGATGATTCTGTATTATATAGTATGGTTGGCAACACTAGCTGACAGTCATATTGTCTTCAGAGTGCTAGTCTGAAATCAAAAAGACCATGTTTGCCTAAATACCCATCCACTCCAAACTCAGTGACAAACTGGTCAGCATGATTCTGACACATCACATCACAGCACACACTCAGAATTACTTTCAAACTATAACAAATATGAGCTACGACTTCTGTGGTTTCAACCAGCCACAGCTGCACTTCTCCAGCTCAAGCCTCTATTATTGTCATGATCACAAACGCCATCAGCTAAAAAACGATTTTTCTTCCTAAACATTGAGAACAAATCCAGTATGGGATGTGTTATTTACAAGATCCAGATGGTTTGGCTTAGACCCAGATTGATATTCGGATACAGAATGTGTCCAATAAGGCAAAAGGGTGAAAGGAAAATAGGATTTCAAAGCCATACAAATACAGATTGGACCCTCAAAGCAATTTGTCTCTAAGATGACGTGAAGGATATCAAAGAGAACAAGCTCTGCTGACAGAAAGAGAGAGAGGTGAAAACAGAGGTCTTTGATAACACAGCCTAGAACTGAATTATGGCTTCAAACGGTCTGTTTCAGGACCTTAATGCTTTTTGCTACACGAGACGATAAACGAATTATGATGATACACTGATAGTAAAGAGTGACATCATGGACCGTCAAATGAAAATGCGAGAAAAGTTGTGTCAGGATCACCTGAGGACAATATGGTGCTAGTAACCAGTATGTGAAGAAATAAACCTCTTCAGGATGATACAAAGCCCCTTTAATTTGTTAAGGTCCTGATCACCATATTGGGATTTATTTTGTGATAATAACCAACTGAAATTGTGATAAATTGTGAAAAATTACAACATTTATTAAATTACTGCTAAGTAAATAAATAAACAAATGTACATGAATTATCTGAAAATGTTTTGTTATGCCAGAAGAAAGATGGTGGAGAGATGTGTATGAGGTCGGTTTCCATTGACAATGGTCAGCAGTCATTAAAATATTTTACCAGTAAGAAACAAGTATTCCAGAAAGCTCTATAATAACATATTTCAAGTTTAATTATCAGTGCACATGGTGGTGGCATATGGCAATTAGCATGCACTTGTTTTAACAAGGCTAGGCATGGATCATTCTGGTATTTATATTCTTGTCATTTTTGTGTGCCCAGAAAAGGAACACAACTTTAAGGAGACTGAACAACAGAGGCATAATTATGAACGCACTAATGCACATGGATAAACACACAAAACACACAATACTACAGCTCCTTCCCTGGTGTGCTCGTGTTCTCATGTACACACAAAAGACGCTAAAAATTCATATCAATTGTACCTGACAGCAAACCTACCATGTCTAGAATGTTACTCTTTTACATGCAAAGAGTTTAGTCAATCATAGTGGAGGTAATTTATACCTCTTAAAGGTACAGTAACAGGTCTTAAAGGTACAGTAGCAAAATAAATTCCTGTAACTATTTACTCATGTAAATAATGTCATGTCATTCCAAACTTGTATGACTTGCCTTCTTCTACTGAACACAAAATGTCTTTTGGTGAATTCTTAATAATATTTATTTTTAATGATTAATATTAAAAATAAAAGTGCGATGCCTAATAATACTACTAATTATTCATTATTAATTGTGGAAAAGGGCCAGACTGTAAGTAAACAAAGGGAGGGCACAAACAATGCTCATACAAAAGTAAATAACTAGTTTTTGGTGCAAGGAACCTTGACTAAAATTAGAAGCAAACCTAGAAAAAATTAAATTAACATATTCATGATATGGCCGCTTTAATATGTCTCTTTAATATGGCTCTGTCTTATGCTCTAGATAAATGAGATGACAGGTCATTTATAATTCTGTGGACTGAATCAAAAGTATTGGTAAAAGAACCAGAAGCTCATGATCGCTCGCCTGCACATGAATCCAAATAGGTATTGCTGATAGTTTTAACATGGACCGACAGACAGGACTGATCTGTCCCACACTAAATGCGGCTCAGCTGGTGGAATGCGTCTTAGCAGAAGCGAATCCCTGTGAATAAGCGCTCTTCCTCTGGGTCTCAACCTGGATAAACGGTCACCTGAACACACACCTAGATAAGCTGGAGAGGAGGGAGAATGTGTGAAAGAGACTTTTCTCTGCAGTGTAAGTCTTTGTGTCAGAGTATAGCATGACTGATGCCTTGATTTGGAGCTGTTAAATCTGGAGGACTCCAGTGGTGCTGGCTACGAGAGGCATTTATTAGAAGCGCAGTGATTGTACCAAAGATAACAGCATCCGAGATTATATGGCTAATCGTGCTCTGACGGGAAGCAGCACAAAAACGTGAGAGGAACCAAATTTTGCTTTTCCAAATTACAGACTGGTGCTGTTCTACGCAACGCTGCTCACTGAGGTTTGTGAACCAAACAATAACAGTTCAGTCTGAGAAACTACAACAGCAGAAATGTATACATTTGTAAAGTGATGTGGGTAAGACATCACTTGTCACGTCATGTCTTGCTTTCCAGACAATTAACAAAAAACTAACCATCCTTAAAATCAGATCAATTTGCTTGGTCAATGACATTTGAATGAATTTTTAAATAATTACAACGCAAAAAAAATGCAATTCATGTATACCATAAATTGGATAAATATTTTCTATGATTAGTAGTTTGGGTAGTAGTTTTTCCTTTTTTATATTAAAACTCAGTTTAAAATTTTGGGGGGACATAAAGCCAAAACATAACTTTTTTAATTGATCATTAGACTTTTTTAGGAAACAAAATCTACTTTTTTATTTTTTTCCTGGATACGCTTAGTCATTGACCATAAAATATCATGGCTTGTTTTCAGAGAATATGCTTGTAATTAAGCTTGTTTTTCTTTCCCCATAGTCAAATTATTGACAATTGAATTTAATTAAATACTGAATTATGCATAAACTTTTTTTTTTAGTCTTGTACACACATGACTAATTTGACAATAGGGTAAGAAAAATAAGCATAATTAAGGGCACAGCCTCTAAAACCAACTGCACAGTTTTGTTTCAACTTAAGGATTTTTAGACATTCTTTTAATTGGTGAAAGTGTCATAAGAAAAAACTTGGCTGGTAATGCCAGTTGACTAGTACAATTAATCTGATGAGGCAGATCAACTGGTGCAGTCTTGCAAACCAGTGTCTAATGCGGGTCTTTTCAACAAGAAATTGGTCAAAAAGAGAAGCAAACCTCTCTTACCTTTCTCCAGCGTGGTGATGCCCATGGAGGGCTGCCCCAGTCCTGTCTTCCTCTCCCACTTCCCCTCATCGGGGTGATATACCTCCACAGAGGCCAGTGGGCTCTGCTGTGCGTCCATGCCTCCCATAATCATCAGCTGGTCTCCAACGGCCACGGCCGATGCTCCGGCCCGAGCGGTGGGGAGAGGGGGCAGCTCACACCAGCGCTGGCTCTCCAGATCCAGCACCTCGGCGGAGTCCAGAGGGTGGCCGTTCTCGCTGCAGCCCCCCAGCACATAGAGGCGCCCAGCCAAGAGCACGGGCGTGCAGTACACCCGCTGCGTGGCCATGGAGGGAAACACCTCCCAGTACAGAGACTTCACCGGGCTCAAAGCCATCTCAGGGATGGGCATGGCTCCAGGACGGCACGCCGGCAACAGAGCATGACACGAGCACGGATGGGGAGGGCAGAAGAATGCAAAAATCAAGGCAAATGCATCAACAGAGCACCAGGCTAGAGAGCAGGAGAGGCTGCAACTGTCAGTCTGCCAAAGACCTCAGTTCTAGCTCTCGCTCGCTCAGAGCCGGCAGGTGGGGGGAGAAGAGCGTTTCCTTCAGCACTGTTCGTGAAGAACTAGCCCTCACACCTTCTTGATGATTTATTCATTTTTGTTGCCGCTCTTAAAAGGTGCATCAGGCCTTTTAAGTATTTCCCGTTGTCTTCCACAAGCCGTCCAGTTGAAAAAATATGGAAAGAATTCGTAACTCTGACACAAAATAAAACTAATTTATCCACGTGGAACGTGTAGCCGGATCCTTTTCTGTAGTCCTGCCAAACGTGTCAGGGTGACCCACATGCCTGACGCTGCGAGGAAGAGGAAAAGAGAAAGAGACAGCAAGTGCAAGATAAAATGACAATATAAATCAAATGAGTACAATTTACTTCAGTGACATGCATAATTGTTTGTCACTTTTTATTTATGAACTTACATTAAAATACTTTTTTTTTTAAATGGGGGGGGGTCAAATGATACAAATGACACTTGAAAGGAAAACCTTAATTATTTTGTAACCCCTTTTATTTATTTATTTTTTAGTTCAAGTATTAATATTTGACAAATGTATTTGTCAAATCAAAGTCATGTGTTAATGTGATAACATCAGATAATATAATCCCGCTAAATCAAAGAGAAAATCCCCAGATTGTAGAAGACTGATATGTGGAGGGAGGCAAGCTGCTGGTGGATACTGTGGGCCGATCTGATCCGCTTATTTAAATAAATCATGTTCATCAATGGCCAGAGCGTTGACATTTACTATTCACTATTTACTGCCAGGGGCTCAAGGGTTGACATGTGTGTGCGTGTGTGTGTGTGTGAAGGTGTTGGGCCACAAAGCAGCAGTCTGGCCCTCTCCAAAGGTCACTGTGTCTGCGGGGACCAACGGCCCTCGATGGTCACTGAACCAGGCTAATTTGGACTTGTGCATCATTAATTAAAGGCTTCATTATGGCGGGATGTGTGAATGAATGGGACGTCAGCGCAGGAGAGAAACAGAAGCACTGGAAAGGTTACAGACAAAAAACTTACTAGGTACATGCAAAAAACTTACTAGGTACATGTGTGGGAGACAGCAGGACCTCTTGGGCATCTTTTGGGTAATAGCATAGATAAAGATGACAAACAAAGAAGAAAGAAGATCTCTAAATGGCAGCGAATCTTCAGATGTAGAGATGTTTCTTCCGTGGTCTAAATCGGTTTGGCTGTGTAATTAAGATGCTGTGGATGTTGAGCCCAAGCCGCATGCTACAACACACAGTGCGGGAGGGCTAACGACTCCAGACTGACTAAGAATTATGCAAGAAAAACAGTTTCATTTGGAGCAAAAGTGCTACTGCTGGGGGCTCAAACTGAGCACAGTCAGTCCAGATCATATGACACCATCAGGCTCTACTTTGGGTTTAGAAGTAAAGGAGCAGTTTTGTAAGTGAAATGAATCTTGTCGTTCAGCCTTTTATATACTTCCCGTGGCTTTTTGTCAGACTTTCCTCCATGTAGAGAGAAAAGACAGATACCTCAGTCAGGAACATGGGGAAAAATATCCCAATTGTTTAAGGTCTAGTTCCCTTACTGCAGAAATTATTCCACAAAGAAGGAAGAGTCTCCTGGAAACGGTGGGAGATGATAATGTCACTGGGATACACTCTCCAGTATATCCACAGGATAAACATCAGCTCCAGTCTGCGTTGCCTAAAAACACAGGAAGTAACCATTAGAAACTAAGTACTGGATGGGAGGGAGCAACAAAAATGGGCAGAGAGCCAAGAAGAAGAGAAACAGATGTTTATGTTATGCTCTTGGAAGGACTGCTATCTATAATTAGGCCGAGACATCATTGCTTGCATAAAGAGTCATATTGAAGCTAAAAATGCAGATGGCAACAAAACTAGAAGCTTATAAGACTGTGTTTTAGTGCTTTAAAAATAACTTTGAACAATAAAAAAACTTTCAAAATAAATACACAGACTATGCCAAGCCTAAGAATCTTTTTCTCCCTATTGAGTGATTATGTTTTAAAAAACCTTTTTGGACCTGGCGGTAATGGTGTCCTAACCAACGAAATAGATTTTCTATGAAGTGTCTGCTCACAGGGAGAAATTTCTACATTCAGACCCAGAGCCCTAAAAAGGCACGATTTGACAGAAACTAGTGCATTTTAAGGGTGCTGTAGTCTATCGAAGAAGGTAAAAGCTGTTTTTCTACTTATTTTTTTCCTGTAAAAATGTTGAGTGGCAACTATGAGACCCTGAGACAGGAACAGTCTTCATTTTTGTACATTTCTCAATTTCAGACAGTTAGACGCTCTTGAATCCTCAGAGCACACAGCAAACCTGAATGCCGAGCACAGCTGTTAAACTTTATAAAAGCCGAAAAAAGACATCAGGATTTTTTGTAAAGTTTTAAAACTTCAGTAACCGCATTAAATTAAATTAAATAGAATCAGTAAAATTCCAAAACAGATGCACATTGCTGCAAAAAAGCTATCACGTTTAAAATCAAAAACACATCAAGTATAATGTGACAAAATTTTCTTTTTAGATAATAATATAATAATTTTAAAATAAAATAATAATTTTTATCTTGGATTAAACATCCTCAAAACAAATTGTCAGCACAATTTGTCAATGGAGTAAAGAATAAACTTGATTCAATATTTTTTAAATCAAGTCTTCATATCTTAATATCTTCTTGTTTTGAGAAGGTTTACATATTTGTCAATAGATAAGGAAAAAAATACTAATTAAGAAAGACAGCAGTTTGCAGTATAGGACTATATACATTTAATTGACAAATGGCTGTCTTGTTCATAAATCCAAAGGATTAAAGCCTGCCAAGGCAAGAGTGTCATCAAGGGAAACAAGACAGACAGATAGACAGACAGACAGACAGACAGACAGAGAGACAGACAGATAGACAGACAGACAGATAGACAGAGAGACAGAGAGCAGCGATTTATGCAGTAGAGAACACAACCTGTAGGGAATCCCATGGAAATGTTTTAATTCATTAGGATGCTTGATTAATGGGATGAATTATAATTGCTAAGCAGGAAGGATGTAAACTGTAAGATGGAAACCCTGAACGACACAATACTGAGGGAAAAATATAGATTGGCCCTGGGCACATCTGACACTTGTCCAGAAACACTGTTGGATGAATCAAGTATTCTGTACAAACAGTTCTTGGCTTCAGCAAAGGCCCGTGGCTGTTTAGTAAGACTTCTGGCTCCATCTGCACTGGAAAAGGCGCAGAAGCATTATTGCCTCTTAAAGACAGGTTCAAGTCCGTGCCTGAGCTCCAGATAACATTTAGAAGGCAGATCAGCCTTAATCCCACAACTTCACAATTGATCCAGGCTCAAAGAGCGCAAAGAGTGCACTTTCTTCATCTGTTCCCATCATCACTCCACAGTCTGAATATTTCATGCACGTTATCGCTTGCATTCTGTCCGACCGAATGTACACGCAAAGAACCCCATTCCCTTGTTTCCATTCTCCACCATCCACTCCTGCCTAATGTCAGCCTCTCTCTTTTCACTCCCATTGACAGAGCCCCCGCATTTCTCAGGCGTTTAGCCTTTAGCACAAAAAATTATTACTGCATAAAAGTTTCCCAGGGATAGGGAGTTGAGCCGGTCGGGGCATTGGAAAACTTGCCAGGGTGTGTTGAAAACATCATCAAAGTAACAAAAAACACTTAGACAGATGCTTAAAGGCATGAAAATACTGTATTTCTTCTATAATGTGAGCTGCAAAGGTAGCATCTCAGTCTACGACACATTTGATGTAAGCATAGTCATAGTTAAGCCAGATTATACAAAAATATTTTAAAATGCTTACTTCCTCAGATACAACACGTAAACAAAGAATTTAAATGATTTCCTTTTTTGCTTTTCGGCTGTGAAAGAGTACCAAAAATAAAGGAAACAGAAGCAGTCAGCAGGGGAGAACATCAACAGAGCATAAGGTAAAATAAACAAAGAATTTTTTAAGATGTAGCGGCCTGGGGATGCAAACAAAGAAAGACGATGAGAATGGGTTTATATCATTGTGTGTGTGTGTGTGTGTGTGTGTGTGTGTGTGTGTGTGTGTGTGTGTGTGTGTGTGTGTGTGTTTGTGTGTGTGTGTGTCCAACACCGCAGCAAATATATTCCAGGATTCCCTTGGAGAATAAACTAATCAAAAAATTTACTGCCTCACCACTCAATGTCTCTACTACCACCAAAGGTAGGAAACAACATCATGTATACACACGTTTGTTTTTCCATTTTGGTGAGTTTGAACTGACTTTTATTGCTTTTTATACTAAGCTAATCAAGGGCAAAATAATTCACGATAACGATATTTTGTGCTATATTTGTTATGGGGAAATACCATATATGGTTTGTATCCTGTTGTGACGTGAATATTGGCACGGGCATCGTTGGCACTTTATGCCATGTCAATAAAAGACGCACGTTGATTCAGCCCTTGCTTGTTTATTGCATACAACCTCAAATATGGTGTCAGAAGTGAACAACAGATCCTTAATATGGCCTCAAACAGCATTCCTGCCCCTCAGGGCATGCGGATGTCAGGAAACATATAAAAAAACTGGGATAACTTCAGAGCGGAGTTCGAAGACTATGAACTAGCTACCAGGCTAATCGAGAAGCCCAAAGAGGTGAGAGCAGCAGCACTGCGGCGATTAATGGGCAATGAATGTCGTCATATTTAAACCCATTACATTGTATTGAGCGAAGAACAGGACCCGAAAGCGATACTTTGGCATTGGGAGACTACTTCAAGCCCGCGAACAAAATATGACGACATTCATTTCCCATTAATCGCCGCAGTGCTGCTGCTCTCACCTCTTTGGACTTCTCGATTCACCCGGTAGCTAGTTCATAGTCTTCGAACTCCGCTCTGATCTACGAAAGTTACATGTTCGGGTGTTGCAAGCAGGACGTGGTCGAGCCTATAGACAGCTTTCTCACGAGGTTGCGGCAGCGAGCATCGACCTGCAAATACAGGGAGCTCAAAGATTAAATGATTCGTGATAGACATGTCCTGGGCATTGCCAATGAGATCACCAGGCGCGTGGACGCGAACTGACCATGTCACAGTCTGTGGAAATATGCCGACTGGCAGAAGCCAATGAACAACGCGTAAAAGCAAATGACAATGCATTCACTGACACTGTAAACATTGCACATGCGCAAAGGCTGAAATGCCAAGATGGTGGAGTGAATAATGAGCAAACGCTCAGAACTCTCGGGTGCAAATATTGTGGGAGTGGTCACAAGAAAGGCAGAGAGCAGTGCCCCGCATATGAAAAGACTTGTCGATCATGCAGTGTATCGAATAATTTCGCTAAAGGTTGTAAAGCCTGCCACAGAGCCGACAGGTCCGGCAGAGTGAATGCTATGATGGACGATAGTCAGGATGAGCAAGGACCTTACAGTGAAGGTCGACTTTTCGCTGCAGAGGAATGCATTGACACAGAAAAGTCCCGAGGTCCAAGATGGTTCGTTAACCTGACCCTTAAAAAAAGAAAGCAGGCCTGTCAGCTAGACACGGGAGCGACTTGTAATGTCATGAGTCGTACAATCAAAGAGAAACTGGATCTGGAAAGCCCACTGAACCCGAGCACAACAAGACTAAAATTGTATTCTGGCGCCACAGTGATTTCTCTGGGGCAATTTCACACAGAATGCATCGTAAAGGGCGCCAAGCACAAATTAGTTTTCGAAGTGGTCGAAGCAGACCAAGAGCCATTACTCTCGGGTGACGTGTGAGCAGCGTGGTCTTATGAAATTTACCATTCCAGAGGAGCTTCACAGATTAGTTGTATGCTCTGACATGCCACTCACAAAGCAAAAATTAACTCACAGCTTTAGAGACGTGTTTAACGACCCAGTCGAATCAGTCCCAGGAGAGGTCCGATTTGTGCTTGACAGTAATGTGTCCCCTGTGCATTGCGCGCCATGGAACGTGCCAGGGCTCCGCGGCATAGAGCCAATTGCGGATGACATATTGGTTGTTGGCTGCGCTGATTCAAACGCAGAAGCCAAATCTGATCATGACAGAAATCTCTGTGCACTGATGGAGCGATGCAGAGCTGTGAAACTTTGACTGAGTGAGAAAAAGTTGCAATTCAAACTGAAAGCGGTGCACTTCCATGGACACATATTGTCAGCAGAAGGGTTACGCCTTGACCCGGGAAAAAAACGAAAGCAGTCTTAGCAATGCAGACACCACTGGACGTAAAAGCAGTTCAGCGTTTCATTGGGTTGTGACGTACCTGGCCAAGTTCCTTCAAAAAACCAAAGACGGATCGTGGCATTGGCTCCCTAAGCATGACGAAGCGGTTCAATAAAACGTATGATTACGGACACACCCGTTTTAAAGTACTATGACATTGACAAGCCAGTGACAATACAAAGCGACGCCAGCAAGAACGGCTTGGGATGTTGTCTGCTGCAGCAGGGACAACCTGTGGCTTTCGTCTCTCGGGCACTCACGCGAACCGACCAAAACTACAGTGCCATGCAAAAGTATTCATACCCAATGAACTTTTCCACATTTTGACACGTTACAACCACAAACAAAAAATTTATTTATTGGGATTTTATATGATAGACCAACACAAAGTGGCAGATAATTGTGAAGTAGAAGGGAAATGATAAATGGTGTCCAAACATTTTTCCAAATAAATATCTGACAACTGTAGGGTGCATTTATATTCAACCCCCATAAATAAATATACATTGTAGAACCACCTTTCGCTACAATTACAGCTGCAAGTCTTTTGGGGTATGTATCTATCAGTTTTGCACATTCTTCAGAGTGACATTTTTGCCCATTCTTCTTTGCAAAATAGCTCAAGCTCATTCAGCTTGGATGGAGAGGGTCTGTGAACAGCAATGTTCAAGTCTTGCCACAAATTCTCAATTGGATTTAGGTCTGGACTTTGACTGGGCCATTCTAACACTTGAATATGCTTGGATCTAAACCATTCCACTGTAGCTCTGGCTGTATGTTTAGGATCATTGTCCTGCTGGAAGGTGAACTTCCATCCCAGTCTCAAGCACTTCGCAGACTCTAACAGGTTTTAGATTGCCCTGTATTTGGCTCCATCCATCTTTCTATTAACTCTGATCAGCTTCCCTGTCCCTGCTGAAGAAAAGCACCCCCACAACATGATGCTGCCACCACCATGTTTCACGGTGGGGATGGTGTGTTCCGGGGCGATGTGCAGTGTTAGATTTCCTCCACACATAGCTTTTTGCATTTAGGCCAAAAAGTTCAATTTTGGTCTCATTTGACCAGAGCACCTTCTTCCACATGTTTGCTGTGTCCCCCACATGGCTTTCTGCAAACTGCAATTGGGACTTCTTATGACTTTCTTTCAACAATAGCTTTTTTTCTTGCCACTTCCATAAAGGCCAGATTTGTGGAGTGCACATCTAATAGTTGTCCTGTGGACAGATTCTCCCACCTGAGCTGTGGATCTCTGCAGCTCCTCCAGAGTTACTATGGGCCTCTTGACTGCTTCTCTGATTAATCTCCTTACCCGGCATGTCAGTTTATTTGGACGGCCATGTCTTGGTAGGTTTGCAGTTGTGCCATACTCTTTCCATTTTCAGATGATGGATTGTACAGTGCTTCGTGAGATGTTTAAGGCTTGGGATATTGATTTCTAACCTATCCCTGCTTTAAACTTGTCCACAACTTCTCTCTGACCTGTCTGGTGTGTTCTTTGGTCTTCATGATGCTGTTTTTACACTAATGTTCTCTGACAAATCTCTGAGGGCTTTACAGAACAGCTGTATTTATACTGAGATTAAATTACACACAGGTAGACTTTATTTACTAATTAGGTGACATCTGAAGGCAATATGTTCCACTGGATTTTAGTTAGAGGTATCAGAGTA
The DNA here is from genome assembly GCF_024679245.1 of Pseudorasbora parva. Classification (NCBI taxonomy): domain Eukaryota; kingdom Metazoa; phylum Chordata; class Actinopteri; order Cypriniformes; family Gobionidae; genus Pseudorasbora; species Pseudorasbora parva. The sequence continues at coordinate 25,551,394 of NC_090177.1, read as the reverse complement.
AAGGGGGCTGAATATAAATGCACCCCATACTTTTCAGATATTTATTTGTAAAAAATGTTTGGACACCATTTATCATTTTCTTTCCACTTCACAATTATGTGCCACTTTGTGTTGGTCTATCACATAAAATCCCAATAAAATAATTTATTGTTTGTGGTTGTAACATGTCAAAATGTGGAAAAGTTCAGTGAGTATAATACTTTTGCAAGGCACTGTATGTCCAATTTGAGAAGGAATGCCTAAGTATCGTGTTCGCATGTCAGAGGTCCCATCACTATCTGTATGACAGGGAGGGTAATCACGCCTGAAACTGACCACAAACCCCTTGGGATAATTTTTAAGAAATCGCTACTGAGTGCCCCAAAACGCCTCCAAAGCATGATGTTGCAGCTGCAAAACTACAACCTGAATGTTGTGTACAAGCCTGATCCGGAGATGTACAAGCGATACGCTGAGCAGAGCAGCGCTCGACAAGCAGGTGTTCAACGAGCCCGGACCACAACAGCAACTGTGTGCACGATTGACAGTCAGTTTTATGTATTTTCTAAGAGGGGGCGGGATTTTTGTTGGGAAAGTTGGGGGAGAGACCCACACTTCGATTAGGCTGGATAAACACATGCAGCATAGGGCTGGGCGATATGGCCCAAAAAAATTATCACGATATAATTTAGCATATCAGTCGATATCGATAAATATCACGATAAATGTAAAATGTTTAATTCTTTAAAGTTTAAAGGCATATTTTTGCTCCTGAGTGAAATATGTAGAAAACAAACAGTTAGCTGTGGTTTTAAACTATCCTTTATTGTCAAAACATGACAAACACTTCCCAAACAAATGAACAATTTATTTAAACTGAGGTAGATTTATTTATTAAAATCTTAACTGTGGCCAGCATTTTTTTACTCAACACTTTATATCAATAATATATCATTATACAGGGCTTGAAATTAAGCATGTTCATGTGCTTGTCCTTCGAACAAGTACATCGTTCAAGCTTGTCCAAGTAAAAGATTAGCTTGTCCGGAAAAGTGTGTGTGTGTGTGTTTGTGTGTTGTAAATATAATTTATTCTGAAGCAATATTCTCACCAGTGTTCAATCAGCTTTGACATATTTAAATCTGCATCATTTGAAATATGTGATATTTTCACCTTTTATAAAGGGCATTTTCCCTTAATCTTATTAAATATAGGCTAAGCTTCATGTTTCATTTTATATTTGTAATTTTGATCAATACATTTAATTAAAATAAAACACTATAAGGGCTGTTACCATTCAAATTAAATCATTTACACTGAAAAATTACAACAGCATTAAATAATGTTTTGAGATTTGTAGTTTTGAATAGACAAATAAGACATGTTGGAAAGTATGTTTAAAGATCAAATTAAACCACCAGTAGGTGGCAGCAGGTGGCCGTCGTATTGAGCGAGTCATTGAGTCGTTCATTCAAACGATTCATTCAAACAATGAATCGTTCATTTACACAGGTTGTTGTGAGACGCGTTGTGGTTCTGCTGTGAACGATTTTCGCAGCTTAAATAGAACAAAAACGCTCAATATTGCATCATATATATTTAATTGTGTAAGTAAAACACTAAAAACGCAAACGGTCAAAAAAAAAAAGCGTTTTAAGAAACATTTTGAGGCCCCTTCTCTTGCCTCACAGTGGATTGGTCCACCGTGCATCTCACCGACACACACACACAAACACACCTCACCGACAGTGGGCTGGTCGGGAGAGAGAAAAGTTCAGTATTTGTGGATCTCCAGTAAGGGCTGTCTAGTCTATTTTATTAATTTTAAACACCAGATGACATTATTTCTCTTTTGATACAGGCGATGCGGAGTCATTAATACCTCACCAAAGACAAACAATTATGATAGCGATGTACAAGTCCGATGTTTTAGTGATTATAGTTTGGTAACGTTAGCCTGTTGTAAATAAGTCACCCACTACAGCTAACAAGGTAATAAGCCGGTGTGTGAATGTAGTTAATGTAGATTCTGTGTTGGGCTGCATGTTATATGGAAGGACTTTGAAGAAACACGATAATTTAATAATTAAATTCCGTGTGGTGAGCGTGAACCTATGATAAGCAGTCCACGCACGTCGCTCTGTTATATATCGGATGGGATCGCTAAAATAATAATAATAATAATATATTTTATTTGTAAAGCCCTTTTCATAGTTAAAAACAATCCCAAAGTGCTAAAAATATCTCCAAACCACTCAAGCTGAGCGAACTAACTTGTCAACGATATCTGTGTCCCCCGAGCTGGCCGTGAGCGCTGCATTTTCTTCACTATTGCTCATTTTTATCGCTCCACTTATCTCCGATCCTCCAAGCCTGTCAGCCATATGGTCAGCCACAGACTGTAAACATTACCGCGTGCAGCACGCAGACGCCCGGTCTGCAATACGCATGCGCAGCATTACGCATAGCGCGTAAGCATTATATCGAGAATTTATCGACCTGTTGTTATCGTTTTATCGAGGAAAATTATATCGTGATAATTATCGTTATCGTTTTATCGCCCATCCCTAATGCAGCATCTTAATTGTTAAGAAAATGTAATTAAATAAATGAATAAAACAAGCCTTTATTACATAACACTTGGCTATATCATACAGCATTCAGAAAAAGAACAGTTTGCGCTTCTAAGGGCTTTTTCTCAGTTGACCTGCTGATGAATTCTTCAAGCAGGGTCTAAACATAAACATCACATTCATCAATAATATGCATCTAGACAGCTAAAATAGAAAACGATGGGCCGCCTCAAGAACTGCCTGCTCTCGCCACCGCACCTCCAAGCTCACGTTAGGGCCTGAAACATTTCTCTCCTCCACAGGCTGGATTAATGGATATAATAGGTCAGGACGCATTTACTACATTAAAAAAATGCGGGTCAGGTACAATATTTTCTTTTTTGCGGTCCGAGTTACGGGCAGGTTAGTTGAAAACATCGGTTGGACGTGGGTTGTTTATACATTGACCCGCGCATCACTAATGTGTACTAATATACATTTTTAAATATTACAGTTATTGTCAATACCGGTATATTGTGACACCCCTAATTAACACAATAACAATATAATTGTATATATCACAGCTATCATCAATAAAGTATATTGCGCACCAGTCTGCCTGAAACTGTATAAGAAAAAAAACACAATCAAACAACTACGCAATTATAGATTACAACTTTGGTTTGTGAAGCAAAAATAAAGAAAATCTATAGAAATACTGTTTATTTGTAACTAGCGCTGTCAAACTGATTAATCATGATTTATTGCATCCGAGTTTACATAATATACTGTATGTGTGTACTGTGCTTATTATTATACATAAAAACACACAAGTTCATGTATATTTAAGAAATATCTGTTATACTTATATATAAAATATTTTAAAGAAATAAAGATATAAAGACAGACTCTTCTACCAAGAGTTCCAAAATATCTACCAAATTAACAACTTCACTTATGACAAATCATATTCCAATAGCTCTAGTTAAAAACTACACTACCCATGAATCCTGAAGTGAAAGAGCAGACAATCCGATAACTGCAATAAAGGTGGGGAGTGCTTTCTGATAACCGTTGTTGGCATTTCAAATCACCAAAACAAACACGCCCCTACCCCCAAAAGGGTCTCGGCCCTATTTTGATAGCTCCGCCCCACAAATACGTAACCTAGGCAACGACTATGCCAGAATCTGTGTTACAGATCGAATATTCAATGAAAAAGTCACCCCTTCCCTTACACAAAAACACAAACCGTTATCATGAACAACTTGATAGTACACAGGCATGACAGTCCAACTAATGAACATATTACAATTTTGACTAGATTAGAGTTATAGCGATCACAAAAACACAAACCTTTCTCATGAACAACTCGAAATTACACAAGCACGACAGTCCAGCTAACGACATAAGTTATTACAATTTTGACCAGATTAGATTTATAGTAATCACAAAAACACAAACCATTCTCATGAACAACTCGATAGAACACGAGTACGACTAATGAAATATTACAATTATGACCGAATAAGGGTTATATAACTTAAGCCCCGTTTCCACCAAAATTACCCGGAACAATTTGTACCAGGAACTTTTTTACAGGAACTTTTCTCCCCCCCAGACCTGCAGCTGTCTGCGTTTCGACCGCAATAAAGTTCCGAGAATATTAGGCAAATTAGTCCGGTGATGTACTGCGCGCGACTGCTCCTCCAAATCAGTGAAGGACAGTAATCATTTTTGTGTGTATCGATTGAAAGATTTAGTGGACTATTTACATGAGACGTTATCTAAACCGATCTGGTGTTTACATGTGATGACTTTCAATCGCAATCATTTTGTCACATGCAGTTTGTCTGCCGCATCAAAAATGTCGCCGCTGTTTTCTCCAGCAGCTGAATGTGTTAACTGTAGCCAACTCTTAACGGCCACCAGGACTAATACAGTATTATTTATAGCTATTTGTTGTAAAGTGTAATAATCATCTCAGAAAAAAAAATCTTCTGTCAGGCGCAGTTAAAGTAAAAACTGCCTGGGGCAATATACGCTGTGTCATTACTCCAACATTATCTTCATAACTCACGAAATAAAAAGTTTACCCCTCAGAAAAATTTACTTTCCTCTCTTGTCAACATGAGCGCGGCGCGCGCCGTCACGTCATGTAAGGACACACACTTAAAAGTAATCGGTCAGGTCGTTTACATGGTGAAAAAAAATTTATAACGAGTATGGAAGAGATTCAAGCTGTGCTGCTTTTGCTGGTTATGTATAGGTTTAGTAAGGTAATTAACAACGACAGAAAAGAGCACTAATATGGAGATTCAGCAGCATGCAGCATATTCAGAAAGCTTGTAAAGCTAGATTTAAAATGACAATGTATATTATTATCAGCTATTACGGACATTGAACGTGAGATGACTGAGAAGACCGCGCGCCACCAGACAGAGAGCAAGACTGATATTTACTGAACGTAGACCGAACCTCGCAAAAGACTTTTAAAAATGCCTGTTGAACTAAAATGCTGCGTGAGCTCAACCAATCAGCATGTTCAGCGCCCAAGTCCCGCCCTCGAAAGTTCCTGAACTTTGAAAAAGTACTACCTCGCGAGCAGGGCCGTTTGGAGGGGGAAATATATACCCGGAACTTCATTTAGACCCTGGTTCCTGCGGTCTAAACACACGAAGTACCACCCAAAGTTCCTAGTTCCTGGGTAAAGTTCCTGTAGTGGAAACGGGGCTTTAGATCATGAAAAAGAGGAAAAAATCATATATTAGGCGTGTAGTATATCTTACTTGTTGTCGGACACATTTTGTGAGCTGACGATTGAAATGAGGAGATTTAGATGCTCCATAAGGTGTGGAAATGGACGGGTCTTTATTATTGCTGAAGTGAGCGGCAATACGATCGCAAATGGACAAACAAGCAAACATGACACACAAGCGTATTCAAGCAAAAGCCAGCATATAACGTTATTAGTTCTCGGCTAATGTCCGTCATGTGTGACTCGTGTGTTTTGAATAATGACGTCCACTGAGCCTCTCTTTTCACCATTGTAGAAATGCCCCTTACCTGCTAATTGGCTACAAGTTTGTTATTCCACTCGGCCCGAGTCCTTTTTCTAAAGCTGTTTTGAAATAACACTTATCCCACCTTTAATTTATTGTAAGTGAGAATCGATAGTGGATAACCTATCTCTGAAGACTAATTCGTTTTTAGTTGATTATTTAATTTCTTTCTTGACTTGCTTTTACTGTTTTTGTCATATTGTTTGTAATTTGTATGTTTTGCTTATTTTTAAAAACAAAGATATAATAAAAAAAATCTATATTGTAATTATAAAAGTACATTTAAAAAATATTTAATTGTAAATATAAAATTACTCATAACATGAAATAAGATTTTGGTCATCCCAACCTGTTTACTTAATTTAAACATTTTGTATTTAATTAAGTTCTATCTAAATAGTTTTTGTTGTTTAATGGGGGCAAAAGAAAATCATGTTTTTTTTATTATTATTTAAAAGCAATTGCAAACATATCGAGATATATATCGAATATCGTACATCTTTTCACAATATCGACTTTTTTTTTTAGATATCGCCCAGCCAGTTGTGCCAAATTACTGAAAGATAACTAATTTAGACAAAATCTGACTACTATATGCTGACCTGGTTCCCAAACACCTAGTAAAGTGGCACAGAAAACATTTTACTAATGTGACAAACTCACATCAAAAGGTACAATTCTGACAACTTCTCCTTACAGCCTGAAAACCTATCATTATCTCTTAACTCCAATATGCATATCGCTACAATAGTAAGCGATGATTATACAGGCAATTTATGCAACGGGAACACACTGTCTCACAAGACCGAAGAGGTTATTCTAATGCCTAGCCTGAGGGACCCTGCACACATTCATCTTACTGTCCCACCACAAAGAGCGAAAATATCTCTCTTCTACTTTATCTGATCCCTGACCCAACAATTTATTTCTTATGAGATAAGAAAAACTAGGCCAGCCAGCCAAAGGAAAGAGAAAATAACCCATCATAAAGTGAATTACAGACTGTACATAAGTTTGAAAGATGCTTCGGTTTGGTAATGTTTTGGATGTGTTTGTGTAATGTTTTAAAGGGATAGTTCACCTTTAAACGGCATCATTTACTTCAGTGGTTTTCAAACCTGTCCTGGAGGACCCCCAGCCCTGCACATTTTGTATGTCTCCTTCATCTAACACACCTGTTCCAACTCATGAGCTCATTAGTAGAGACTGCAAGACCTGAAGTGGGTGTGCCAAATATGGGAGACATATAAAATGTGCAGGGCTGGGGGTCCTCTAGGACCGGTTTGAAAACCACTGATTTACTTAACCTTATTTTGTCCAAACTCAGTTGATTTCCTTTTTTTGTCTGTTTTGTCCATGTTATGACCCTATGGTTTGTGTTTTATTATAATTTCGTTGTTTTGTGAGTGTGCATTTACATTCATCACTTGATTACATATTGTATTAGGCTTGTTATGATATATAGGCCTAGTGTCCCATACAATGTGCCAAACAATGTGCCACATGAAGAGACATATGCACCATATGACAGTAGCAACAGCTGAGAAGTTTTGGGTCTGTGGTGACCAGGTCCACCTCACACAAACTTCCGTCTCCCATTCTCTTTCTTTACTACTACAACACACACACACACACACACACACACACACACACACAACGCAGCCTACTCTGCGTCAAATTCGCATCAAGGTATGCACATCACAAAAATACAATTAATCTATTCTTGTGGAAAGGTTGCTTGGTAGCTAAAAGTATAGCAAGTCTTATATTTCTGTAATTCGCACAGATCAAACACAAATATGCTGACTGAATTGCTAATTTATTTTGAGTAGCCAGCTAGCAGTTCTCTTGGCAGTTGCTGATAATCCGGTGTCTGAAGTAAAATGCTCAAAACATCTCCTGAGGAAAATCACATGGTCAACCTAGGCTTGGTTATTTAATTTGGAGTTAGTCTTATTTTCCTTACCTTATCATTCAAGGCCAGGACACTTTTTGTACATTTCTGGAACTTCCAACGGATCTCCCATGAACATTCATCGTACATTTACCGAGAGTGTTGCCACTTGCCAGATTGGGTTGACGATTTCCAACCCAAAAGCTCACTAAAACCCGCCCAATCCAAGAAAAAAAAAAAACGCCCAAAATTTTAACTAATAAAATGTAAAATAATTGCATTGCCATGTCAGTCAAGATTGATTAGCACCATTTTATTTCCTCAAAACAAAATAATGATGACAAAAATAAATAAATAAATAATCAATTTCCCAGGAAAACGGATCAAAACAGGGCAAATTCATGTAGGCCTATGACTAAAATTTCCAAGTGGAAACTGTAAAAGCTTGAAATTAACCGATGATGACATGTAATTCAGGCTTTCATTTTCAAATGTCAACAACTTAAATCAGTTATAGGCTACTTACTGTTGAGTCAAGCCTATAACTAATTTAAGTGCAAAAAAGTGCCCAATATAAGTGAATGAAATAAAGTAATTAGCAGGCATTTCACACATTAATGCACGCACAGCCAAAATGTGTCACTGATATAGGCCTACTGGATGATAATCCTACAAACAAAAATGAATAAGAACGCGTTTATCTTTGTGTTCTGCTTTCTTTAGACAGAACTACAGTAGCATGTGTCTTTCATGAAGTAGCTACATATTTATAGAACAAAAAGGAGAACAAATCGATAAATCCTTGTTTCAAACCTCTTTCAGCAGCTGTGGGGACGAGTAGACTGCAGTCAGGTTTAAAAGGTGCATGTATGATCAGTGTGCACTAGGGCTGGGACAACGCGGCGTCGATTTCATCGATGACGTCGACGCAAAAAATACGTCGACGCAAAATATGCGCGTCGATTCGTCAGACTCAAAATAAAGATGGTGGCGCCGGAGAGTAGTAGCAACCATAGATAAAGTATATTATGTAATTAAGTATATTATTTATTATGTATATCTATGGTAGCAACACGAGTGGCTCCTCAGACTTACAGAAGTGGTTTGCGGGTTGGCGCGCGGCGCGCACGGCTACATAAACAAATTTCTGCACACAGGAAGACAGATGTTTTGGTAACATTTTATGTATTTTAATCACAAAAACAAACGTTTGCATCAAGTGAAAGCATCGGGCACATTGGCTACCTACATAATAAGCTGTTTTAAATTTAAAATGTTCACTGTCTAATCGCGCTGATGTGACCGAGGGTATCCATCCTCTAAGTGAGCACAGTTTAATCCCAGGACTATTCCGGTTTTAAACGGAATATTGGCGCCCGTAATGCACTCTGTTTTCACTGTCATGCCACGGGGCTGTGTGGCGTTTTCTCTGCCTCTGCACACTAGAACCGTGTCTGACACCGCACTGCTGCTGCTATTGATGCGGAGGGAAGCCCTATTCTTAATGTTAAACATAAATAGCCTACTGATACAGCAAAGACAACGTCGGCAGTAGCCTATTGACCATATATCTATGATATTGACGGCACAAGCAGTGTGCAAACTCCAACCTGTTTACGTGGGAGCCGAAACAAAAACGGACACGCCACGCAGCTGAGACGCTCACGGCACGCTTCAGTGTCCCCGGATTTGATTAACCAACTTGTTGATATTTAATCGATGGGCATAGCCTGTAGGCTGAGTTGCATACATAAAAATCGTATATTGTGTTTCTTTGTTGTTGGTTTATACTTAGCTATTTATTTGTGTGTGTGTGTGTGTGTGTGTGTGTGTGTGTGTGTGTGTGTGTGTGTGTGTGTGTGTGTGTGTGTGTGTGTGTACTTTGGTTTGATTTTATTGAATGCATTGTTCTTGTATAGTCTTTTACTTTGAAATTTTAAAAGCAATAAACATATATTGGAATGTTAAGGAATTCGTTTTTTTCATTCAGATAATTAAATCAACATGTATTTTGCTATTAGGCGATTAATGGGGAGATAATCGAATTGAATCGGAATCGGACAGGAAAAATTAATAGTTAGATTAATCGATGCATCGAAAAAATAATCGTTAGATTAATCGTTTAAAAAATAATCGTTTATCCCAGCCCTAGTGTGCACATGATGGACAGGACAGGATAGGCCTACAGTATATTTGAGTCATTCATCTGTGCTCTTAGAGTTGGATAAAGAATCTTCGAGTCAGGTGTAATCAATGTTCTGAGAGTTGATTCACGCTCCCACTCTTTACTGTATATTTATGTCACTTTTGCATAGCGATCCCTTGACTATCCAACTACAATTTCGCGCTAAAAACCTTTCATGAATGAGCGCGTCTCTCTGCTGATCACTGATTGGCTAAAAGCATGTGCTCGTTGGCGACGTCAACAGCTGCCAGCTGACTCTACGCTTGCCCTGTGTGTGTCATGATGACTGTTTTATGGAGTAGGCTACATGCACATTTGAGTTTGTTATTAACCCATGATTAGACTATAAAATTAAGATGTTTGGAAACTGCCAAACTGACCCCAAACCAGACCAAATTTTGTCCACCCGCCCAAACCCATTTTTACCCGCACAATCAAATTCAAAACCGCCCAATCTGGCAACACAAGATGCGCATGCGTGAGCGGTCCGCAATCTTGGTCGACTGGCGAGATTAAAGGTGCATGTAGTAGCCTATTTTTGCAGTAAAATATCAAAAAACCACCAGACCAGTGTTATATTATAGCGGACGGAGAAGTTGCATAGTGCACCTTTAAGCAGCTGAACAATAATAGGGCAGTGTTCTGATTGTTCTCATCTTAGCTCTGTCAAGGCAAAGTAGATATGCCATTTCTTTAATTTATTTTCAAAAATATGTTTTCAAAATCATAACTTTTATCAAATTTTATGTGACATAGTTTCCAGTAGACAACTGACTGCAAACAGACACATCATAAATATCGAAAGGTAAACACTTGTAGGCCTACTCATTTCAACTGACTTATGAAAACTGTTAAAAAAATATCAAAATTCTATGACTTATAGCAACTTTCTTTTTTCTGTTCTTTTTTTACAGTAACGGAAATAGTTACTTTCCCTGGAAATGAGTTACTTTTAATATAAATTAGGCCTAATTTAGTTACTAACTCAGTTACTTTTTGGAACAAGTAGTGAGTAACTATAACTATACTTTTTTTAAAGTAATGTTCCCAACACTGATCAGGACACAGCAGGCTTGTGCTTAGCCAGAGAGTCCCGGCCCAATTTGCGCAGAAGAAGAAGAAGAAGAAGAAGAAGAAGAAGAAGAAGAAGAAGAAGAAGAAGAAGAAGAAAATTCAATCCAAACAAGGTTTTGTGTGTGTGTGGGGGGGGGGGATGTGGAGATATGGCATTAGAACAACATCAGGGTGAGTAATTGACTTGATTTTATTTTTTGGGTGAACTATCCGTATAATAATAATAATTATAATAAGGCTGATAATAAGGTTTTGAATCTGGATTGAAATACACAGACAAAGCACAGAGAGAAGGATAAAAAAATTGCATAAATGAAATGTTAAATGTCTGTGCCTGTTAAACTTCTAAAGATTTGCAGAAAAGCAGTTTGCACAGTCTGTCAATGTCCAGGATTGCGTGCAAATGACCCATTTCACTTCCTTGCCTCTGCTTTCTTTCCTGTCTTTTTCACAGAGCTCAAGGAGACATGTCTTTTTAAACACTGACCTTTTGAAATATGCTGGAGTGCAGAGACTGAAGCTGGACATTGAGCTAGAGTGTCTTTAATTAAAAGAACTTTCAGAGTCTGTAACACAAAAAAAAACACCTTCGTAGGTTTGGATGAACCCTATAAATATCACGGTTGCGTCATTCAGAATCGAATTGAACTGAAAATGCCTTTTAAATTCCTGAGTTTGATTTCAGGCATGCAGAATTGTGGTCTGAACTGAAATAAGAGAAATAGAATAAAAAATACTGTTAACTGTTAAAAACATTTTGTAAGATTGTTTATAGCATGGATTCAGTACTCATTCAGTAAGCATTTTAATTGTATTACACAAATTACCATTTATTCACTTTTTAAAAATGTGCGCCATGATAACCTTAGAAGCGATCTTTTTTAACTTTTTGCCCATGTTGGACAAATTAAGTAATATGCTTTGTGAAATCAATGAATTCTTTACGTCATTCCATTTCATGTGGAGTGGAGCTAATTTAATTCAAAATCACTTCATGAATTGCAAAGGAGCCAATTGTTCAAGGTCCTTGCACTTCATGTACTTACTGATACCACAATGGTGTTGACGGTGACAAATACAAACACAGCTCCTCAGACGGAACCTAATGGGAACTGTTAACTTGTATTTCCTTTCTTTTTAAATAAGTGCTGACGTATTTTTGACTTATACGTGTTTTATTCATTTCCAGTTTACATTTATTCATTTAGCAGATGATTTGCAAAGATACTTACAAGTGAGAAACATCTCAAACAATTCATCATGATCAAAATTTATAGTTCAAAATAGGAGATTTAAGTATAAACTAGAGTAGTTGCTAATGTCAACATTTGAGTGAACAATATAGAAGTGGAAGATTTAGAATAGGATGGCTTGTACAACTTAGCTCTTAAAAATTGCTAAAGTTAAGAGACATCTTTTTCATGAGAACGGCAAGCAAGGAGAAAAGGATTACCACTGTACTAATCTGCAGTTCAGGGAAATGATCAGGGCCACTAAAGCCAGCTTCCTGTACAACAGCTCATCTCCTCATTCCTCTCATAGAATCTTCCTCTCTTGCTCACACACATATACACATCCTCATCCTCAATGCATAATCTTCCATGTGAATTACTTGCATTACTCTTTATCATGGCCGTTTCTAGCCATTTTGACACCCTAGGCAAAATCCTTATTGGTGCCCACAGTCAAAATTTAAAAAGCAACATTGGTATAACTGATCTTTTCCGTGCACTTCATGTACAGGTTAGCGTCTATTGGGATTGCTGGGACGGCTCTTTCTTGGTTTTGGTCATATCTATCTGGACGCACTCAGCGTATTCAATTAAAACGTTTTAAATCAAGAACATCTACAGTCACTTCTGGTGTTCCCCAGGGTTCTGTTTTGGGCCGACTTATTTTTATTATTTATCTGCTTCCATTTTGAGAAAACATGGTATTAATTTTCATTGTTATGCAGATGACCTTCACTTCCCAACTTTACCTGTCTGCCAAATCCACTGATTCTTTTCCCCCACCATCTTTGACCAGCTGTTTAGCGGAAATTAAAGATTGGCTTTCAGTGAACTTCTTAAAGTTAAATAGTAACAAAACTGAGGCTTTCTAGATCTGTTTTATCCAACACAATCTCATGGTCATGCTTATAAATAGTACGAGTGTGAAATCTCGTGGAATGGATACGCCAAAATGAGTTTTGGCGTGCAAATGCTACGCAGTTTTTGGCGTGCATATGATACACACTTTATAGCGTGCATATGACACGCTCTTGGGTAGGTTTGGGTGGTGGGGTGGGCTAATTGTTTTTCTTTGTAAATTGACAATAACACAATCTGTCCTTCCTCATAGGTTAAAAGTTTGGGTGTTATCATGGATAGCACACTATCCTTTGAAACTCATATTAATAATATCACGCGGACTGCATACATCACTTGCGTAATATTAACGTCTCCGTCCCTTTCTTTCAACGAGTAATACAGCAGTTCTTATTCATGCATTAGTCACTTCACGTATAGCCTTTTCAATGCTCTTCTCACAGGTGTTCTCTTGAAATTGCTAAGCTTCAGTTGGTTCAAGTTTTCAAAAATTTCAAAAATTCTGCAGTACATGTTCTTAGATCACCTTCTATTGAGCACATTTCACCAGTTCTTCAGCAATTGCACTGGCTTCCGGTAAAATATCGAGTTGAATTTGAATACTTGCTTACAACGCACTTCATAATCTTGCATCCCAATACCTTACTCAACTGCTCCATGTTTACACTCCATCACGTGCTCTCAGAGCTTCATCTTCAATTTCTCTTCTGGTAGCTCAGATTCGACTAACTACCATGGGTGCCAGATCATTTAATTATGCTACCCCCCGCTTATGGAACTCCCTTCCTCTTAATGTTCATATCAGTGATTGTTTATTGACTTTTAAAATGCGTCTTAAGACATATCTTTTTATACAGGCTTTTTAATAATCTGTTTTATTGAGTCTTGACTACCCTTTTTCTGTATATGCGGAGTGTTCGTTGTGTGTTTTGTGTAGTGAACTGTATTTTTATTGTGAGGTGACCTAAAATGCATTATTATTATTATTTATAAGCAGACCTGTCAGGTTCAGTGACTAAATAAAATAAAGATAACACTTTGCAATAAGATTCCATGAGATTAGTTACCATGAACTAACAATGAAAAACACAGATTGCATATATCATTATTTGTCAATATTGTTGACAAAAATGTACTTCCATCAGAGAACATAACTTTGGACCACTCAGCAGTCCTTTTTGTCTTTAGCCCAAGGGAGATGCTTCTGACGCTGTCTGTTGTTCAAGAGTTGCTTGACACAAGCAATGAATCAGCTGAAACCCATGTCTTGCATATGTCTGTGTGTAGTGGTTCTTGAAGCACTGACTCCTGCTGCAGTCCACTCTTTGTGAATCTCCCCCACATTTTGTATGGGTTTTGTTTCACAATCCTCTCCAGGGTGCGGTTATCCCTATTGCTTGTACACTTTTTTTCTACCACATATTTCCTTCACTTTCCCTCTCTATTAATATGCTTGGACACAAAACTATGTGAACAGCCAGCCTATTTTGCAATGACCTTTTGTGTCTTGCCCTCAAGTCAGCAGTCTTCCCCATGATTGTGTAGCCTAGAGAACTAGACTGAGAGATCATTTAAAGGCCTTTGCAGGTGTTTTGAGTTAATTAGCTGATTAGAGTGTGGCACCAGGTGTCTTCAATATTGAACCTTTTCACAATTAAAATAAATAAATATTTAAAAAATATCAGTTTGTGTGTAATGAATGAATATAATATACAATTTTCACTTTTTGAATGGAATTAGTGAAATCAATAAACTTTTTGATGATATTCTAATTATATGACCAGCACCTGTACGCTGGATTTAGTGTGTTTTAGCATTACCTGCAGATTTCACTTTCTGTATAGTCTAATCTTTTGATTATGACTATGGGTGAATCTCCCATTCACAATAGAACATGACGTGAATTTATCTGTAATCAAAATATAAATAAACTATCTGGTTTTTAAAGTGCCATGCAGCACATTTTTACAGTCTATAGGTGCGTTTACATGGAGCACTGTAATTGGTTTAAAAGTCCAATCCGAATGAATATGCTCCATTGTGATGATCCTTATATTTTGTGGGATTTTCCCTGGGCTGAGGCTCCGCCCTCTCATGTGGCTCAAGCACACCTGTTGCTGATTTCCGATTGGGCCTTATAAAAGGAGCTTGAGTAAAAGGCCAAGCAGAGCTGCAGGCTGGATTTGTTTGTTTGGTTGAACTTGTTTCTTTGGTACATCCAACAATACTACAGCACATTGCCCTTCCATGCATTCATTTCACTTAACACACTGACTCCTGACTGTTACACTTTATAAAGTTTTTTCTGTATAGTTTTATTTTGTTAATACATTTACTTTATTTCGGTACTTTATTTCGGCTTTCTTTTGTATCCCAATCTTTGTTGCGTTCCTTTTGAGCTATGGGGTGTAACAAATGGAGGCTAGTCCTCGTCGTAGCAAAGTTTTGTGCCTTTGAGAGTGATTGGAAATATTTGATAAATGTGTCCGTTTTGTCGTGTTTTGGAAAAAGAAGAGAATTTGTATGCAATTTGCGTGACGTTTTTGAGGGAAATCCAATTTGACGTCACATTACATATGCGTTTGGTGCCGTGTTTGGCTGCCGTTTAAATTCTTCAACTGGTAAGTTACCTTTTTTGTCTTGAGGTTTTTCCCTGATAGGTTTGGCAACTTATGAAGATTAGGTTTTAGGTAGGTAGATAGAATTTTTTTTTGGAAGAGTTAGATAGTGGGTAAATTGTCAAGTATTTGATTGCACATTTGGTTACAGCCAGTCTTCGATTTATTTGCTTATGGTTTGATATTGAGGAGTTTTTTGACTCGCCTTCGCACGTTCTATTACATAAATGTACAAAAGACCAATTGTCTAATAATAAAAAAATCGCTGAAGGTTATGAAATAAACTTTTGTGATAAGAGATTAAAAGAAAGTAATATTAAAACTGAGTTGAAAAGTAAACTGATTGAAAGGAGAATTTCGACGGCTGAGATGGATGAAAATGTACAGAGTTATTACTTTTACAAATGGAACATGAACAACTCAATCGGAATAAAAATGCCCAAACCGAATGCAATTGTAATTGTATTGAGGTGGAATAAACTTTTTCATTAACCGATCAAACAAAAAATTTCACCATGTTAACGACCTGACCCGATTACTTTTGAGTGTGCGTCCTTATATGACATGATACACAGCCGTGCGCGCCTTCAACACTGAAGAGTGTGCATCGCACTCACACCAGACTATAATGTTGACAAGAGAGGAAAGGTCATTTTTCTGAGGGGTAAACTCGTAAACTCATAAAGTTATGAAGATAATGTTGGAATAATGACACAGACATAGCCTGGCTACATCCTCTCATCTTGACAGCGTTTGTCCCAGGCCCTTTTTACTTCAACTGCGCCTGACAAAAGAATTTATTTTTTAGAATTTATTTTTTTAAGACATCAATTGGTTAGACCAACAACCAATAAGAGCAACGAAGTGACGCATTGTCAAATGTCAACAGAGCTCAACTGCACTATGTTGCCAAGTCCGCATTTTTTCCTCAGGTTGTTTTCTATGACCGTGGGTTGAAGCGACTTTTATGTGATATAGACCCATGAGTGCGAATTTTAGCAGGCGACCTTGCCAAAATAACACACATTTTACCCCCCAAACACCATTTTTTCCCCGGAGAACCCCCCTGAGAAGCTATTGTTTAGGGCTAGTAGTTGGCAGGTTTTGTTGTAAAAACTTTACAACCCTGTCTGCACGCGCGCTGAAATTAGGCTGGAATAAACGATCTTTGCCGGTGTTGTAAAAAAATAAAATCATGATACAGAGTACTTACCCAATATGATCATCTCTGAGAGAAATTGTGATGGTGAATACATATACAAACAAGCTCTCGGTTTAGGATTCAAACAAATATAATCCATGCTCCTTTGATGACGTGCATGATTACGTTACTGTTCATCATCGGTCCGTCATCCTCTAAAGCCCGCCCTGATGATTTCATTGGTCCGAACAGTTTCTGTTTGGGGATAATTACTCCTCTATGGAGCGAGGCCAGGCCGTACTGCCCGACATAAACATTTTGTGGGCGGAGCTAAGGTCGGTTGGCATCCAGGCAATAACAAACCAGGAAGTGCATGACAAAACATGACTGTGAACATGATAACTCAAAAACATGAACATGAAACATGAACCAACCCCAAAACACCCTGTGACAGTTAGCAGGTATTGTGCTTTTTTTTTAGCTAAGATTGAAGGCTTGCCTTCAAGTGGCTTTGTTGAAAATTCTTTACTTCTCTATTTGATGTTTTGCAATTTACACACTCGCATGCCAAACTCTCTTATAGTTACAGAAACATACATTTTCAAAAGTCAACATAATTTACGTTGTAGAACAAAACATCGAAGTAACGTCAAGTTATGTTTGCCACTTTATTTTGCTCCTTAATTGAAAAACCCCATAGGAAAATCTTGAGGGAACCAGTGGTGAATTAGTCTTGCAGGGTTTTAACCTCATCTCTGCACCACTCTATTGTTGCAAGTGGGATGGAAAGTTATTTTTGTTAAAGATTATGTGGGAACATGAATGAAAAATGATGTGCATGGATAAATCATTTATATTAAGTACTGGAATTCCATAGAAAACACAAACTTTCCATTTTGATTTTGTGGTGACTTTAAATGTTTCTCAGGCTCATTTATTCATGATGAAGCACAACTGCTGTACGAGCTGTACTGCACATCTCAGCTGTGCAGTTCACTATTCACTAACAAATATGAAGTTACCAACAACAAACTATTGGTGTACGTGACTTGAAAAACATTGTTGTGTTATATACTAATCTTGTTCAAGCTAATTTAACAATGCTACTTTAGAGTATAAAGATGGACTGCATTTATATAAATGGACTGCATTTATATAGCGCTTTTATCCAAAGCGCTTTACATTTTTGCCTCACATTCACCCATTCATACACCGACGGCGATGTCAGCCATGTAAGGCGCCATCCAGCTCGTCGGGAGCAGCTGGGGTTAGGTGTCTTGCTCATGGACACTTCGACACTTGGTCAGGTGGAACCGGGGATTGAACCACCAACCTTTCGGTTTGTAGACAACCTACATGAACCACTGAGCCACTGCCGCCCCAAGATACTGCAGCTCCTTTCTTCTTACTGCATGCATATGAAAGTCACTGTTTCCAACCTTTTGCCAAACAGTCTGTGTGTGTATAGGTGTGTTGGTGTGCAAGTGGGTGGTGTGAAACTCAAAGCATATTAATGTGAGCATGTTCTCTGGATAGCTATTAACACGTCTATAATTAATGTTGTAAACTCAGAAAGATATAGGTGCTGTGAAGGGGAACCAGGGGCCACTGGCTGAGTGAGTGTATACTGAGAGGGCATCCATCTCTTGTGACCGTGTCATTTCTCTGTTGGAAGAGCACTCCACAGGAAGTCGGGCACTTTCTTACATTTAGGAATTCGAATCACTGCCGGCCATTATTAGCAATCACACAGTTCCCTCTGGGTTATGTATTTGGGGAGATCTGAGACTGACCTTTGGAATATAAGCAAATAGAGGGAAAGACCAAGGAGGATATAATAGGAAATCCATGCACAATCATTTTCTCTTTTTACATTTGCACTTTGATTCAAACGAGAGGTTTTTGACTTAATACAACACTATAATGTCACCTCGGACACCTGTTTGACAGCACAGTGAGGGGCTGAAATAATGCAGACTGACTTCACCCAATCTGCTCAATGAAAATCAAATGACTGGATTAGGCAGTTAATTGCCCAGCGCTCGGACATGGATTGGCATCCATGTAACAATTACACTGTGAACTGATGGTGCTTTGAGGATTGATGACGCTTTGCTAATTTACATCAGTCATGTTTGCCCTCATTCTTTTCGAATGTTGCACAGGCTGCAGTTTCTAGATATGACTTTCTGCTTTCTGTGAATCAGCCCTCGAGAATCTCTCTTCATGGTGCTTGGGTTAAAAGGTTTACCAGTTCTCTGTTTCTGGGGACTTTTGTGTTATTTAGCAGAATTGGTGTCAGGTCACATTGAATATGGGGGTGAAGAGGCAAAAACTACAGAGAGCCATAAAAGACGGCATTTATTGGGAGCTCACACAAGTCATTACACTGCTCATTAATTACCAGATGACAAAGCAGCCACTTGCATATCAGCCTGTGGTGCAAATGGGAAAAAGTGCACGTAAATTTTTCTAATGATTATGCAAATGATCGGCAAGCAGACGAAGGTTATCATGTCTGCACGCAAGGCAGTAATTACCGTCTCCAGGGATAAGCACGAGACGAAATCATTAAGCAGAAGAGGTTTGTGTGATGCAGCAATGCATTTAAAACATCACCTTAACAATCAAACAGAACTAAGTAGTCCAACTAAAAAGATTTTATTTTAGAAATTAATAGAAAGGTATACTGGAAAAAACACTGTATCTTTGCATATTGATATTTAATTACATACTAAATCCTCCCCTTAATACTTTAACAATTTAAAATATTAAGTTTGGGACAGGAAGTTTTGACCCATACGGAAATGTAATATATGTACATATATGTCCCTATATCCGAGTAGTGATGTCATATATGTTTCATATAAGGCAATACATTATTAGCGCATATATACATTCTCACGATATATGAAGATATAGGTTTATACCATGTATGAAATACCCATAGAATAATTATTATATATACATATATTAAAATTATTTATATGAGGATTTTTTATATGGTACTGTATGTTAATGCATATGTAAAAAATATATGTCGAATTTATATATGTAAGTTTATTTAAACATAATATATGCAAACATTCAGTATGCTTGTATAGGATTTTATATGGATTTATATAGTGGTGTTTGAATCCTGGCATTTCATAATTTGGTTTTGGTTCAGGCTTCGGACATTGAAAGCTCCATGTGTGTTTGAACATTCGCTTGGTCTCGTGTGAGCATCTAGGTTTGCTTGGGCAGTATACACTCTTTTGTCCATGTGTTTAGGGTTGTTTGTTTAACACGCGGCTTGTGCTCATCATTAGCTATGGCGTGTACTTTGATGTTTTGTTCTGTGTAGCATGTATCGGTTACTCTGGTTACATGGGTGACATTTTTCATCCTGTCCTCTAGAGGGCAACAAATGGAGGAAGTGGTTTTAAGGTTACGAGTAGCACAGAGGAGAGGCATGGCAGTGGAGCATGGGTGAAAATGCCTGGAATCACATTGTGTTTGAGAGTTAAGTGAATTGTACATTCTGCTTCACAATCTTGTTCAAATGCACATTTTTATGTACCCATAAAAATGTTAATTCATAGTGTTTGGAAGTTTGCAGAGAAGCTCGCAGAGGACTCTGTTATGGGGCTTGAGTGCACTGATACCTACTTCTTACCTGTGTTGGATTGTGCCAGTGCCTAATCTAGGATTTAGGATTGTATATCTTCATTGCCTGCTAGGACTGGGACTTCTACAACACTCATATAAGAGACTTGCATTGCAGACTGTATATCCTTTTCCCTCTACGGGATTTTAAATTGTTTGGTACTGTTTTTTGTTTGTGTATCACTAATATTTTGGGTTTGGAATTGATTTACTGTTTATTTGTTTACTTATAGCGTTGAGCTTTGATATTCACAATGCTGTCTTGGATTTCCATCCATGTGCTAATTGTTACTATGTTATCTCATTCAGTGGTTAAATAGATACAATTTATTTTCACTCCCTCAGAATCTTACAGTTAATTTGAACACAAACTATTGGCAGAAGTGAATTCCCGTTTTTTGTAAAGCTTTCTTATTGTATAAAAAACTAAGGCGAGCCAGTTACAAGCATGAAGGGGTTTATTTGTTTCGATTGTTTATTTTTGAAGTCTAATAAAAAGCCCATTAACCTCTGCACCCTTGAGTCCTTCATCTCTTGCCTCACCTGACAATAAGTAACATTATAAATATTTTATATTTTAAATGTCATTTGTTTTATACATAGGATACATTTTAAGACTCTACGACATTTGACAGTGATAATGATTTGTCACATATATAATTTAAACATATATAATATGTGGACTAAAGATATATGTCAATATATGGAATTTCTGATGCTGTGCATATATGTGCATTTATGTTTTTACTCTATATGAGCATATTAGGATATTTCATATATGAGACCTATATGTCAAAATATGTATTATACATACATTTACATATATAATATATGGGATACATTTATATGTCAATATATGGAATTGTTCCAATTTCTAATATGTTTCATATACGTTTTTACTTTATATATCACATATATCGCATATATTGATATTTCATATATAGACATATATTACATTTCCGTATGGGGACTGTTCCTCTAGTCCTGGGGTATCCCAACTCTGTCCTGAAGGGCCACTGTCCTGCTGAGTTTATAGCTTCAACTTGCCTCAACACATCTGCCTGGAAGTTTCTAGCAGTTTTATATTATTAAGAGATGAGCGTAATGCTGTGCGACAGTCAATTAGTGTTTTTGGATACCATAGAAAGGATTGTGAAGTGCCCTAAACTGAATCCTACCTGTCGCGCAATTGACAGCGACTTATATTATAAAACAGAGCAAACATTAGCAAGTGGGCTGTCGATTCATTAAATGATAAGCGGTTTCCTCACAAAGTGGTTTATTCAGCGTAGTGAAGCCTCGCATCCAAAATGGCCATGTCTCCGTCCCTCGTATCACAGCATTAACAGACATTACACTTAAGGCTGCCTTCAAGTGGCTTTGGCTGCGTCTCATTCAGTTCCCTAGCTCCCAAGCTTGGGAATCAGTATATGGTGTACATGAATTCAGGCACTGGTAAGGACAGTAAAGGACGGTGCTGGCTCACTACACATTGGAACACTGATGACTATTTCCAGCGACGTGACAACGTCCTCATTGTACAACATCATAAAAAAATATATATATATATATATAAAAAAAAACATGTTTACAGTCTGGTATAAATTGTGGTTGTGTCTATACGGCTAACTTTACCCTTCATGACAACTGTGAGGGGGGTGAATTTTTTTATAACTCATTCGTTTACATTATATACAGCCTTAAAGTTCTGCATAAGGGTGTGGCGACTTTGAGTGACAGGTGGATAGCCATATATCCACTGTCTTTTAGTCATTGCGTCACCTCAGCTCCGCCTACATCCCGCCTCTTTGCCCCTTTTCTGTTATCCGGGCGTGACGTGCGATGATGCGTTGTGATGGCAATGGCCAGCTCGTCGTTACTTTATGTTTTAAAAATGCACTACAGAATGCTATGGGTAACGTCACGGACACTAAGTCCATATTTTTTTTTACAGTCTATGGCTGGCTCACATGATTTAAGTTATCTTCCTTTAAGGGAGCATCGATGCACCCTGGGTTTTAAAACACACCTTTGAGTGCTTCTCAGTCAGCTCCCTAGTTCAGTAGTCAGGACACTGATCAGGGGGTCGGCCATTTTAAGGGCTGACTCAATCGCAGAATCCTTACAGTGCACCGAAATGTTTGCTCCCTAAAAAGTCCCACAATGCACCGCAAAAACCATGGTGCATCGATGGTCACTATACTCCCTTAACGGAAGTTCTTAAGTGCAAAACTCAAATCATCATGTGAGCCAACTCACTACACATAATGACCGATAATGACAAAGTGATATGTTTTTAAAAACAGAAACCATTATTTTATTATATTTTAGCATAAACATACATCGTTAGACAGGTAATGAACATAGTCTAACTCACATTTATAATTTACTTACAGCAGAAAAGTTGCATGTATATGTAACAAGCAAAGTATTTATCATAATGCACTTTAAATTACATTATAAGTAATGTCAGTAAGATATCAGTTCTGCTGTTGTTCATAAATACCAGTAATGACGTTGTACAATGAGGAAAAAAAGAGTCTTTAGTGTCCCAATGTGTAGTGAGCCAGCAGCACCCTTTACTGTCCTTACCAGTGCCCGAACTCGATATACTGATTCACGAGCTCGGGAGCTAGGGAACTGAAAGAGACATACCCTTTGTTTCTAGTATGCCTGTAAAAGCTTGATTAGCTGCTTCAGGTGTATTTAATAGGGTTGGAGCTAAACTCTGCAGGACAATGGCCCTCAGAAGCAGAATTGGGACACCCGTTAGTCAGTAGTTGACCCCGACTGAGGCGACATAGGCTGTGTTCGAAATAGCAATTATTTTGAATTATTTGGAGAAGTACCATGTGGCCGCTAAAAAAAGTTTTACCATTCACAAATCCTCTCCTGTGGCCTCATGGGACGCACACTTCAGAATCTGGGACTTTTTTGCCTACTCTTTTATGAGTACAGTGAAATCAGACATACTACTTTTATAATTTACAGTTTTTACCAACTATATATATATATATCAGGGAAGTACGCGACTTTGGATGCAGCCTTATACTTGTTTAAAGAGGTAGTTTACAAGGTGGGTACGAGGTACAGCCCCCACAAACCGCTCCATTCACATCTCACTAAAATTTGTATTTACATTTTTTTTGCATGTTGCTTTGTGAACAATTCATCAGTGCATATTATTCCAAAAGATAAAAATTTTTTTCTCATAATCGTTAAACAAAATGTAAAAACATGCTTCTCTTGGTTCGCCATTCATTGTATTAAACAATAGCCAAATAGCTATTTATTAGCCACTGTTTCTGCATCCATTCTGATAAGAAAAACACATCGCCCAATCAAAGTCAAATAAATGAAAACAAGAACCACCCTATTTTTGTTTTAGTTTTACTCCGAAATACATTACAAAAATAAAGTGGGTTGTCAATTCGCATCGACTTTAAAGCAAATTTCGAGACTCTAAACTTTCATTAAATCTATGACTTGATATAACTGATACTATTGTTGGCTCCTGTTACATTTTTTCTCATTGATAAGTCACTTAAAGGAATAGTTCATCAACCCCCCCCCCCCCCCCCCCCAAAAAAGATTCTTAATTTACTCACACGCATATTATTCCAAACCTGTCTTTCTTCTGAGAAATGCAAAAGAAGATATTTTTAAGAACGATGGTAACCAGACAATTTTGGATACCATTACTTTCAGTGTATTGACAAAAATATCTTATTTTATGTTCTACAGAGTAAATAGGGTTGGAATGAAAATATATGGGTAAGTAAATAACAGATCTCTATACTTGGCTTAATAAACAAATAGCTAATATTAATCTAAAAATGTTTTACAAAAAATGTAAAAAAAAAAAAAACAACAACTTTGAGGTGAAGGCTGTGAAAATTGTGAAGACAGGTTACACAAACTACGAACATAAAAAGATAAAGACCACAACTGAGGATTTCATTGCTGTGAGCTTGTAAAATAGTTTTGTTGAAACATTAATCCCAAATTTAAAATGCTGTTTTAGATGAAAGAGAACAGCCATTCAACAGGTGATTAAATTAAGCAAGATTATTGCTGTACCGTAGCCTACTGTGACAATAAAAGCTCTTGTTATTGGATTTGTTTAATCAAGCGAATAATAAAGTTAGATGGCTCTCGCTAAACAACAATTTTCTTAAATAATTGAGAGAGGTGTGAAGCGGTTCAGCTTCATAACAGTTGGGGGTTGTGCAGTGCTGACCTAATGCGGAACAGCATCTCCAAAACAGACACACACTGCACAGACCGCCTTACCCAGTCGTCAACTCAAACATATGCATTTATATAAAATAGTACATAAATGATACATCAACCAAGCAAGATTAAATCATAAAGATATTCATTGCAACCACAATTTTAAAAACATCAGCGTTAAACACGACTAAGGTTTTTATTTGATACGTTTTTCATACGACGGTAAAATATTTTGTAGAAAGTATAATGTAATTTAATCTTGTCTTAATGTCGAAGCAGATTATTATGCTATAGGTAGATGTTCAAAAACATGCACCAACAGCACCATGTGCCTCGACTAGGCTAATGTGCAAAATAACACGACAAAACTTTCGAAAATAACCTACTCGTTCTTATTATTACCTTCTTTTTCTGTCCTGCTGAAGCGAATCTCCACAAGTCCGTGAATAAGAGTGAGCTTCTTCAAAGTTCAATCAGATTTTCATCTCCGCGCGCATCACATACCGGAGACAGTAGCGTTATGCCAGCGGTTAGTTTGTGTTTCGGACAGATGCTTCTCGCACGAGTATCTCCATTGGCTCAGCATCACTTCCCTCCCCTGAATGCTCGCGCGCGCTCTCTGCATATCCTAGTTACTTTGACAGAGAACTACAAAGTGAACACTTGGGATGAAAACAAACAAGTATTTACTTTACAGCCTTTTAATGTAACTTCAAAGTATTCAGTTGGTAGACTGCTCAAGACAAGAAATAGGCTCGCTTATACTGTGTTAATATTTGCAATGGTAGAACTTGCTTATTACTAAAACTATCATCATTGATAAACTAGTCATAATTCATTCATACTTTAGGTCTCAAATTTATGAAATGTAACGATTGCCTTCATCGTTGCAATGTCAGATAAAATCTTTGTTCTCGTCATACAGAAGAAAAGAAAGAAACACGTGATGTACACTTTCGAAATGAAGAATTAGTGATCCTGTAGCGATCCTCCGTCGAACCCTCCTGTGCCTCGAATGCTCCTACTACTATAACAAATGACATGGGTTATGGGGGTGCTGTGAATGACAGCATACTAATGAATTGCATCGGTGCAAACTGTCATTTTGTAACACTACTGCCCCCTTTTGGTACTTAGTGAAATTGTCGCGTATCAGCAACACTGTGACTAGTTGTCACACATTTTATTCCAGTGAGTATTTCTTAAGATAGATTCATTTTTGAAATTAAGTTTCCTAGCCACATACGGTAAAGTCATGACCGCAAAAAGGCCCTTATTTTAAAAAAGCCCACCATTATGGCCCAGCAAGGAAAAAAGTGTAGCCACTAACGTGTGTGTGTGTGTGTGTGTGTGTGTGTGTGTGTGTGTGTGTGTGTGTGTGTGTGTGTGTGTGTGTGTGTGTGTGTGTGTGTGTGTGTATCATATTAGGCAGCAAGTGAACCTTTTGTCCTCAAAGTTGATGTGTTAGAAGCAGGAAAAATGGGCAAGCTGCTGCTACTGACTACTGCGTCAGAGCATCTCCAAAACTGCAGCTTTTGTGGGGTGTTCCCGGTCTGCAGTGGTCAGTATCTATCAAAAGTGGTTCAAGGAAGGAACAGTGGTGAAC
This sequence comes from Pseudorasbora parva, assembly GCF_024679245.1. Classification (NCBI taxonomy): domain Eukaryota; kingdom Metazoa; phylum Chordata; class Actinopteri; order Cypriniformes; family Gobionidae; genus Pseudorasbora; species Pseudorasbora parva. The sequence continues at coordinate 25,525,312 of NC_090177.1, read as the reverse complement.
CGGTGACAGGGTCATGGGTGGCCAAGGTTCATTGGTGCATGTGGGGAGCGAAGGCTGGCCTGTTTGGTGCGATCAAACAGACAATCTACTGTAGCTCAAATTGCTCAATAAGTTAATGCTGGTTCTCATAGAAAGGTGTCAGAATACACAGTGCATCACAGTTTGTTGTGTATGGGGCTGCATACCTGCTGACCAGTCAGGGTGCCGAAAGGGGTAACAGTGGGCACGTGAACATCAGAACTGGACCACGGAAAATGGAAGATGGCCTGGTCTGATGAATCATCTTTTCTTTTACATCATGTGGATGGCCAGGTGCAGCGTTGCTCAATACAACCTCAAAAGAACAATAACAAATAACATATTATATTGGGCCATTAACACCATCTATTTGAAAAAACAAATAAAGCCAAAATGGAAAAGCCATATGTGACGAACTAAGCACCCTATGATTCAATTGCTTGTTGAACCACTTTTAGCAGCAATATGTTAAAGGAATTGTTTTCTGTATGTCAGTATTAGTCCCTCACAATCTGGATGAATTTTGGCTCGCTCTTCTTTACAACGTTGCTTTGGTTCATTAAGGTTTGTGAGCATTTTTTTTTACACAGCTCTCTTAAAGTCCTGCTGCAACATTTCAGTCAGGTCCAGGTCTGGACTTTGACTGGGCCAGTGCAACACCTTCTTTTATTGTTCAGCCATTCTGTTTTATATTTTATATTTGATGGTGCGGGGATCATTGCCCTGTTGCATGACCCAATTTTAGCCAAGCTTTAGCTGACAGACAGACGTTGTGCTTTGTGACATGGTGCATTACCCTGCTGTAAGTAGCCATCAGAGGGGTACATGGTGGTCATAAATGGATGGACATGGTCAGAAACAATGCTCAGGTAGGCCGTGGCATTTAAACAATGCCCAATTGGCACTAAGGGGCCTAACGAGTGCCAAGAAAACATCCCCCACACCATTACACCACCACAACCAGCCTGCACAGTGGTAACAAGGCATGATGGATCCATGTTCTCATTTTGTTTACGCCAAATTTTGACTCTACCATCTGAATGTCTCCACAGAAATCGAGACTCATCAGACCAGGCAACATTTTTCCAGTCTTCACCAATTTTGGTGAGCTTGTGCAAATTGTAGCCTCTTTTTCCTATTTGTAGTGGAGATGAGTGGTACCCGGTCTTCTGCTGTTATAGCCCATCCGCCTCAAGGTTGTGCGTGTTGTGGCTTCACAAATGCTTTGCTCCATACCTCAGTTGTAACAAGTGGTTATTTCAGTCAAAGTTGCTCTTCTATCAGCTTGAATCAGTTGGCCCATTCTCCTCTGACCTCTAGCATCTACAAGGCATTTTCGCCCACAGGACTGCCGCATACTGGACATTTTTTCCTTTTCACACCATTCTTTGGAAACCCTAGAAATGGTTGTGCATGAAAATCCCAGTAACTGAGCAGATTGTGAAATACTCAGACCAGCCCGTCTGGCACCAACAACCATGCCACGCTCAAAATTGCTTAAATCACCTTTCTTTCCCATTCTGACATTCAGTTTGGAGTTCAGGAGATTGTCTTGACCAGGACCACACCCCTAAATGCATTGAAACAACTGCCATGTGATTGGTTGATTAAATAATTGAATTAATGAGAACAGGTGTTCCTAATAATCCTTTCTGTGAGTGTATATAACAGTTTATTCCGAATTTCTTACAAATAATCAGCTGTAACCACAAGTGAAGCATGACACAATTAAGGGCAAAGCAGATAAATCAGTCATGGGTCTTTATCCTTGGAAATTGAGCAATAATGTAACATCCACATTATTTTTGAGTCATTAGGCAAGAAAACAATACTCCTAGCTGTGCTGTGGCCCAAGAGCAAGTTGTACAACACTTTAAATGTGGGCTAATTATTCACCAGCAGCACCTCATTTAGTCTGTAATGACAAATCTCTGAATACCACAAAGACAATTAATGAGTAAATACACATATTGGGGTAAGGTGTTAAAATGGAAGTATGCAAATGGAAGTGTGCAACCGAGGCTAGGCTAGAAAATTGGCTGCTGTATTTGATCCATATACATGAGATAAAAGACATTTCAGATGAATAGAGTGAATAGTGTTGCCCTGTTAATTGTTTGCAAGCAATAACAAGTCTTATTGTTACAAAATATTGAATGCAATGAATAGGCCTCCAGACAGTCAGAAGAACAGAAGCACACTAACAAAGACACAGACAACACACACTAAGACTATTCAGTGTAACTAATTATGTCTCTCCTCACTGCATCCATGGTGAACTCATTCAATTGATCTCATTTTCACATTCTCCTGAGAAGAAATTACTGCCCGTTGTCTCCAATCGATCACCTCTGTAGAGTCTCTGTGTGAGTTCACTGCTGAAGACAGGAGGCCAGCAGGAGGATATGAATGCTTGAGTCAAACTCCTCCACCACTACACTGACAGGCCAACACAAATATCTCAAAAATAAAGAATCAAACTGAGGCTGGAAAAAAAGGCCTTTTGTTACACTAAATGGGGCATGATATCAGAATGAAAGAACAATACCCTCTAAAAAAAGATATCACTATTTAATAACATTGTGGCAAGGGGGGCGTGGTTCAGCGAGGTCTGCAGCGGGAGAGAGGGCCGCGGGACGAGCGGTAAGTGAGTGGGTTGGACGCAGATTAATAACACCTGTCTCTTGTTCCAGTAATGAGCGCGGAGATGGGATAAAACACCAGCGGAACCAGAGACCAAGAAGAGAGAGAATCAGGACGGTTGATGCACAACACAAAGAGAGACTGAGTTACCGGAAGCCGGAAGTGCCGACCCGGAAGTGATCGCTATTGTCTGAGACTAAGAGAAGCCACACTGTTGAGTGTGTTTGACGTTTTGAGTTATAAAATAAAAGTGCATCAACCGTCTAGCCGACCCCCGTGTCCTCTTCCTTCCTCACATTCACGAACTTTGCTACACTGGTGCCGAAACCCGGGAGGAAGTAGGACAGCGCCGCCGCCATGACAACGCCCTCCGCCTCGCCATTTGCGGATGTCATCAACTCCCTCGCGGTCCTCCACCAAGAACACCATCAGGCATTGCTGGACCTTCGGACCGAGCAGGAGCGCCGCTTCGAGGCGATCGTCCAAGGCCAGCAAGAGGACCGCGAGCGGTTCCGGAGCTGGATGGACCGGGAGGTTCGCGCGGAGGCCGCCGGGCGGGCCAGCGCACCGGTTCACGTGCCCCTCCAGAAGATGGGGCCGGAAGACGACCCGGAGGCCTTCGTGGATCTGTTCCAGAAGTCCGCGGAGGCCTGCGGGTGGCCCCGGGCACAGTGGCCGGTGCGCCCCATCCCTCTACTATCAGGCGAAGCCCAGGCGGCCGCGCAACAACTACCGGTCGCGAACCTCCTGGACTACGACGACCTGAAGAGGGCCATACTTCAGCGGGTCGGCCGGACCCCAGAACAACATCGACAGCGTTTCCGCTCCCTGGAGTGGGGAGAGTCCGGTCGACCCTTCGCTTTGGCCCAACAGCTCCGGGACGAGTGCCGCAGATGGCTTCTGGCCGGCGGCAGCGACGTGGACCATGTTGTCGATCTGGTGGTGCTGGAGCAATTCATCACTCGGCTCCCCAGGAAGACCGCCGAGTGGGTCCAGTGCCACCGGCCCACGTCGCTGGAGACGGCCATCAACTTGGCGGAGGACCATCTGGTGGCGTGCCCGGGGGTCGGCGAACCCTCATTAACTTCTCCCTCTCTCTCTCCCCCCTCTCACTCTCTCTCTCGACCTGTCCCTCTCCCCAGGTCCCGCCCTCCAGGCCCTCCTCGCGTCCCCCCCAGAGGCCGGGGTGGGATGGGCCTTGGACCATCTGGGAGTTCGCGGGTCCCGCCCAGGGGGGCGGGGCCGCTGGGGGCTGGTAGCGACAATGGCTCTGGTTCCGCCCCCTTTCCGCGCTCATCCTCCAACCCACTCCCCGCCGCCGGGGCGGCGGGTAGGCCTGGGCTGGCCTGCTGGCGGTGCGGCGATCCGGATCATTTTGTGGACCGATGTCCAATGATGGACATCGGAACAATGATCCGGATCCCGAACGTCCAGCGGACCACCCCCGATCAGGCAGGAGAGTACCAAATTCCTGTGAGTATCAAGGGGGGTACATATCAGGCCTTGGTGGATTCAGGATGTAACCAAACCTCGATCCATCAAAGCCTGATGCAGCCTGGGGCATTGGATACAAGCCGCATGGTTAAGGTGCGGTGTGTGCACGGGGATGTGGTGGAATACCCGGTTGTCCCGGTCACGATACAGTTTCGGGGGAAAAAGCATAATGTAGAGGTGGCGGTTAGTCCACACCTCCGGCATCCGCTAATTCTGGGGACAAATTGGCCCGCCTTTTCGGCGTTATTGGGGTCGTTATGCGCGGATGCCGCTTGGGAGAAGAAGGCGGGGAGGGGGGCAGCGCGGGTGCAGATTGGGGAGACTGAGACGGGACCCTTGGGAACAGCTTCAGCGGAACCGAGCGGGATCGAGAGACTGATTCTCTCGGACCGCGATGACTTTCCGCTGGAGCAATCCCAAGATGAGACCCTCAAAAATGCCTTCCAACAGGTCCGATCGATTGACGGTCAGACTCTCCAACCTGCCCTGCCTGTCTCGTACCCATATTTTGCCATTATTAAGGATCGGTTGTATCGAGTGACCCAAGACACTCAGACAAAGGTAGATACAACCCAGCTGTTAGTACCAAAGAGCCGCCGGGAAATGCTTTTTCAGGCGGCTCATTCTAACCCAATGGCGGGCCACCTGGGACAGGCGGCCACGCTGAATCGTTTAATGACCCGATTTTTTTGGCCAGGCATTCATGACAACGTGCGCAGGTGGTGCGCGTCTTGTCCGGAATGTCAGTTGGTGAATCCACTGGCCGCCCCAAAAGCGCCATTGCGCCCCCTTCCATTAATGCAGGTCCCCTTCGAGAGAATTGCGATGGACCTCATCGGGCCATTAGAGCGATCCGCACGCGGACATCGGTTTGCGCTAGTTATCGTGGACTACGCAACACGATATCCGGAAGCAGTGGCTCTCCGCAACATCTCGGCGAAGAGTGTTGCGGACGCACTGTTTCGTTTAATCTCCCGGGTGGGGATTCCGAAGGAAATCCTCACCGATCAAGGCACGGCGTTTATGTCACGCACGTTAAGCGAATTGTACGGGTTATTGGGCATTAAATCCATTCGAACCAGCGTCTATCACCCACAAACAGACGGCTTGGTCGAACGATTTAATCGCACTCTTAAATCCATGATCCGTAAATTCGTACAGGAAGACGCCAAAAATTGGGATCGGTGGTTAGAACCCCTCTTATTTGCTGTGCGAGAGGTCCCGCAAGCCTCCACGGGGTTTTCCCCCTTCGAGCTTCTCTATGGGCGGCAGCCACGGGGGGTGCTGGACGTCCTACGAGAAACTTGGGAGGAGGGGCCTTCTTTGGCCAAAAACGAAATTCAGTACGTCATGGACTTGCGAACAAAACTCCACACCTTGGGGCGGCTATCTAGGGAGAATTTGTTGCAAGCCCAGGACCGCCAGAGCCGGTCATATAACAGGGGTACTAAACTACGCAAATTCACACCGGGAGAGAAAGTGCTCGTTCTACTCCCGACGTCGAGCTCAAAATTAATGTCAAAGTGGCAGGGGCCGTTTGAGGTCGCACGGCAGATAGGAGAGCTCGATTATGAAGTTATACGATCCGATAGGAACGGGGCACGTCAAATATACCACCTCAATCTGCTAAAGAAGTGGAATGAGGTGGAATCAGTGTTGTTGGCAACGGTGATCGGGGGAGAGGATGATCTCGGGCCAGAGGCGAGCATTAAAGCACAATCAGTCGCGCTGGCCCCGGGGGGAGATCACCTCTCACCGTTACAACTCACTGATTTATCGAAATTGCAAGCGGAGTTCGCTGACGTGTTCTCGCCCCTACCGGGACGTACTGACTTGATTCAGCACCATATCGAGACCGAGCCGGGCGTGGTAGTTCGCAGCCGGCCGTATCGCTTGCCTGAACACAAGAAAAAAGTAGTTCAGGAAGAATTAGGCGCAATGCTCGACATGGGAGTAATCGAGGAGTCCAACAGCGACTGGGCGAGCCCGATAGTTTTGGTCCCCAAAACAGACGGCTCGGTCAGGTTCTGTGTGGACTACCGCAAGGTGAACGCTGTGTCGAAGTTCGACGCGTATCCAATGCCGCGGGTTGACGAGTTGCTTGATCGGTTAGGCACGGCTCGATTTTATTCGACACTGGACTTAACAAAGGGCTATTGGCAGATCCCCTTGTCTCCATTGTCCAAAGAAAAAACAGCTTTCACCACGCCGTTTGGATTACACCAATTCGTCACGCTTCCTTTCGGCTTGTTCGGGGCGCCCGCGACCTTTCAGCGACTCATGGATAGGATTTTGCGCCCCCATGCTGCATATGCTGCTGCGTACCTGGATGACATAGTGATTTATAGTCACGACTGGCAGCGGCATATGCAGCATGTGAGGGCGGTCCTGAGGTCGCTGAGGGGAGCGGGGCTCACGGCCAATCCAAAGAAGTGTGCGATTGGGCGGGTGGAAGTAAGGTATCTGGGCTTCCACTTGGGTCATGGGCAGGTGCGTCCCCAAATTGACAAGACTGCCGCAATTGCGACCTGTCCGAGGCCCAAGACCAAAAAGGAGGTAAGACAGTTCTTGGGGCTGGCGGGATATTATAGACGGTTTATACCAAATTATTCGGACCTCACCAGCCCTTTGACTGATCTTACTAGAAAGGGGCTACCAGATACGGTCCAGTGGACGGAGCCGTGTCAACAGGCTTTTACCCAAGTGAAGGCTGCTCTATGTGGCGGGCCGCTTTTACACTCCCCTGACTTTTCTCTCCCTTTCTTGTTGCAGACTGACGCGTCGGACAGGGGGCTGGGCGCAGTCCTGGCCCAAGAGGTGGAGGGGGGAGAGCGGCCGGTGCTGTACATTAGCCGTAAGCTCTCCAAGAGGGAAGCTAAGTACAGCACCATAGAGAAGGAGTGTTTGGCCATCAGATGGGCCGTTCTCACCCTCCGCTATTACCTCCTGGGGCGGGAGTTCACTCTCTGTTCGGACCACGCTCCTCTCCAATGGCTCCACCGCATGAAGGATACCAACGCGCGGATCACCCGTTGGTATCTAGCTCTTCAGCCGTTTAAGTTCAAGGTGGTCCACAGGCCGGGTGCTCAGATGGCTGTGGCCGATTTCCTCTCCAGAAATGGGGGGGGGGGGGGCTGCAGGCCGGACGGCTCCCCGGCCTGAGTCGGGCGGTGGGGGTATGTGGCAAGGGGGGCGTGGTTCAGCGAGGTCTGCAGCGGGAGAGAGGGCCGCGGGACGAGCGGTAAGTGAGTGGGTTGGACGCAGATTAATAACACCTGTCTCTTGTTCCAGTAATGAGCGCGGAGATGGGATAAAACACCAGCGGAACCAGAGACCAAGAAGAGAGAGAATCAGGACGGTTGATGCACAACACAAAGAGAGACTGAGTTACCGGAAGCCGGAAGTGCCGACCCGGAAGTGATCGCTATTGTCTGAGACTAAGAGAAGCCACACTGTTGAGTGTGTTTGACGTTTTGAGTTATAAAATAAAAGTGCATCAACCGTCTAGCCGACCCCCGTGTCCTCTTCCTTCCTCACATTCACGAACTTTGCTACAAACATGTTATAGCATATAGGCCAGAGGTCTTTGACCCTGTTTCTGGAGGCCCGCTATCCTGAAGAATTTAGCTCCAACTTGTAAGGTTGAAAAAACGAGCAGATGCCGAAATGTCTAATTGAAGAACAAGGACTCTGAGAAAACAAAGGAAATTAACATCTGAACTGTCCCTCACGCACAACTGGAGATGCGAGTCTCACCTCAGTATCAGCTAATCTACATCTTTCCCTGTTGACCCCCTCTCCCCCAAAATCCTGCTTTCCCTCATATAGAGATCACCAGAAATGCACCAGACATCTCTTTTTTACAATGTCAATCTTCACGATACAGTGTTATATGTGTTTGATATCATTTGAAATGTCTCAGTGCGACTGGTACAAATATCTCAACTCAATAGAAGTAAACTAGAACATCATAAATGTTTTAAAAGTTAAGAGACCAGTTAAACTTCACTGACTACATTATTACAAGAGCCCGGTCCTGCAGATTTGCCTTATACAACATTAGAAAGATTAGACCCTTCCTATCAGAACAGGCCGCACAACTCCTGGTCCAAGCTCTTGTTCTCTCCAGACTGGACTATTGTAATGCTCTTCTAGCTGGCCTTCCAGCATGCACTAAACCCTTGCAACTGATCCAGAATGCAGCGGTGAGAGCGATCTTTAACAAGCCGAAGAGCTCACATGTCACGCCTCTCTTCATCAGACTGCACTGGCTGCCAATGGCCGCTCGCATCAAATTCAAGGCTTTGGTGCTTTGTTTTTTGTGTTCTGCAAGTGAACAACGCCTCGTGGTTCCATCCCAAAGAGGAATGAAATCTTTCTCACGGACCTTTTCCTGAGGCCTGTTGCATGAAACTAGCTAAACTAACTCTTTGTTTCAGAGTAGGTTTAGAGTTGACAAATTCAGATAAATCCAACCTGGTTTAGATCAAGTTCAACCATTTCTCAAAGCTCGGTATAAACTTTCTCTGTCAACTCAGGTTTAATCCAGAGTTAGCGATCAATTCTGAAGCGTGTGCACCTGAAAGTGTGACACGTGCCAATCACAGCGTCCAATTGATTCACTTCTCTTCTGAAGATTGAGAGATCGTTTTGAAAATTATTTGTTAAATTAAATATGTTTAAAAGGCAGGAATAAACACTTCTGCTGCTTCATTATAAACTGCATGCTTTAATTTGGAAAGTGAGATACAGGGGGTATGGCTTTATTGCATCTTTATTTGCAGATGGTCCAGTTGTTCCAGTTTGCAGGTTAGCCGTGCAGTGTCAGTTACCATGGTGATGAACACAGCTAAAAACCAATCCAACTTCTTGAGCCCGAAAAACCTGAGTTTTCTCAAACTAATCTCAAACTTACCTGGGTAACACCTGAAACCAGCTTTGCGGGCCAATGGACCGTTCCCACCTGGTGGAACGACCTGCCGATCTCAATTCGTGCTGTCGAGTCTGTAGCCATTTTCAAAAAGCATTAAGACTTAAGATACATCTTTTCCAACTGCACCTGACCAATAAAAACTATCCAATTCAATTTTCTGTTTGTTTGTCTTCAGGGTATTTAAAGAAATGTTGCAAAGAGATCAAGGTGTGATACTTTAAACAAGTCAGCCCGTAATGCTGGACGTTTCAAGATAGCCAGCATTACGTAATTTTCAGAAGTCAGGTATATTTCATTCTTTACTTCAGAGTATGTTAGGCCTATATATGGGTTACCTTTGAATTGATTATGTAATTGGCTTTATACATTTTCCTGACTGTTAATAAATTGTTACACTTATTGATTCTGACTTGCTCTGGAATTATTCAGGTTATGAACGGGTATATTTCAACAAAGGTTTTAAACAGAATAATTAAATGTGTAGTTAAACAATAAATATAAATTAGAAAATATCCAATTGGCATTCTAACCTAAATTCGAAAGTATGATTAAATGGAGTCAGATAATGAGGAATTGGAATAAAATCTCTTTGCCTCGCTGAAAAGACCAAATGCGCAGCAACCTTCACCCGCCGATCGTTAGCCTCCATTGGGACGATTTGTCGGCCGTACAAACTCTAATCAAACACACCTGAAGTTGCTACCAAGCTCTTCGGGTTTGTTTGAAAATGAAGGCCTGCGTCTGAAATCGGTTACTATCTTAGCCTAGGTAGGCTACTTATTTTGAAGAAGTCATTACTTCAAGATACAAAGTAAAAAAATGTGTGTATTATGAATGTAACCTGGGCGTACCCTACTACATTCGCCATGTTGTCATTATCATGGATTCTACCAGCGTCAGTCACGTCGCTTCATTGCCATTCACAAATCCTCTCCTGTGGCCTCATGGGATATAACCATCAAATGCACTCACCGGAAGAAGTAGGTCATCCAGTGTACTTTTTGCCTACTCTTAATGTGATTGTGAATAGTTATTTTGTCTCATACTGTTTTTCATCTACTATATAGTAGGGAAATATGTCATTTCAGATGCAGCCACACTGAAGCAGGTTATATATGGCAGGACACTGGGTCTCCAGGAGCAGGGTTGAAACCTATGATAAGCTATTAATCCCGTGAGCAGGGTCATTAAATAAGGCAAGCTATTCAGTTGCTTCAAAACAAATTGAAAAATGGAAAAAGTTAAATTCAACCACTGTTGTAGGCATTGTCCTATTCAGCATACTTTCAATGGACTAAAATAATGCCATTTGTCACGTATGCAAGTGCCTCCACCTCCTGGTTGTTTATATGAATAACCTGATTTTATTTTCTATATGGCATTCTAATATATTAAATATTAGAAAAAAATAATAATAAAAAATAATAATAATTTTATATATATTATTACATTAACTTTGGACTTTGGAACAGCCTTTTTTTGAAAAATACAAACGTTTTTCACAAAAATGGACTTTGAAAGGTCAGTTGAAAATGTGAAAGGTCAGAATATGGTTTATTAAATGGTTTATCGTCACAGAAAATGTGCACATTTTGTTAATTTCCCACACATTCAGCATTCTGTGTGCCCACATCATGTGAGTGTAGAGTAGATATCATGTGCAAAACTGTTTCCAGTCATTTTCTGGAATAATGTAAGACTTGTCACTGTTTGGTCTTGTGTGTGGGAGTAGCTACTCTGCGTTTCTGTCAATGTGACTGCTGCCAGCTATATCTATGCCATGCATCAGTGTTTCTGAAGAGATGCCACCCTAACAGAATGGCACTCTATAAAAACAAACATCCTAATTCTATTTCACAGCTTTAGATTTGTCACATGCTGTGACTGATTAACTTCCCTTGACTCCAAGATCTATTATATTACAAAACATTATGCTTGCATGGGCCTCATTTTCCAAATACCTGCTAGAAACAGACATGACTTGAAGGTGGATGTCATAATTGTTTTTCAAAAGAGGTAAAAAGGTTTGCCTCAATCCCAGAAACAAGATAGATAGATAGTATAAAATTAGATATTAGAAATAATTTAGATTAAATATCAATACTACAATTCAGATGTACAAGATGATGACTGTGGGAGACACACTGTGCTAAAGGCTTCTGGAGAAGCACAAACAAACCAAGACCAATGCAGTGTGACAGCAGTCAGCTCCCTCAGGACCAGCATGACCAAGACAACCGACAACAGCTGCCAAACACCGCCTGGCAGCGGAGATGAGGGGGAGTCAAAGCTGACTGGTACCTCGTGCTATTCAAACAAATTCCCTCTCATCCAAGTCCAAATGTTTTGACGATTTTCATGAAATGTAAGACGATACAAACACACATCATCCGAAATCCTGTTAAGAGATGGGGGGGGGGGGGGGGGGGGGGATGATGATGAAATGGCAAAAGACAAATCCTGAGGGGATTAAAGGAACTAAACAATAGGAGAGTGAAAGAGACAGAGTGAGAGGTAGAAAGAAAGATAAAAAAGAGAGAGCCGTATCGGGAATAATCACAGCGTGAGAGGGAGAGACATGAGGCGGTGCTCTGAATAGGAAGCAGAGGGAAGGATGGGAAGAGATTAGTGCTGCACTCTGTGGGCTCATCACTCAATGAAAGGACACTCTGCAAACAACAAGGGCGCTCAACCTCAGGAGAACTGGGAAAGGTGCGAGTTTTGTTTTAGGGATATATAAAACTTATTGGAAAACGCTCTGGACTTTGTGGATATTTTCAGATCAGGATAATCGGTTTGAACAACTTCTAATTATGGATTGTTGCATCAAAGTAGGAAAAGAGGAACCAGATTCTAAGTGACTTTTCTGGTAGGCTTTCCTGTGTATGTTGTGCTAATAAAATACGTTAATCTAATGTAAAACATTTTAATTATATATAGTATTTTGTTTATTATTCGTAGTGCATTCCTAGCCCTAGATTTTGCCCATCTGCTCTTATTACTGAAGAAATTAGATGGCCGTATGTGAAATACTGGAGGACAAATGTAAAACTAGGATTTAAGAGCAAAGGGCTTCCTGTGTTGAGTGTTTCCCCAACTGTGCCAGCACTGTTCCAGATGTAATCCTTTTAGCGTGCAACCAAAAGAAAATGACCACTACATTGTGTATTGTTTTGATCTCGCTCTTGGTTCGGATCTCAGGTGCTAGTTGTCCTCAGGGCTGCCTGTGCACATCCGACATACTGAACTGTGGCTCTTTAGGTCTGGATAGATTTCCCAACCAGCTTCCATTCACCACTTCTGTCTTGGACCTCAGTCATAACAGACTAACATGGCTGGCAGCCGGCAGCTTCTACGGAGTCTCAAGGCTGCACACTTTGCATATGTCCCATAACCGCATCTCCTTACTCAGTCCAGGAGCTTTCCATAACATCAGCAGTCTACGCTACCTGGACCTCTCTTCCAACAAATTGCAGGTGGTGGGAAAGTATCACTTCCAGAACCTACCAGCCTTGGAGGTGTTGTTGCTGTACAACAACCGCCTTTCCCGCGTGGAGAGCAACACGCTAATGGGGCTCGGTAGCCTCCGAAAGGTTTACTTCAGCCTCAACCAGATCACAGACTTCCCGTTCTTCTCAGTTCGCAAGCAAAGCCACCCCAACCTGGTTACGCTGGACCTCTCCTCAAATCGCCTGTTTCGTTTGCCCATGGATGACATTGTGCTGTTGCCCGTTGCAGTGCAAAAAGGCCTGTTTCTACATAATAACAGTCTGGAGTGTGATTGCTCTATGTACCGCATGTTTTGGCACTGGGAGCAGAAGGGATACGCAAGCGTAAAAGACTACAAGGATGACTACAAGTGTCTGATGTACGGCGAACCTCAAATCTCAATTAATTTTCTGCGCTCTTCTCACCTCTTTGAGAACTGTACAATTGAGAAGATGATATCTCTGATATCCCCAAAGGCTGATAAAATTGTTTATGAGGGTGAACATGTGAGACTGGACTGCACTGGAACACTAAACGGAGAAGACCTGTCCTACAGCTGGATCATTCCTCATCAAGAGAACATATCTCAACTGATCCAGAACGGAACTCTGCGTCTCAATCAAGATGGTAGCTTGGATATTCTTGCTGCCCAGTCCACAGATTCAGGGGTCTACCAGTGCACTGCTGTGGATAATACAAGGATGATAAACGAATCACGAGAAGTCAACCTAACTGTGATAGCCCAGCGCTCCTCAGATGAGCCGTTCAACACAGGCTACACCACTCTTTTGGGGTGTGTTGTGACCCTTGTCCTGATATTGATATATCTGTATTTAACCCCATGTCGCTGTGGTTGCTGCAAACCTCCTCCCCCCTCTCCAGCCATCTCAACCTTTGGGGAAGACCGCTGCACTCTGGCCTCTATCTTTGCAGCTCCTTCGACTGATCGACTCAAGAGCAAATCTCAGTCCGACAGGCACGTAGTGTTCCTTGAGCCACTCGTGTCAGGGAAAAACGGACATCCAAAAGCTGCATTTGTTGTTGAACAGCCTGCAACTGAGTGGGACACAGAAAACTTTACCATGATTAGAGAAAGAAATTACTCAGAGTAGCACATTTGTGACTTAAGCCTGTTTGAATCATAGGTACAAGCATCACAACTTAATCTGTCATCATTCCCTAATAAATTATTTTGATCCTCAGATTAAGAGGTTGTCTCGTCTCACAGTGTGAAGTGATCCATTTGTTCATACTGAATGCATGGGGCTGCGCTGCTAGTAATGCGCTGAAAATCCAAAGCAGCAAATTTTGTTTTAGAGACCCTAAGAGCAAATGTACTGAATTTGCTCCAAACAGCTCAAAAGTTACTGTGATGAACAAAAGACATAGTGGCAATGTTTGAGGTGGCCAGCATTGAAGTTATTTGCACAGAACACTCTGATTTTGTCAGTTATACATCTATCAGCTGGAAAGCTCTTCGTGTAGTTTCTCAGAAAGGTGAAGTTCCTTCAAAGATAGTCAAAAACATCTATGTGCTGTAGATAGAGAGGACATTTTGGTAATCTAAATCCTTAACAGAAAGCCTTCTAGATAAGACTAAGGTTTAATCTCTTCAGTTGTGTCATTAGCATTAGATACATCTAATCCTTTATGTCAAGAAAACATGACGATACATTTTGGTGCAGAACCTTGACAGAATGCGAAAATAAATGTTCTACTAGCTCGCACCTAGCAGTTGTGAAAAAGCAAAGAACGCGATAAATGAAGAAGCAGCAGCAAAAGCAATGTAGTGATGTCTGTTTATCTGTGATATTATTCATTTCTGCACTTTGCATTAAGCAAATTGCTCTTTTATTACAGAGATGTGCTATGGGAGAGGATTAACACCCCTGCCAGAATTTTTCCTCCCACACCATGCACAGTATGCAAACTAAAAGCAAAATATGAAAATGAAAAAGCACCAAGGTACAGAGTTAATCCATGCAGCCCATTTCCAGATGTGATCAGATTTATCTGCGGCAACCCACTTTCACATACTTAATACGACAACACATGTCCCCTGGTTGTTTGTCCACTGTTGTGCAGTTCACAAAGCCCTGCCAAATGCAATGCTACCCGATGATTAAAGTTCAAATAAAAAAATGAAGTCTTATGTATTTGTACACAATCATTTCTTATTAGATCTCATTCTCTGTATGTCTGTAATGTACATCCTATAATGCCAAAACATTAATTAGACTTACCAAACGGATCTGATCTTGTCAAACTTATCTCGTGTGATGTGGTTAATATCAAGTCTCCCTGTCTGTATAAAATAGGAAAAAGTTTGTAACAGATTTGTTTTATATAACAGTGAGTGACTGCCCCATTACAGCCTTGCCTCTGTGTTGTGTTTGTAGTGTTGTTTTGAGAGATGACTATATTAAATGAGAGATGAGATGACCAGGGGTCAGATTTTAGCTGATTACTCTTTGGGGCAAAACTAGGTACTCCAACAATTTTTCAGCCTTCTCTTAATCCTTTAAGCTTTCTTTTATCCATTCTGCTGCTGGAATGATTTAGTCGTATCTTTCTTTCTAACCTACACTGAACTCAGGTGGGGATAAATGTAACCAAACAACAGATCCCTTATACCAGCCGCATCCGATATCCACTTGGGTTGAAATGTAGAAATAGCAAAAAAAGGCATTTTAAACAAAATCTTACGCATTGTTTTTAGAGAGATAGCGGTTTATCTGGAAAATAGCAACATTTGTGAAATGCCCTGAGGTATTTTCTACAGAACTATATTCATGTTTGTCATGTACAATGGGCAAATTCAGTCATTTTGAAATCAAGATGCATAATCTTCTTTATATATTTAAATATTAATTCATTGTTTTTTTGACAAGAAACACACCCTTTAGAAAATTGCATCAACATCAGACCAGCAGAATCAATTAAGAAATGATGCCCTCTGCTGGCCAGCTGTAAAAACATTAGGTCGAATGTTGCCGATGCACACATGAATCAACTTTGGCATTGATTAACCTCATCATCGGAAACGAAAATCTGAAACCATTTTTTTTATATAACATCATAAATAACTATGTACATGTACAAACCACTCTCAACCATGAGTTAATACTGAACACAATATCACAATTTTTGATACAACCTTGTTTTAATAGAACATCTGTACAACCAAGAATGTAAAAAAAAAAAAAAAACAGCTAAAATGAAGAACGACTCACTTTCTCTCTTTAAAAAAATATTGTCTGCATTTTGCTCCTTGTTCACAAACCGTTTTTTTTTTTTTGAAAATCCGAACGAAAAGTATTGACAAAAATGAAACATTGAAAGGCAATTACATTTCTTGGCAATATAAATATAGTGGTATGAACAAGGTTTCTCAAACATCTTGTTTAGGAAGAGCATTACTGAAAACAGTGAAAATCTGGCCACCGTTTGAGTCACCAATCTCATTTATACAAAACCAGATTTCTTTCTTTTTTATTTCAGATGATATTTTGATGTGCTCTTAATGGTAAATATGTACATTCCTAATGCCAGTAGTCTATGAGGGCGTTTAGCATCCCTATGGCATTTAGTTGTAGGTGTAGTCCGAATAGTAGTCTGATCGACCACCCCCTCCCCTCCCAGGGGGATAGCCCCAGTTACAGGATGGGCCCCCTCTGATGTGACCCCGCCCAGGTCTAGATCTCATGGGATGCGGTGGTACTCCTCGACCCCTGAAGCCACCACGCATCATATCAGGGGGTCCCCCTCTAGGATTGTACATGCTATTGTTGTGTCCGCCTCGGCACAAGGCTCCCAGTGTTGCTCCAGGGACGGGTAAGAGTCCTCTGCTTGTAATGCCACCCCTGGTGGGAGGGGCTTGACTGCTGCTCTGACTCTCAGAGGAAGAGTTCACTGGAGTTCTGCTGCCTTGGCCACATGAGGTCAAACTACCCAGTGTACTTCCTTTATCTCTAACGCCCTCCTGGTGGCCCACTTTAGAGGTGGCTGAAGCAGGGACACCGTCTTCCTCTTGTCCATGAGAGGTTCCACTCTTAGCGTCTCCCATCCACGGACCATCTGCAGGTTTAGCAGCCTCAGTTTGGGTGGAAGGTATAGCGCTGTATCCTGTCCCACTCTGTCCAGCCGTGTATCCTTGCTGTGCTCCCGGTGTAGGAACCCAGCTGTAAAGCGGAGGAACAGGGGGAATTGGAGTGAGGGCTGGAAAAAGCGTAGCATCTGGGTAGGAAGGAAAAGTGGTATGAAGAGAGGACGAGGAAGCAGTCTCTACACCCATCTTAGCAGTTTGAGAGCCAGCAAGTCCATGCTGATTAGCAGTGTTTGCAGTTGCTGCCCCAGGCAGTCCCACACTGTCAGGAACAGGACCAGGTGGCTTAAGAGAGGAGGATGACTCTGGAGCAGGAGGCACCTCCACCGAGCTAATCGGTGGCTGCGGGAGGGAAAGGGGAAGGGCAATGGGTAAGTTGGAGGTGTTTGTTAGAGGTTGAGTGCCAGGAGGAGCGGCAGTTTGACTGTACTCTGATCCCCTGGAGGCCACGCTGACTGGAGATGAATATGCCGAGGACATATGGTATGCAGGAGAACCAGAGTAAGGGCTCCACTGTGATGAGCTGGGACACAGGTAGCTCTGGTGGGGGTTCACGCCAAAACTGGCCAGGGTGTCCTCTACTTCAGGCCTAGGTGTACTATCCTGACTGGCAGCTTTATATTGAGCGATGGCAGACTTCAAAGCTGCATAATCAGTCAAATAAGACCCCTGGGTAGGGTAGGTGGTAGGTTTTGGATGCACAAGTGGATCGACAATGGGGTCCAAAGAGGGTTGGTCAGGAAGGGGAGGACGAAATCCAGCAGTCTGAGGTGGAGGGGGCTGAGGTGCCTGCAGTTCCAACATGTCATTTTCAGTCTGAGTCTCGTTGATAACCAACATGTCATCTTCAGAGTCAATGGACATGTCCTCCTCATCTCGAACTGCATCAGGCTCCACTGAACAGTCAAAGAGAAGATACCGTGTCAACACTGAAATCCATCATATCTTTGTGAATTTTGTAGTAAGGTAGTAAAGGACTGTGTAGTCTTTACCTGCATCAGGTAGGGCAGCCAATGCTACTTCTTCTGGGACACTGATCAAACTCTGGAAGTTGTTCATGATGTCATTCATACCTGCAATGATGACTCCACTACCGGAGAACTTTGAGAATTTGTCGTCATGCTTTTCTGTAAGTGAACACAGCACTGATTGTTTAAGAAACATTACAGATGACTCCACAAAAAAACATTACAGATAAATACCAGCCTAACTAGACCTGTTGCGCATACCTGTGAGGAAGATGAGGTGCCGAAGCTGTGTGTGTTGAGCTTGCAGCTTCACCAAACAGTCCAAATCAGGAGCCTGCCTAGATGGAGTATCACACTCATGGTAAGGCAGAAACTCCACCAGGTGTTTCTTCTGGTAAGTCGTCAGCAGGTTCAAAAGATTCAGGGCCTCTGTGTTTAACCTGTGAAAGGAAAGATGTGTGAGATATCGGAAAATAGGAATCTGTTAGGATTGGTGAATTAGACTGATCATTCTGTCTCTAACCTGCTGAGCTCTTTAAGCTTCTTCTGAGTCTTACAGTGCACCTTCCACTTCCAAGGTGAGCCCTGGTCCTCCAGGAACTTAAGAAATGCCTGTAGCTTATCTGTAAACACAAATGTCAGTTCTTAAAGTCTTGATGAAAGTATTGAAAGTAGAAACTAATTTTTTTCCTTCCATTTTTTGACACATAACATTACAATTATTTGTCAAAATTCGTCGGCCGTTGATTTGATAGAGGCACAGTACATTTTTGGACAAATAGTTTCAACATGATGGAGGCTGAAGATTTTCTAAGCCCCTCTACATTCAGCTCTTACCTAGTGTTATATTGTCAGGGTTAAGAATGAGCTCATCTGACACAATAAGACCTCCAGACACGAAAAGCTCATTGTAAGTGCGATTCTTCACATCATCCAGACTGTCCACTCCAGCAAAGTAAACCGTAGGCAGTTTCTTAAGTGAGACCAAAGCTGGGATCTAAATAGGGTATAGAGGGAACATGTCTCAAAATGGATGCTTTATGCAACAAATTAATTAAAAAACAAGTTTATAATGGCGAGTTATAAGTTACCTTATGTACATGTGCTGCGATATCCTCATTCTGAATAATGATCATAAACTTTTGCTGACTTTTAATATCTAGGTAATTCTGAGGGTTGCAATCAATGTTTCCAAGACTTCTTAAATACTCCTGTAAAATCAAACAAAGGAGGTTAAAGGTTGGTCAAAAGTATAAGACCACGCTGAATATTCTGTCATTTTATACTTTCAGACCTTGATCTCAGTGCAGAGTTCACTCTCCTCATCTCCTCTCTGAATGTAAAACTTTACGGCATTCTTCTGCATAATCTCCATCAGTGTGCACAACACATCGGGCTTGATTTGCCCGATAACGCTGCCCCCTACAGTGCTTGAAGTTCCTGCAAGTGTAGGCTCAGGGGGTATCACTGGGACCGAAGGGATTGGAGGATGACTGGCACTTCCTGCTGATGGAGAACACATAGGACTTTCCATAACATCTGAACCCTTGGAGTCAACTGATTTTTCTGCTGAAAACAGGTGGACCTCTCTGACGGTGCCAAGGCGATGCTTAACTGAAGAAGGATGTTTAAGAGTAGCTTGTGTCTTGGTAGACGAAGCCTGAGACTTAGGCACTGGGGATGATGTTTTAGTGCGAGGATGAGCGGGAGGTGAGGGCAGCTTCGGTTGGGCAGGAGCTGGCATGACAGAAGGGGGCTGAGCAGGTGGCAAGTGGGCGGGCACTGGAGCAACAGCAGGTGGTGACACAACAGCCACGGGTTCTAAAGACGCGCTGGGAGAACGGATCATTCGGTCCATCTTTTCACAGAGACTGTTAACATAGCCCTGCACAGGCAGCGAGGAGACATATTTGGATACAAAAGGTGAGAATGAGCTTGACCGTTTGGCCTGATCTTCACGTCGCGGCAACGGAGTTGTGGGGGTGTAGGTTAAATGTTGGTCCTCCATCATTTTCTGGATCCCTGTGCAGAGGTTCTGGAACTCACTGTCAAGGATAGTGTCTACTACTTTGCCCGTAGAGTGTACTTGCTTCTCCGCTCCGGCAACTAAAGGTTCACAAACACCCTCTAAAGCTAAAAACAGAATATGTTTATTAGTTTTTTCAATTAATTATTTGAGGGGGTATGAAGGATTTGACTGTTTCAAAATGATTTCTGAAGGATCATGTGACACTGAAGCTTTGCGATCATATGAATACATTTTATTATATAATAAAATTAATAAAGTTTTTTTTTACACAGTATTTTTGATCAAAAACAAAATGCAACTAAAAATATGTTAATAACAAAAATATAATATAAAAAAATAAATAAAAATATCTAACTAACCACAAACTATTGAACTGTAGTGTATATTAAGAACAAGTCTGTTGGAAGCATGCCGTTAAGGACGAACCTGTGGTGGACGCTGTCCAGAGATGGTGGCTCTGATGTGAGGCTTCTGCTGGACGAGAGGGCTGTTGCTCCAGACTGGAAGAGGGACTGTACACATCCACACTGCTCCTGGTGCAGGCCAACTGCTCCTACATGCATATACATTAAAGGTGAATTAAAACAAAAATTGAGCATGGCTTTAGATATCATAAGGAACTAGAGATGGGCAACTGTGGTCTAGTACTCGAACGTGACAGCGACGATCGATCATGAAAACAATGATCGCCCTGAATTAAAACATTTTTTTTGTCTAATTATCGGATTGGTTATTGCAGCATTTTAGGCGGTAACTAAGGTCTGATTGGTTAACGTTAGATAGCACGCCTTCCAGACCGCAAAATAAAGTGAAACTGGAGCGCACAGTGATCATGAAACAAAGTGCAAGATGTACGGTGCCAATCTGTCACACACACAGCATTATAATGAGAACAGGATTGTAATAGAATGTTGTATTCTCTGTGCTTTAGTACCCCGTGTATTAGCGCGCTGTTAAAGGAAATCCACGAGAGTTAGGCTACATCAGAACGCGGTAAATATCATGTGCATATCCGCGTCCTTTTCCACAGATGCAAGTTGTAAGATTACTTGTTTAATACTTAATATAATATAAATATTATATATAATAATTATATATTGTCTATATCTGATTTATCTCATATAGGACGTGTTTGGTTTAGTTTAATAACCATAGCAAAGTGCTGCC
Source organism: Pseudorasbora parva (assembly GCF_024679245.1). NCBI lineage: Eukaryota > Metazoa > Chordata > Actinopteri > Cypriniformes > Gobionidae > Pseudorasbora > Pseudorasbora parva. The sequence goes on along the minus strand of NC_090177.1, from coordinate 25,504,466 downwards.
ATTATAGCAGCTGGTGTCCATTTTCTTCAGCTTCAGCTTAAATGCGAACAGCCCGACATTATCGACTCTGGGTTATGAAATGGTCATATTCTTTTTAGATAGGCTATTTCTTTTTCCAAAATCATTGATGATATTAATAATGCAGCAGTGTTATATTGTTCTCATTTTTTTAACAGTAGACCTAAAGTTGTTTAAAGTTGTTTCTCATGGATTCGAAACCACGCAGTGATACCTGTAATCACTTTGATCACGAAAAATAAAATGATGTGGAGCAGCAATCTGTCATGCACATAGCATTATAATGAGAACACAATTGTAATAGTGTTTTAAATAATCGGTGGTTTTGTTGCCTGTGTATTAGCGATGTTTTTAAGGGTGCATTCAGAATTAGTTTCCCCTTCAAGCCTGTAAAATACTAGCATGGCCAAGTTCACGTGCGCATTTGCACCGATGTAAATTGTACATATCTGATTAATCTCTAATCTCATATAGGATGCATTTGGAGTTAATTAATTGGCTAGCAATGCTCTGCAGGGTGGTGTATTCACAGTTTCAGTTCAAATACAACGCCTGATATTTTTGACTGGGTTATTTAAGTTATTTTGTTTCTTTTTCAAAGATATTTATTTATGCATCATAATCTAGCAATCCTTTTTTTTATAGTAACCTGTTCATATTTGCATAGATCTCATGTTTGTGTCAACATTAATTTTCGTAACGGTCTTAAAATAGTTTCATATCTCCATGACGGAGATGCCCGCCCCCCGCACAAGCCTCGCTCATAGTTAATCGAGTACTCGTTTTTGAGACCTATCGATGATCGAAATTGACAAAAATTCCCATCCCTATAAGGAACAGTCCGCACCTCCAAGAAATCCAGGTTAACCTGCTCCTCATCAGCACGCCTGCCACGCAGGTCAAGATCACAGTGGGCGGCTGAGTCAGTGGGCTCGTATCCCTCTACTTCTTTGGGGAGCATCGCAGGCTGGCTGCTGGCAGGGTCAGAGTTCTGTGCCATCCTGTTGAGCGTGCTGAGGAAGAGTTTGAGCAAGGCATGCGTGTCTCGGAGGGTGGCACTCTGAGTTACTCGATCCCGCAGGTCCGTGTCACACAGCCCCATGCTGTCCATCACCACTAGGAGAAAGAGAAACCAGCTGTCAACAAGGAGCTCATGCCTCTAAGGAACTGCAGTCATACTCTATTGAGCTGGAGCAAAACTTAATTTTATTGTATTATTTTCAGATGACAAAAACCCAGACATGCTCTTGACGGGTTTCATGGGATTCACCTTTTATTGCTGGTGTAATTGGAAATAAAAACATGAAAGAAATGCACACATACAGAAAAACACACTTCATGAAGCAGCTGTCATAAAGTAACTAAAATTAGTTGCAGGCAAATTCTTGCAAATATTATCACTTAATATTTTCAGTTTTAGGTCCTCGGCACAGACATTTACTCTTAGGGTTGGGCTGATGCATCAGCCTCAATCTGCTGTCATCTCTCTCTGCGTCTCTGGATCTCTTTCGTTCAAGTAGAAAGAGCACCAAGTCTCTTATTAGGCACACTGCACTTCTTTCAGATGCGAGACATTTCTCTTTAAATACCACCTATACTTAAATAACAGCACCAAATAAGACTATTTTCTTTTCTTTTCAAAGAGCATTTTCATATGCATTTAGAAACAAAGAGTTTTTCTAAAGCTCCATTATCCTTTTTTCTTCATAATTATTTTATATGGTTTCTTGTATTTTATAATGAAATGGAAATCATAGTTCTCATGTTTTGTTCCTGACAAAAATTTGGCCTTGAAGGTAAAAGATATTGCCTATGTTTTATCTAATTGTTCCTGCAGGGGTTGTTTATTATTTTTAGAGGCACGCGACCATGCCAAAGGAATAGTATATCCAGGAGAGTTCAACAGCAGCCCAGACGAGTCCTTCCGGAATTTATGTGACCCTTACTAAAGTTTCTTAAGTATATTGGATCAAGTGTGTTGAAGATGACCTCAACAGAATACTATGTTTGGAAGCTGCTAGATTTATCTATACTGGTAACATATCAGAACCAATAGGAATGACGTCTACTGATTAACTATGAGCACTTATGTTTCTGTATCCTAAGTTAGTTTGAGGCTGGATCCTCATACTCATTTTCTACAGCCTTTGGAAGTGTGGAGAACTTTTGTTCAGTAAACTCAGTCAACCGACTAGAATTTCAATGAGCATATTGGTCTTTCTATGTTGTCTAACTGCAATTCCCCTACAATGGTCTCCAACCTCCATGATGTTCCCTCCTCTACATTATTTTGGCAGAGACTTACCTCTCCCCGGCTCTCCATTCAGTAGACCTGTCCTAAGGTACTTGCTCACACTTCCAGGACCTTCCCTCTCCAGTTTCCTCTTTAGGCCAGCGGCGTCCCATTCCTCCTCTCTTTCTGGCCCGCTCCCCTCCTCCTTGCTCAAAGTCCGTTTATGTAACTGAATCAACTTTAACAATTTCTCCATCTTGTCTTTGTCATACTCACTCTGTGGCCTCTGAGCACCACCGTTAGACTGAGAAACCCCAACTGTACTGCTGCTTGACGCCTGCCTATCCGACCCTCCCCAGTCTGAGACAGGACTGTACTCTTCTGCACCTGCTGGGGGAGATGCTGCCTCCTGTCTGCTTTCCATAAGACCCTGCTGCAGTGCCTCCACAGGCAGCTGGAACTGTCCCGGACCATATATGTATGAGTTCAGCGCCACATCCATATTCTTAGGACGAGGCGCCAGGTGTTGGTTGGTCCGATCATCCAGACTGTGCCGGTACTCTACGATGTGAAAGGGCCGGATAGCACCTTGCTCCTTCTGGTTGAGGTAGTCCAGCGCCTGGCGTTTCAGTCCCACCGCGAGCTCTTTGGGTGGATTGGCACGCAGCTTGTAGAGACCATGATGCAGGGCGGGTACAAAATTATCTAGTTGCTGGCTGATTGGGTCTTTAGGCTCTAGTGGAGGATCCTCATCTACTCCAGAGTTCTTCAGAACTTCACAATAAAAGAACAAAAACCATTAGAAGGACTGCATGGCAATGCATACACACTTAGAATGCAAACAAAGCTCAAGAAAGTACCAAAAAGAGAGACACTTACTCAATTTTGAGATGATTCTTTGCTCTTGAAAAACAAAAAGCGCCTGCAAAACCCTGTCATTTCTTCCTCGTCGCTCTTTAAAGAAACAAACAAAAAACAGCCTCCATTATTTCACTTCAGTGTCAGTGCAATGTATAAGGTTAAAGGCTATGCATATACCTACCGGTGGTAGCGAACAACTGAGAGGAGGAAAGGAGGAAGAGAAATCCTTTGTCTATCAATGGCTTCACCAAAACCTAGAGTGAAGAGTTATAGTATAACATGACCATAATAAAACATCACCAGTTTAACTTCTGCATATCACATCACTGACACCGATTCTATCAACTGACTAAAGAAACTGAGGGGAGAGGGTGGGCGGTAACGCTCTGCTAGAGTAAAGCTACGGACATTAATTCAATCAAAGTGTAAAGTGGGCTGTGAATGAGCTCACCATTCTCTCTCTCTCAAGCCGGTGCAGAAGTCCTGAGAGACTGTTTTCCTGTTTACTCTTCCCCATGACCTCATACAGGCTGCAGTACATCCCACACTTCAACACTGCAAAATACCACAAGACATTATCACGTCAATACTGACACATTAAATGTTTTGCCATGTATTGGGCTAAAAAGCATCACTAGTACTCATCCTACCCTCTCGTGATCCACTGTATGCCTCCCACGATAGAAGAATGGGCGGGATCTTTCTCTTTACTTGATCAAGATGCATAGCCGTATTGATGTCAAGCTTGTCTGGTCTGAAGAAGAAGAAAAAACTGCTATTTAAAATCCAAAGCACAAAACATTTGTTAAATGAAATTGTTAGAAAGAAAAGAGACTCACAGTTTAAGTGGAAGGTGAGCGAGACTTGAAGACCGGATGTACACTTGATAGACCTCCTCTCCTTTATTGACCAGCGAACCACTCCAAACTGTATATCTTCGCCGAACTATAGCATCAAATAAAGTAAAAATAATACAGCAAGTTAGATAATATGCCCATCTAATCATTTTATAAGGCTGCTATAAAGAGAAATACAAATCATACCTCTTTGCCCTTCATATAACATGCTGTTTAATCTGCTAAAAGAGAAAAGAAATTGTTAAAAAGAAACCAAAACAGAGCCTAATAAACTTTCTACATACATCACCAGTTATTCCGTTCATACCTGTGTGTGGCTGTGGCCGACTCTTTGCCTTTGTATTGAAAAGACACAACTGCATATGGCAACACATGTCTGGGCCTTGACCGCAGCTCCTCAAATGCAAATTCATAGTAGTATTGCTGGAATAAAACCCAGAAGGAAATAAGATGCATAACAGGTCATCTATCTGAACACCTGTAACAAAACAAAAGGCCATATTGAAAAATTCACTCACCTGAGTGTGCTCAAAGGCCCTATATGACAATAATGAGGTCACTTTGCTGGCATTTTTGTACACATGGCTGTCATATTTAAGGGCCGGCTCAAGATTATTTTTCGGCATGTTCTCAAATATTGTCTTCACTTTACCCTGCAGAATAAGAGAAAAGGTCACAGTTGTTTTTAAAACCACAGTGAACTTAATGTAGTTTTTATTTTTGAAAGACACAAAGTCAACTTTTTGCCACATGTGATGCTTGGCACGTGTAGATTTTGGACCCCATCAATGACTTACCTTCATGACTTTAAATATTATTATGTCTCCAGCAGCACCCACTTCAAATGGATTCATTTGTAACAAATCTGAGTATTTTGAGAGGTAAACCCCTAAAAATAGAAAAAAGTTGGAGTTAATCAAGGATAGGAGAGTTTCTTGGGGAGACATTCCTGCGACCCACAAAAAGCCCTGGGGTAAACCCAAGAAATTTGTTTGCAATGCATGTGGAATGCAGAGTGTCTGCACAGAGCATACTATGTTTGCTAAAATTAAATATTTACAGAAACTATTTCATTTCACAAGTTAAGGCAATCCTAGTCGCATACAAGATATACAAAACTGGGTTTGTAAAATGTCTCTAAACATACAGCAGCTGTTTCACTAAACCATAAAAATATCATGTCTCAATTCCTTTAGACAAGAAAAAAAAGAAAGAAAAAAAACAAGAACATAATGTTACTTCTAAACCCTCAAATACACTCTGAAAATAGAAAGGGGTAATGGGGTGACCAATATATAAAACAGATGTTACTTAAAACGTTTATCCACACAAAAATGAGCATCTGTAGCGAATTTGGTTTATTAACATTAATTTGACTCAGTGATAACAAGAAAGTATGAATCAGTGGTCTTTTTGGCCATGACCAATTCAACTACTCCAAACCACAAGATCAAGTGACCACAGAAATACAAAATCCTCCCAGGACTCCTGTCCCAAGCTAAAGGATTACAACTAAACAGATATAAAGAGGCTCACTGGAAGCACAACACTCACCTTTGAGAGGGCTTCCCAGATTATTGACCCGCGAATGTCCCACAGAAAGACCCTTTTCGCAGATCCAGTGCGCCTGGTAAAGAAAATCATATATCCCTTTGGTTAATCATAGTTTTGACCAAAACTTATTGCTAAATGATGCCCTTTAAAGCACTTTCATAGAAATACTACTACTATAAGATAGTGTGCCTTCCACTGACATTTTTAATTCAAAGTACAGCCAATATTATAATTAGTGTAGTAGTTGTTGTAAATGCATTATAAACCCTTTACAATTTAGTAACTTAAGAGGAACGACAGAACACAGAACGAGAATATTACGAGTGCAAGAGTAGTATGCGCTGTTTATACTGGACCGTTTCAGAACCCAAGGAGGATATGTAGTAGTACAAAATTCTGAGGTCAAGCTCAGACTACACAAAGTCTCAAAGTGTTAAAATTACGATTAAAATATTCACAGAGATCATGCCACTTTAAACGCAACTAACACAACCTTACCTTATTCCTATCAGGTAGCAGGAAAGCATAGGATTCTGCCAGTTCTGCCTCTGTCCTGCCATTCTGCTTCAGTTCCCTTTTCTTCTCTATGAACTGTGAAGACCAAATAAAAGATCATTATCCCATATCAGTATTTGATTCCCTGAAAATTGCCCCCAAGTGGCCTGAGGAGTATTTCAATCATCTATAGTAGTCTTTTACGGTTGCAAGCAGCACTCACCTCTTTCTCCAAGAGTTCGTTGTGAATGAGAGAAGCTTTGGTGTAGGTAAAAGTCCCACGGGAGGTGGCGTCCAGGTAGAACGAGGACAGAAGCTTCACAACATCCTCAAACTCTCTGGAATCTGGAGGCAAATGCTGAAGGAGACCTGGAGGACAGCACACATTAAAGACAGAGCTCATTAGATCAGAACATCAATCCATTTAATAAAAGAAACTGTCAAGTAAATATGCAGAAGCTGTATAGTGTCTTTTGAACCCATAGTAAAGAGTTGCACATCACCTGACAGACAATGGGATGCATCTTGCAGTTCAATGGAATACAATAAACATTTCAAAACTAGTGACATTGTTTTTAATAGCTGACGTTAAAGTTACGTAAATACAAAATAGCGTTGGCAAACAAAATTAAAAAAAAAAAAAATCATAATCAATAAGAATATCGAATATTTTGTTAGTTATGTGAATCGATCAATTGCCGCTGGACGCCTATAATGGCTAAACGAATCAGCTTGATTCAATTAGCAAAACATTTACGAAGAGACATAAACCGGGGTTAAAATTTATTTGAAATCGTTAGCCGCTCTTTAGAATATTAATTTAGTGTCTGTTCTGCTATTTTTGACCGTATAAAACAGAAGATGAAGTGCCTACAAAGAGAAAAAAAACTAAAAACATTGCACTAGTGCCAACAAAGGTGATAAAGTGGGAGCTTAGCTGTGATTACTACTACAGAACTACCGCACAACTATAACAAGGACCTCTCAGTTTCGCTTTCATTCATGCTGTGTTTTTTTTCTGTTGGCAAGATATCATTATCTTACTATAAGGAAATAGTACGGAATGAATGAGTTGGCCAAATAAGGCTGGTTGTTCAGGACTGACAGGTGTTTCAAACGTCGTGCGCAAAGACTTAAGGCAGAAATGCAGTGGTCAACTGAATCACACTGGTGCCATTGATGAGGAGGGGAAGAAGTGTGTCATGTGGTGCGGCAGTAACGTTACTGTACGGTGTAGGAGGAGTGTGCACTGTGGAGCCCACTAGCAAAGCAATGACACCGGCCTCCTTGAGGTTTACAACAGCGATACGAAAATGCACGTTGAATGCCTCGAAGCAATCGAATCCTCACGTGCTGCGCGAGTTGCATTAGAGCGCCTTACTTACCTGCAGCTCCGAGCAATGCATTTGCTAAAAATCCATTTAGTATCTAGTGCAAACATTTCAGGCCGATCACGTGGTTTGTTATATAGATCCCTCGTTTATATATCAATACAGGTCTATTAATTTGACCCCAAGCGCCACAGAGCGCGCTTTTAGCGAACTTGAAAGCTGTGAAACAGAAACTGTGAAGCATTTCGGGAATGGCAGTAGTAACGTTAGTGGTAGTAATGGGGAACACAACCTTTCCGCTCCTTGATTTTCCTCGGAATCTGAAAATTCCTTCTTGGCAGCTCCTCGGTCGACCTCGGTAGTGTCGAGGGCGAACCGCCGCAATTTTTCAGGTCCGAAAGACCTGCCTTTCGCCGCTCAGAAGCATCTTGTTCAGACATTTGCTCGTCTTCACATTCAGCTTGATCGCCATTTTGCTTGGATGTGGCCGTGCTAGAGGCTGACAACAATTGTTTCTTGCTGTCGCCATCCTCCAATGTTAGGCCGCCGGCCTTGCTACTCTCCTTGTCGATTTTTCTCTCCTGGCTGAAATTGCAAGCCATTTTTCGGACCTGCGGTCACCTAGTCAGCTGGCGATGAAGTTGATTTCAATGCCGCTTCTCGGAGTAATTCTCCTTCTCAACCAGCCTCCGCCATTATGCCTGTGACGTATACCTTCCCCACCACTGCAAAACTCTGGCGTCACTCTGTTTACATTCACGTAGCCTAACGCCCCCCAGTGGCGCTACTGTGAACTGCGCAACGTCTAGACGTCACGACCGCGAGCTTTGATCACTGGCGTACGAGCAGCTTCACCGATGGCTAGAACGTTTACAAGAAGAGCCAAGAACGAATCGTCGAGCTGTCTGACAATAAACTCTTTGGGAAATTCACTGCGTATATTTGTGCAATTCCTCCCTCCCAGAATCATTACGTTTACGCAATATAATCACGTGACATGACTTCAAAAGATGGAGACATGTATTACATAATTAATTCTAACATACAGTAGCCTATAGGCTACAACTCGCATATTCAAATCACATACAGCGGGGTGTACTAGTGAAAATGCTTCCATTTAGTATTTTTTTTTAAAAGGCCTACTTATATATTTATCTATCATTAATATAATTTGAGAGAAACGTTCAATTGAAAAATTCAGACTTTGATGTCAACAGCACTCCAGCTGCATGACCTCCATAAGTTTGCGAGAAACATAATGCATGATTTGACGCATCTCAGTGGAAGAACATCTGACAGCTGTACACATGATCAATTTTACAAATGTGCTTATTTCAATATTCACCTACAAATATTGCAAAATTATATATTTGTTTCAAGTTTTAAATGACACAACATCCTAAACCATGTCTTTCCAAATTTAAAATACATTTTGGATCAAAGATTTTCAATGTAACACCGGATTTCACAAAAGAAAACAAAAAAGCATATCCATAAAATTTTGGAATCAGCAGCTTCTCATGTACCGATTTATCTATCTAGTTTTACTCTTATTCTGTCATACTTCCTCTACTGTAAATATCATACTCTTTGAAGCGAATATAGTCTTTGAGACTGGCAGGCAGAGGCAGGAAACTGATAAAAACTGGAGCCCTCAGACGCAAGCGACCCAAACAATCACGAATCTTCAGTCTGCAGAGATGCTTCAGGCTTCGAGTGTTTTCTGATGAAAGTAGAAAACATACATTAATATATTTTGAAATATGCTGCATTTCAATCTATTTATCTAATCACGACAAGTATAACAAGAGATTCATATATCAGGGGCCAGTTGCATAACATAGCCGTTATATAAATACTGTGTCTTAATTACTAAAAGTAGGAGTAATCAGTCTACTTTTTCGGTATCATATTGGACCAATGTAAATTTTTATGTAACCCACTTATGAAAACGACATCAACACTCTTAACCCTCATCCGTCCCTCACATTCGGTAACAAATCAGTCCCTCTTGAGTCACAATGATCATTTAATTTTTTTAAATAATTTTTCAATTTTTTAATGCTTTTTCTTTGGAGACTTTTTATTATTATTTTAATTTTATTTACCTTTAAATGACTAGATTTTATTAATACATAATATACTTTAACTTTACGTTCATTCAATTATATTATTATTATTAAATTCAAAATAACTTAACATTTCAATTAGATTCATTCTCAATTCATTCAATTCGAATTTTGAGCATTTTTTAGGTTTTTCAATGAAGCATTCCTCATTTATTCCTAAGGGAGTCAAATTGACAGAGAGACTGATTTGTTTTACTTTTTTTCCCCCATTTCAACCGCATAAATTCCTCGCATCCAGTCAATTTTTTGTGTGTGTATCCTTGGCTCAAGTGTAATCATAGTCCTTTTTCAAAAATTAATTCTGAGTCAAAATGACCAGAGGGACGGATAAATTATGACTAAATTGTAGCAGTTTATGCAGCCAGCCCTGCTGAGAAATTCATGTTAAAGGCTCTCTGAATCTCAGTTTCAAGATGTGACAGGATACTTACCTTGAATCTTACATATTTCCGGCCACTGTTTTTGCTCAACCAGAACGGTCTTCAGTTTGGAGCAGAGAGTCACATGATCAACATAATCCAACATGATTCTCACTACTTGGGCTGAGATGTGCTTGAGCCAGTACACTGTTATCACCTCACAGAACTGCACACAAATGAGTTTAGGTTTATAAAGGGATCAGAATGAAACTTCTGTCATCATTTACTCATCCTCATGTTGTTATAAATATGACATTCTTCACAAAAGAAGATATTCTGAAAATGTCTAATTTTGTTTGTTTGTTTTTGTTGATAAAATGAGGGTATAATTTTGTTTGGACCCCAACATACTTGATAATGAAAGTACTAATCTCTAAACTCTAAACATGTGAGGTTGGTAATATTTTTTTAATGTTTTTGAAAGAAGTCTCATGCTCACCAAGGCTGCATTTATTTGATAAAAATACATAAATATAGTAATATTGTTTGTGAAATACAGTATTATTACAATTTAAAATTTCTATTGTAATATATTAAAACAATTAATTTAACCAGTCTTAAGTGTCACATGATCCTTCATAAATCATTTTACTAAACTGATTTGCTCTTCAAGAAACATTTCATATTATTAGCAATGTTGAAAACAGTTGCACCGCTTAATAGTTTTGTGGAAACTGATTTAAAAAAAGAATCAGGGTTCTTTGATGGAATAGATGAAAAAAAAATATTTTTTTAATTATCTTTTTACTGTCCCTTTTGATAAATTGAATGGTCCTTGCAAAATAGTATTATTTATAATAATTATTACTATCTTTAACCAATTAAAATCCAGAATGACGTCGTCATTTATATACTTTCAATTTTAAATGTCTGTGGACGAGCTATGACCTCATATGTAGTACCAATTGAAATCTTAGAGTCTCTACTTTAAAGCTTCGAGTGTGTGTGTGTGTGTGTGTGTGTGTGTGGGGGGGGGGGGGGTCCTCCCTTCAGATCCATTTGAGTAAATCTTGCACACAACATGACACAGACAAACTTCTTTTTCCACTATTTTCTGGAATTTAGTGTAAACAGCCCAAACTGTCTTCAGGGTCCTAGAGGTCATAGGGCCTGAGTTACACACTTTCAAAAATGAATTTATTAAAAAAGAAGAGAATCAAAAATATTATATGTTATATACCAACATTTTGACCTTAGACCACTGTATGTGTGTATGGGAAGCTTTTCAATTTGGGTAGGCCAAATCCAAGCGGAAATCACAAAAATGGTACCAGTAAGGTAGTGTACATTTTTGAAATTACCTGAAGGTGAGTAAATGATCATATATTTGTATTTTTTTGTTTAACAACAGATCATATTCCTTTAACAGACACAGCAACTGGTCTTACCACCACGTCTTTGATGACAGAGGCGCTCCAGCCCTCATAATCCACAGGCACATGTGAGGCCTGTCCATACGGACAGTCAAAGCAGCGCTGCACATCATAGCCATTATTGAGTAGCATGCGCAGCATCACCTCATCCTTTAGTGCGTACTGAAGGGCAGAAGGGAAGTGGGTGGTGTTGACACGGGAGTAGTAATTTACGTTGGCACCGTAGCGTAACAGAGTGTTGATGAGCTCGTAGTTGCCCAGTCGCATGGCGACCTGCAGGCAGTTGACCGGGTCTTGATTGGGCATGGCTCCGGCCTCCAGGAGCAGCCTCGCTGACTGGACGTCATTGTTTGATACAGTGAAGAACAGAGCTGACCTGCGCTCGTCCTCATAGTTCCTGCGCACTCTGGGGTGTAACATGAAGTTAGGGTCAAACCCGGAGCTCAGGAGCAGATCAAGGCACTGAGAGTGACCGCCTGCCGCGGCAGAGTGTAATGGACTCATGCCGCTCTCTTTGATCACCTCTTTCTTAGTCACTGGGATCAGCTGCTCCAGCGCTCTATGAAAGACACAAACAGATTGTTCTGTGACTTATGGTTGGATCAAGGGTAAGAACTACGTTGATTAACCGACTAGTGAGTTACTCACAGCAGATGCCCACGGTAGGCTACGCGGTGGATGGGGAGATGGCCTGTGTCGGTGGGCACGTTGGGATCAGCTCCATACTCCAGCAGCAGTGAAATGATATCAGGGTTGCCAGAAGCCGCAGCATCGAATAAAACTGAGGCGGAACCTGGAAAATGAGGTTTGGACCACACACTGGCCCCTGAACATGAGCGAGTTGTTAAATAGGATTAGAAGTGATCGATGTCCGAAAGACAGACGGACAGACGGACAGACAGAAAGACAGAAAGACAGATAGACAGATAGATAGATAGATAGATAGATAGATAGATAGATAGATAGATAGATAGATAGATAGATAGATAGATAGATAGATAGATAGATAGATAGATAGATAGATAGTATTTAATATGATATATATATATATATATATATATATATATATATATATATATATATATATATATATATATATATATATATATATATATATATATATCATAATTATATATTTATCTGTTATGAGTAGAAAAAAACACTAACTGAATCAAGTCAGATTGCTGAATTTCTAACCGCAGGCACATTTCAAAATCACCTTTCTGAAGTAGAACCTCCACAACGTTAAAATGTCCAGCTTGAGCCGCAAGTCCTAAAGGAGTATGTTCACAGACATCAATGGCATTTGGGTCAGCCCCTGATTGTAGGAGCAGGTTAACAAAGTTATCCAAGCCAAGCACGGAAGCTTCATGCAGAGCGGTTCTTTGAAGACTTCCTTTTTGGTCCACTGTGGCATTGTAGCGTAGCAGCAGCAAAGCCAGGTCATACTGGTCATTCTTTACAGCTGGAAAAAAGTCATTTGTGTAATTATTATACTTGTGTCAAATGCAATCTACCAGCTCGTATAAAGGATTATATTATGTTAAAATTCAGGCTGATACCAGTAACTTCATGTTGTATACTTTTTTAAAATTATTTTATTAACTACAGTTTCATAACAGTTTTCGACACTATTTTGTCTTAAAATAAAACACTGACATTTTAAATCTATCATATTTTTTCAAATCAAAATCATCAGTGGTTATTAACCTTCCCAAGGTTCCCTTATTGTCCACAACAATATTCAAAGGATTAATGATCATTATTATTCATTTATTATTATTCCCAATTTCTACTCTATGAAATATTTTAGAGCCTGGCATAACTCTATATTCATTATAAAAGTGCCTACCATGTTTTAAGAATAAAAATTAAGTGAGGCCAAAATATTATTGGCCACAATATGCTACAATATGAAAATAGAGATTTGCTAAAGATGACATTTTAACAGTTTTATTACATTTGTGTTCTTTAAATATGCACTGTATTAGGAAATGAGAATCCACAATTCAATTTATACAAATTAATTAAAAAAACTAATATCAACTTTATTATTCTGTAAATCCAACAGTTGTTCTTACTAACACTTTTTTAGTAAACTTTATTTATTGTCCAATAAGAAAACCCAAGTTAACATTACTAGAGTGGTTTGAGTACCATTTAGCAAAGCAAAAAAACAAAAACAATTATCATTCTTCTTTGTTGTATTCACTCATTTTTTTACAAAGTCATCTTGAATGATATTGTCAATACACCCAAACTTTTTGTGAGAAAGTCACATATGTTGACTTGATAAATTCATGTTGATTTCCTAAAAACAAACCACTAAAGAAATGAGTATAGATTATACTGTATATTGTGTATCCCTATAGCCAATTGTGTCTTAACACTGAAGGATTACCCAGAACTACAGTGTCTTTTGACATGAATCAAAACAACAATGCGACTTAAATCTTGGACTAAAAAAATAGTGTCTTGTGGTTCTACTCTTAAATGTGTGCTTACTAAAACAGTTCACTATAAATAGCACTGTGTCCCACACCTGCAACCAATGCGGAGTCATCATCCTCGTTTTTGCAGTCAGGGTCACAACCGTTCTGCAGCAGGAATGTGGCATTCTGTCTGAGACCGTGGGAAACAGCGAGAAACAACGGAGTCTCCCCTCTTAGAGTACGGCACTGCCCTGACCCCTGAGGAGAAGCTGAATGAGAAAGCCTCATTAAGAAAAAATGTAACATGTTTTTGGGGGGTTAGTGAGGTAACTATAGATATATCTCATGGACCTGCATAAGTGATCTCCAGAATGCTTCTCTTGTGTTGCACCGCTGCCTCATGCAATGGGATCCAGCCCTTGCTGTCTGCATTAGATAGAGCCTCCTTACACTGCACCAAGACCTTCAAAGCATCCTCATTACCTGGAATGAACGGCATGAAGTCTCCACAACTTCTACAGAGGAGCACTGTAAATGCTCATGAATATTTTTGGAGGACTTACCAGCTTGTATAGCAGTGAAAATTTCCTCATGGTCAATGAGGTCTAATGGATCACTGCTGAGGGACATCAAAACAAAATGTTTGGTCATAAGACACACTATTAGAAAATGGTGGGATTTCCCTGTACCTGGTAGCTGAATCAGCATGTTTGCTGCATTCCAGTAGACTCTGTTCAATCATGTACTGAGTGGCCTCATCTTCATCCTCATCCCAGTCATCCTCCGCAGCATCATACACCTCCTCCATCTTTCAGTAACAAACTAATTTGGCAACCAAAACCAGAAAATCTTTTTTCGCATCCATACAATGTGACAAAATAGTGACATTAGTTTATCAGTATCTTATTCACCATTTATACCCTCAAGGGTAAATTTGCCACCACAATAAACAGACTGGTCTAATATAGGAAAACACTGTATATTATGTAAATTAATTACAGCTAGCATCCTGACTCAATTCAATGTTAAGCAAATTTTTGCAGGAGACTGTTGTACATGTATGCGAGCATTGGTTTACAATAGCCGGAGCTGAAAATATCTGCTCGTTTCAACTCAGCTGGCTTGAATTACAAAAGGATGTAACTGGTACTCGTAATGTAAAATTCATATTTAAAATGAATGTAAAAGGAATAATAAGAGTCTAGTAACTAGCTACTTAGGTTACTTAATTCGTTAAATGACTGTCTAATTACTCTGAGAATGCTTTGTAAACATGCAACACATCCCATGCAATCTATTTCTGTAGCTTTTCCATGAGGAATAATAGGTTTACATATGCTCAATTTAAAGTCAAATGTTCATTCTACCTTGAGGCAACAGGAAATGTTGAAAACAGTCGTGGCAGTTGTATCTGTGCTGTGTTTTTGGTCGCTTTACACTCTATTTATATCCCTGCATGGGTAAAAATACTCGCTCATGGGGCCTGGGCCAACCAACCAACACCTGGCTTTGACCCACTGCGTGACAGTCGGTCTTGAAATTCTACCCTATACCAGACAGCTGACCTGAGAGTTAATGTTCTAAGGAACATATGCAATAGGCCAAACTTTCTCTTGTATTCAGCTGTCTATTTGAATTGAACCTTCAGCACACGGCTTGAAATTCACAGTGGACAGCGAGGCATACTCTCAGAGAAACAGGAAGCTGTGCATTGATTAAATAAAGCAAAACCCACCAGAGACACACATTAACACTGATGTATGAATTATTAAATCACAACAGAAAAAAATGTAGGAATATTCCTTTGTACTTAAATTAAAGCAAGAATATAATATATTCCCAATTGGATTCACCCTATTCCATTCCATCAAGTAGGCCACTTTGTAGGCAAGCCACAAAATATGCCCTTTTAAGCGCTGAGCTACATTTGCTAAGAACTTAAGAACACACTGAAATATTTAACAATCTCTCCCCGAGTTAAAAATATTTTATTATTATATTGAACATTGCAATATAGACTGTATCATGGAGAAATGTTTTATGTTCACTGAATTGTTTCTACAAAATATCCTAATAATTTGTCCTTGTGAAAGTTGCATTTATTTGAAATATTATTTAAACTATAACTTTTAAAGCAAGGTGTCCATAATGTTTTCAGTTATGGACAGTATTGAAGATTACAGCAAACACATTAATATTCCCGGACTGAAAGTGTTCTTTAGATCTTATCTTTTACCTGTCTTGATCTCCTGGAATAAAGGATCAATGTACATATTCTAGAAGTACTTGAAAAACACAATGACATGTAAAGAGGACAATCTTATCGAATTATGACGGTGTTTGTTAAAAAATATTTAAAATCATTTGCTGAGATAAACATTTATTTAAAGCTGTGTGTGAGAACAGTAAATAAAGTGCTGCTTCAAAAGTGAAAGGGTCTCGGTGTCAGTCATCTAGTTGACAAAGCAAAGCCACGCCTCTCTTAATCCAGTGCTGTGGACGCTTGCTGGTTGTAAGCATCATGCTGATGACGAAGTTGGTTGAATGGCCAGTGGTGGATAGCGTACCTTTACGCTCACTGGTCTTGTAGAGGGGACACACATAGATGCTGTGGGGGTGTTCCATGCCCTTTTTGTCTGCTAGAAAACAGGTTGGGAGAGGTTGCTGAGCAAAGTAACATCAAAAGCATGAGGTGATAGATAAAGACGTGTTTAATAATCATCCCATAACATTTATTATCTTACTTGGTTTGATCCAAATGATAGGGACTGCATCAAATAAAACTTTTGGATACTGTTCAGCCAACACTCCACTGCAAAATAAGAACATCTTTCATTAAAAAAATTGCTCAAAATGATCATTTTCAACATCTTCCTGCCATCTAAGCTTCTCTTGCCTTTTTCTATCCCACCGAGCGCCATCCAGGAAAAGGCCATGAATGTAGACTCCATCTTCAGGAGATGAGTCGGAGGTGTCAAATGGCAGAACCTGAAGCAATAAAGAACAAAATGCAGATCTCAATTAGTCTCTTTCTATGAAATTACACTCAGCCTCAAACAGTTGCAGCAGAGCATACCTCATAATTAAAGCCAAGCAGGTCAATGGGGATGGAGTACTTCCTGGCGTAGTTTTGCAAGGCTCCTGTTATGAAAGCCTGAGTGAAGAAAAACCCAGACAACCAGAATACATGGGGCTTCTGGCTGTCATACCAGTCCTGGAAAACATATGACACAGACACACATTAACAAAGACACATAATATTTTTTTGTTCAATTTACTTGATTTGACAAAAAAAATACAATAAATATTGAAATAATATTATGATTTAAAACAACTACTTTCTATTAAATATATATTTCAAAATGTAATTTATTCCTGTGAAGCAAAGCTGTATTTTCAGCATCATTACGCCAGTCATCAGTGTCACATGATCCTTCAGAAATCCTTCTAATATGATGATTTGATGCTCAAGAAACATTTTTTATTATTATCAATGTGGAAAAATGTTGTGCTGCTTAATATTTTTACCATGATTTGTTTTGATTTTGAAATATACATTTTTTATCATTACTATTATTTTTGATTAATTGTATGGCCCGTTGAATAAAAGTATTATATATACTGACCACAGACTTTGAAATAGTAAAGTTTCCTGATGAATATCAAAATTAGATTTTGTACTTTTTTGTACATGATCCATTTTAGTGATGTTCATTATTTACAATCTTTCAAGGTAAATACATTGGAGTCTAAAAAACTGAGATCACGCTGAAAATCTGAAAAGATAGTTTAAAGGTTTTGAAATATTGAAAATTAAATTCTGCGCTATTTTTATGTTACTAATCTAATTATATTAAATTTGTGACTGATTGCTGCTGTTACCAAATTTAGATTTTCACTCAAATTGTTAATTATAATATGCACTGAAAAAATATGTATTACATTTAAAATCTGGAGGGGATGGGTTGTCCCCCTCGGTCTGTTCGCATTCGCAAAACAGCATCGGTGTAACACACGTGGCTCAAAAAATACAATAAAAATTAACTAAATAACATAAATTGAGAAGAAACTAAATTGTTTATAAAATATAACATAACGCAAGGATTTCTAAGAATGCCATTTTACTGTTTTTTTTAAACGTAATTTATATAGTAATTCAGTTTTAACTTGCAGAAACCATACATTTGACAGTATTTTACAGTACAATTAAATGGAATGTAATGTGAAACTCTTTACAGCTGACTTACAAACCAATTAATTGTTATTATTACAAAAAAAATGTACAGTGTAATTTCCAGTTACACTTTATTTTTAAGGTGTCTGTTACAATGTAATTATACATTTAAGTACTGAGTAATATTAAGTAACTACATGTACTTGCTATAAGGTTAGGATTTTGTTTGGTTTAGGGTTAGTTTCATGTAGTCGTGCATAGTTTATAGTTATTACTATAGGAACTACATGTAACATATGGAACAATGACACTGTAAAATACAGTGTTACCCAATTTGAACTAGTTGTCTGACCTTTGGCCTCTGTGAGTAGTTGTCTGTGTGTGGTCACTGACCTGCAGAAATTTGAGTCTGGCTAGGAAGTCGGTGACATAGCTGCCCAATGGCTTGAGACTGGGATAGGAGCATTTGGCCCACTTTTCTGGCACTTTCCCCACCAGCAGACTGCCAGCTATAGCCTCTAGCTCTGCATCCATCACTACCAGCCCCTTAATGGCCTTTATCAGGTTCTGCAGGCTCACACGTATAGTGCTGCTCAAACTGAGAGAAGAAAAGGAAGACGAAATTATAGAATAAACATCTTAAAATATGAATTGTTTCTATAGACATTTTGGATCCAAAATGAGCTCTGAGGACTCACGTGTTATAACGCTGCATCTCCTGCACAAGCACCGTATTCATGCTCTCTTCATAACACACAGGGAATTTGACAAGGGCAGACTCAATGTCAAAATTACCCGGAAGCTGCATGACCGAAATCAGAATGTCAATAAATCACTGACACATATGCAAATAACTTTTTATCCCAATAACTATTTCTAATCTTAAGAATGATGAGTTACTTTAGACAGGATATCATTAGCAATGTCCAGTAGAGTGGTATCCCCACCAGTGCCGCCCCCTCCCTTTGAGCCACCACCCTGGGTCAGGATAAGGGAATCAAATAGTAGTTTTGTCTGTTGAAGGTCTTTGGAGATGTCAACATTCTCATGCATGCCGAACACCTCGGGATGCTGGGTAGAAGGCAGGTTCTGTGGAGCAAATGCAGTGCATTATATTATCATTGCTTCATGAGAGTTTGAATATAGTCCGAGGTCAGCAGCTTTCATAACATAAAGTCATACTTTGATAAACTCCACATAGTCTTCATATATGGACTTTGGAGGTGCATGATAATTGCCACTGGGGGAGAAGGAGTAGCGTGGGTGGTCAATAATGTCTTTGTTGTAGAAGTCAGCGAGGATTGTCATGAGGAGGCGACGGTCCCAGTCATCTGTTACACGTCCTCCGTAGTTACACTCTCCAGTCAGATATGTGATGGCCTCAAAGGGAACCCTCTGGTACTCATTCACAAAGAGCTGAAAAACAGAAAGTAAATCATACCTTTTCAAATCTTTGTTTAACAGATTTCAACTGTTATATTAAGGTATTACTGGTTAACCTGTCAACAAGGCTGATTAAACAGGTTAAACTGTCTAGGATACTTTTTCATGCCTTCATTTGCAACTTTTCAAATTACTTTATTTTATTATATTATTATTTTACTTTTGGTAAAACTTATTTGATGCCCCCCTTTAGACATTATGTTGACTATAAGTAATGTTGAATCTACATGTCAGCTAACCCTCATTAGAGTATTAGAAGAGTATTAGTAGACTGTCTACTTAATATCTGCTAACACTTTATTTTGATGCTCCCCTAAAAGATACTTCATGATTCGGATCGCGTGTCAAACTGCTGAAATCACCTGACATTGGCGATCCAAATCATGAATCAATCCGCTGATTCATTACCGTTTGAATCTTTATTTGAGGTTTGAAAACAAACGCGGAAGAGAAGACAATGCTGAATAAAGTCATAGTTTTTGTTATTTTTGGACCAAAATGTATTTTCAATGCTTCAAGAGATTCTAATTAAATAACTGATGTCACATATGGACTACTTTTATGATGTTTGTATTACCTTTCTGGACATGGACATTATAGTGTGCATACACTTGGATACGCTCTGGGACTAAATCTAAAATATCT
Source organism: Pseudorasbora parva (assembly GCF_024679245.1). NCBI lineage: Eukaryota > Metazoa > Chordata > Actinopteri > Cypriniformes > Gobionidae > Pseudorasbora > Pseudorasbora parva. Next base: position 25,484,502 of record NC_090177.1, on the reverse strand, counting down.
TAAACTCTGTTCCGAAGATGAGGTCTTATGGGCGTGGAAAGACATTAGGGTGAGTCATTAATGACATCAATTTCATTTTTGGGTGAACTAACCCTTGAAGTGCTTGCAATGTAATACGAGACATATTATTTAAAATGGATTTAGGACAAATAAAATGCTTGCTATGAAATTAGACATAGAAAGATAAATGAGAGATACATTTCCACCAGAGTGCTATTAAAAACAATAAATAATGTGGTGGAAAGGACACTGTGGTGATAATTCAGGTGCTTTACCTGCAGCTGTCTGATACTAATGCGCAGATCTGACTCATTAAATCCGTAAGGAATGTTCCATCCCAACGGCCCAAACTTTTTCCTCTCCTGGACAAGAGCATGGAAGAAGCAAACCCCGTACAAGAGCTTCTCCCAGACCTAAACAACAGCAGTCAGTAATAAAATACTCTTACTGAATATCCCAAACATGATGGAGAGTCAACGTAAGACCACAAACAGTTACTGTACTCACTAGCTCTTTATTAGGACAGGCTGCAAAAAACTCAGGGTCGGAGATGGGGTCAGAAATATACGACTGCAGCAGATTTAACCTCAAGCCAGTGGGAGGCTCATTGGTCATCTTCACTCCATTCTGCAAGATGGTCACTGGAAACTAACAGAGCAAACAGCTCAACAACAATTATATCCTTCAACATACAGGAACATAAAGAAATGGTTATACAATAATTATAGTTCAAAGAAAAGAAAACAATTGTCTAGTCAGGAGTGTATAGTATGTGTACCATGGGTGATGGGTAGCTGGTGAGCCAAAGACGGAAGTTTGAATGGCATGAGTCCGGGGAGAGGTCTTCACAGATCTTCTCCAGAGTGGACATCCAGGACACGGCCAGGTGACAGTTCTGTAAGCACACCCAGGTGCCCTCCTTCATGGCCGAGTGGATCATTTTCACTGCTATGGGACCCTGGCCTTGTCCCAGGGAGATGGATTTAAATTGGGAACCACCCATGTTCTTATCATTGGCAAATTTCAGCAGACCTAAGGAAAAGGCAAAACAGTGTTTCAATGTAGTATTTGACAAGTTTAACATATTACACATCCCCACTAGGGTTTGCCAAACCCTACTTGCTTTTAAGAGAACTATGGTAATTATGAATTTACTTATAGATGTAATCAAATAATCTGTGCTATAAACATAAAGATGCTTTTCCATATTCTACATTCTAGATTCTAGATTCACGCATATCCTGCATTCTGTCTGCACTATTTACCAACTGTATACTACATATGTGTCACATAGATGTCTTTTGTCATGTCTTGCCATGACAGATGTATCACCCCCTCAAAGTGATTTCTAACAGGACCCCGCAATTTCTACCTCTAACTTGTGGTTAGAACAGTTGCGTAGTGTATTCCAGCCTAAAGTCGTTTCCCTAAGGGTACTTAGTGGAAAATTAAGCACACACTAAATGAGAGAAATATTCTGTCCTATTTATGCTGGAGTGATTAAAAAACTCACTAGCCATAGGATCTGCTCCAGGAGAGAGAATAAACACCAGTGGAATGGTGCAGTTGGAGTCACAGTAGCTCTTACTGAGGTCAAACGGAGGTGGTTCAACAAATCTCTTTCCCAATTTGTCAGTCACAAATTTGCTGATTGCCGGTTCAATCTTTGAGGAAAGGATAGTCAAATTAAAATAGCCTAAAAAATTATGTGATACTATACCTATAATAAGAACATGTCAATTTTAAACTCAAAGAGAACTCACTTTATCAGGCCTAAGGCATCTGTAAATGATCATTTTTTGAAGTTCATTGAGTTTATCACACCAGGGCTTGGGCAAAGCTGTGTTGTATGGCTCCTTATTGTCATAAATGGGCAGGAAACTCTCAGGACTCTTAATGAAGCTCTCCCTATATTCAGACAAAGAAATGTGTCATATTATCAACTGCACAAAAAGGGATGTAACATGCAAATGTAAAGGCAAATTCACACCACACATTTTGTCTGTGCGGTGTGAATTGGCCTTAACATTTTAGTCATTTCAGATGGCATGGCAGACACTTCATACTTGAGGCCCTGAAGAGCAGGAAGATCACTGGCCCGGCAGATCTCATCCCAGCTCTTGTCAGGCAGCCAGTTTGGATCAGGGTTGGAGACGTTGTTCTGAAGGCCAACACCCCCAGTAAGCAGGAACATAAATTCAGAGTACTCAATCTCTTTCTTAGCCCTTAGAAAGATCAAGACACATTTAATCAATACCAATTTTTAAAAAAAAAATCTGACAGTAACATGATAATGTTGTATATTCAGGACTGTATCAAAGCTTGACTTGTTTGAACTTACAGCAGTAAGTTAGAACAGAGCAGGAACGAGAAGAGGAGTTTATCCTTCTCGAAGAGAGAACGGCACACATTGCAGTACAGGTTATAGGTGAAATGATCAGTCAGGTATCGCAGTCTCTTCTCTAGATTCTTAGATTTGTTGCTGTAGATTACATATGCACAATAAGTGTGAATGCAAAGAAAACTGCATAATTTGTAAACTCATGTGCAGTTATTCCCCACCTGTCATGTATGGAGTTGACATAGAGGTTGACAAACCAGTTGAGAGAGTATTGATACATGGGGTCGATGTTGGCCAGGTCTGCGATACTGAAGAAGAGGATGGAGGAGTGCTTAGCGATGGCTCTGTAGCCTTCCCTCGACTCAGCTATTTCAATCTCAGTTTTCTCTGCAATCTGAAAGTTCACAGCAAAGCAGAGAGGTTAAACTAGAAACTATCATGGTATTAATATAGGGATTTATTCTTAACTCGCTATTTGATGCACTACACCTGCTGTTTCTTAGTAATCTCATTAGACATGATCTTGGAAGCATCCAAGATCTGGATGGCACTCTCGTCTTCCAGGATGTTCCCCTCTGAGGACTGCAGAGTCTCCAGGATTTGGTCCTCAATCTCCTTAAGCTGCTTCTTATTGGCTGCAGACTGAAGGATTAGAGCATTTCTCTCCTCCTCTAATTCAGGTCTGAGTGAAACAACAGAAGTGAAATATCATACAAGCATATTCATTCTGAATCATATTTCTTAGGGAATCAAAAGAATAAAACCAGAAACTATGCTCTGCTTTATCTTATTTTTAGTACCATTAAATGGGGGGATCTAATGCTATTTCATGCATTCTGGATTATTTACACTGTTAAATAGTTGTCATACTAAACATGGCCAAAATGTAAAAAAAAACGAGTTGGACGTATGAGTATTTTGGTGCCAAATACACAGTTTTGAAAAGTTTTTTTTCAGAGTATGGTGCTGAATGACGGCATAAAGGGCGAAATTGCTTGTAAGGGCATTTCTCCCGGATGAGAGAGTGAGCAGCTGCGCACATCAACCAGAGCGCGTGCAAGAGCATGTCCATCAACGAGCTTCGTTCGGGTTACGGCAGCCATTGCCAGCGCTGTCATTTTGTTTTTAGACCACAAAATCAACAATGTCTCTAAAGAAGTGTGTTTTTGATTGCGATGGAAAGATAACCGTGTCTAGCTGCCCAAATAACCCAGCATTAATGAAACAGTGGATGCAGTTTTTTTCCGGAGTTCTGCAAGTGTGTTTGTTAGCTACTGTTCAAGAGTCAAAACCGCAGGTGGTTATGACAAAAGAGGAGAAAATGTTAATTTTTAATAAAAAAAATGACAAAAATAAATCAATACATGTATTTATTGATTTATTTAGTATAAATAAATAAATAAACAAACAAAAAAACAAACAAACAAATAAATAAATAAGATTCATTACATTCTGGCTGTATGATTAATTCAACCCTGGCTGGTTTTTGCTACTTATTAACCGTTATGCATTTTGCGTGTATTTAAGAATTTAATAACTAACTAATAATTTAATTAATGACCTCTCTTTTGCTACCACAATGCCAAGCAGCTGGTCTTCAAGGCCCTCTGGTGTAATCATGAAGTTCAGCAGGCACACTTTGGTAGCTAGTTCAGGCAGGTAATGAGGGTTCCTCAGCTTTGTAGTGATGTAAAAGCGGAAGTCAGTAGAGTACTCAATCACACTCTCGCCCAATCTGATACAGTCCACACCCCCTACAAAAACAAAGCAGGAACTCACTTTGATTTTCAACCCCTCTTTTAGAGTCACGTATCAAAAAACAAAACACTCAAATAAATATTTGTTTTGGGTTTAAGAAAAATACCTTGTTTAAAAACCTGTTTGAGCAGCAGCGGCTCTAGGGAGGGGTCAAGCTCCTCTCCTACATTCTCCAGCAGCAGTGGCGTACCAAACTGGATGCAGTTCTCAAGTGTTCTCATGTAGTCAGCATCAGTTAGCTTAATCACATTCAAGTTATGCTCCCTTTCTGAGTTTTTCACCCATTTGTTGGCTTGGCCCTGTGGATCTATCATTAACGGCCTGGCGATGAGAAAACTCGGTTGTAAAACAGTTCTGAAATCTGATGAAAAGATTTGTCATCATTTACAAAACACAAATTTTGAAAGGTTTTGCCTTTGTTGAGTCATACCATCTTCTGGAGTTGCTCACTATAACACCATTGTCAATGGAGAAGATGTCGGTGGGCAGGCCAGCGATATTCCAGGCCCTGATCTTGATTGGATCTCCAAGCGTTTTACTCAGAGAGAAGTCATCAGAGGATGGGATCTTCTTTGACTGAGTAGACCAGGAATAGGAATATAAATTACACTGAATATTCATTTTCCAAACAAGACCAGTATTCACAGAGAGCAGCGGTGCTGTACCTTGCAGAGCTTAGCCCACATTTTAGTACAGTCATTGCGGAAGCTGGCAGTGAAAGCTCCCAGGTAAGCAATAACACCAGCAGATATCAGCACATCACCTGTCAAGTTATCATATGTGCACTGAAGATCATTGGCTGCTTTCAACCACCTGTGTAGAAATACAGAAATACATACTCAGCTGGCCTGAATATAGGAAAGGTTGCATAGTTTTAAGATTGGTCATAGTTGATTGAAACCTTGATTTTTCTCCTCCTAAACCTCCAATAAGTTTCTCGGCTCTCTCCAGCTTGCGAGCACAGAGGTCCACCTGGAACTCCAGCTGAGCTTTCTCTTCAGTCTTTTCCTCCAAAGTCTTCTGCAGTGAGGCCAGACGATCCTCCACTTCCTTTAGCTCCGCCCTCTTCTGGTTCAGCAGGGCCATGGTGGTGGCCAGAGATTCCTGAGCTACAATAAGGTTAGCTTTCTTAGGTCCCACCACCTGAAAGAGAAAATAATTATGATTTTGACAAGTGATATAAAACAATAAAGAAACATAGTATGCATTTCTTATTATTATATAAATAAATATAAATATATTTATATATATATATATATATATATATATATATATATATATATATATATATATATATAAATGTTTGTTTGCGTATAAATATAAATTGATATAAAATAATAAGCTTGAAAAAAAAAAACACACCTAACAATACATAATATCTGCTTTGAGAAGACATTGAAGAAAATGTGATGTATAGAGAAGGAAACTATACTCGGTGTGAGATACATATAGGGTCTGCCTACCTTTGCCACTCGGTCATAAACCTCCATTGCAGTGATCCATTTGCAAAGCCCCTCTGCAGCAGATGAGGCCTTTGCAACTTTGATGGGGTCAAAGTCAGGGTTGGTCATGTACTCACTACGGATTTTAAGCATCACTTGAACCTATCACAAAACAACATCAGTAAAATACTTCAGTCACAGTGTTACAAAACAACATACACACCCTACACTACAATAAACACTTACAGGTATGTTGTCTTTGTCATATTCCTTCAGGTCTTTGAGGAAATTCATGTCCCCAAGCAGCTTCTTGCTTGGACCCCAGTAGTCAAGAATCTATTAGAACAGATACCATGCTGTCGGTAAACATAAAAACAAACAGAGCTCTTAGCATGTGACCTGACCAGACTTGCGTTTGACCTTCTGTCCAGTTCCTGCAGGGTCATTGATCTTCTCTGGCTTGATGTCCTTCATTACACACACCGCTGCCATCACCAGCTTGACTCCTGATGGAGGGTTCTTCATTGCTTTTACAATGGTCACATCACCTGGCTGAAATCACAAATCAACCCACATCTTACATAATAATCCATCGTTTTATAAATTACAATTCCCAACTTTTATTCATACATGAAATATTACAGGTCTTTGATATTTTTAAACATTCTGAGAAGGGTTTAAACCCCCATCCCAAAGTATGACAATTCTGCAATTCTACTTTCAGCATGGACAGCTTACACACATAGACTTAAATGTACAATTTTATCCGTTTTAATTTTGTAAAATGAAAGAACAAAAGAAAAAATTCAGAACAAGATTAAAATGAGAAAATCACAGACGTTTATCATTCAGAATGTAACTGACAACAGGGCATACTAAATTTCGATTGATCCATTATTGTACTCATTTGCATTCTTAATTGTGACAGGTATTGTCTACCTTGCATGCATTTAAACATTTATAGCTGTCTCCACACAGCACAGTTAATCTCCAGGCATCTGAAGTATGCCTACTTCTCTACTATAGTATGTGAAAAGCAGTATGTAAAATATATAGTTGACCTTGAGTGTGTTCAGGGCAGACAGTGCAGCCTCCAGTGCAGGGATGGCCTCAGCCAAGTCACTCTCACACTCATTCTTCAAAGCCTGGGCTTCATTCGCTTTTATTGTAGCCGTTTCTTCATCTACACGGACAAGTTTGCTCTTTGCCTCAACCTCAACTGACTCAACCTCTATCACCTGCAGAAGAAAAACAAGTAGCTAACATATGTAGGCAAACTTTTATCAAAATTAAGAAAAAGTACCTGAAACACCACAATAGGAACAACAGAAACACTGTAAATCTATACATCGGCAGTACAACTTAAACACACAATAATTTGCTTTGATACTGTATGATATACGTTAAGGTTTCTTACTTTCATTATATTGGTGTTGTCAATCTTAGCCTGCTCAAGTTTAGGCTGCAAATCCACCAGCTCCTTCTTCATTTCACCCACCTAAACCAGAATAGATGCATTCAAATGACTTATCTGCTTTACTGGCCATAAGGCTATGAGGTTATAAAAAGATCAATTTTAGTATTATATACACCGATGTATGGGTGGAAAAGATACAATTACCTGCTACTTTCTTCTGTACATTATACCTAGCACATTACCTGAGACTCTGCAAAAGCTAATTTGTCCAGTCCATTTGTATATCTGTTTTTAGCACTCATAACAGTGTTTCGTTTTTGAGTGAGAAGAAGTCTGAAGGCAGCTATGAGCTCCAAGTAGGAAGTAGGAGTCACATAGTTATGGCGACCCAGCTCTGACAAAAACCTGCAGACATGAAACAGTTTTACTCTTGTTTGAAAGAATATCTGTGATAAGTTTATTGTTCAACATTGCAAAATGTCACAAGTTAAAAGGTTAATCACCCAAAAATGAAAATTCTGTCAATAATTACTTACCCTAATGTCGTTCGACACCCGTAAGACCATCTTCGGAACCCAAATGAAGATATTTTTGTTGAAATCCGATGGCTCAGACAGGCCTTCATCGACACCAGTGTCATTACCTCTCTCAAGACCCATAAAAGGCACTAAAGACGTCGTTAAAAAGTCCATCTTACTACAGTGGCTATACAATCAGTTTATGAAGTGACGAGAATAGTTTTTGTGCGCAAAAAAACTAAATAACGACTTATAGTGATGGGCCGATTTCAAAACAAAGTTTCGAACAGTTATGAATCAGCTTATTGATTCATGATTCGGATCGCCAAAGTCACGTGATTTCAGCAGTTTGGCGGTTGGACACGCGATCCAAATCTTGAATCAATACACTGATTCATAACGGTTCGAAGCTTTGTTTTAGTTTGCTTTGTTTGCTTATTTAGTTTATTTATTTAGCACAAAAACTATTCTCGTCACTTCATAAACTGATTGTAGAGCCACTGTAGCGAGATGGACTTTTTAACGACGTCTTCAGTGCCTTTAATGGGCCTTGAGAGAGGAAATTACATTGGTGTCAATGAAGGCCTGTCTGAGCCATCGGATTTCAACAAAAATATCTTCATTTGTGTTCTGAAGATGAACGGAGGTCTTACGGGTGTTGAACGTCATTAGGGAAAGTAATTAATGACAGAATTTTCATTTTTGGGTGAACTAACCCTTTAAAGAAATGATTCACCCATCTTCACTGATTTTTGGAGGAACTGACTCTTTAACGAAGCATATTGTCTTACATATAAGCATCATACCTGTGAGACAGATCAATAGCAGATGTATGGAAGGTCTTGCAGATTGGCACGACTTCCTGACGCTCAAGATCACTCAGCTCCAATGTCTCCAAAAACTTATTGGCCACTCGCTCCAAAGCCTCTTCAGGCCATGGCTGCGGGGAGATCAAAAACAGAGCTTTACTTTCATAGCAGCTTATATTTAAAATTACCATAATTACTAAAATGCTTAACCATATCTTCTCTGGCCTTGCCAGTCTCACCTGAAACCAATCTATGGTGCAGCAGTTGATGAGGGAAGGGAACTGTCTGAGGCGGTTTCGGAAGGCATCTCCTATTGGGCTGAAGGCCACGACTACATGTAGGTTCTCTCTGCAGCGAGTCACAAAATAAGCAAACAGTGCCAAAGGGCTGAATTCCAAGTTTTTATTCCCAGCCTGAGCAATGGGCCGTACAGCCTGTAGGGGACACAGAAAATAAAAATAATATATTATTTTCTTTTAATAGAATACAATACAAAACACACATGAATAAAGAGCTTTATAGTTCTTGCATTTATTCTGTCAGTATCTTACCTCCATTATTTCTTGCTTCTCATCCACAGCAAAAATATTTGGTACCTCTCCTGTGTTTAAAATGCTGTCCACATCTTCTAAAAAGGCTTCATCCTTTATCTGAGCATCAGTGAGCAGGAACACCATTTTCTGGCCCTTTACTCCAGCATTCTTCATCAGGCGCTAAACAATACAAAATTTGCCTTCAAATAGAATTTGTTCTTTGTTCACACAGTTCTTTTTTCCATATAACAACAATTCAATGTGACCCAGAGCTGTCAAGTTACAGAAATATTGTAATATACACTTGGAATATTGCACCCAAGTTGTATTTCTTACTTTTATGGTTCTTTAATGGTGTTTTTGTGCTTTTTTGTAGCTTGACAGACCCATTGTTGTGGCATGGAAATAGCTACATGAAGATTCATTAAAAAAAAAGTGTGCTCCATGGAAACAATAACAGCATGCAGGTTTGAAATGACATGATGGTGAGGAAATTAACTATATAATACCTTAAGATCCTCTCTCCATTCATTCATGCCATAACTTTTGGATATCTCAGGCTGGAACAAAGTCATATTAGCCATAAAAGTAGCGAGCCTGGTGATGGACTGACGGCCGCTGCCTCCAACTCCAACCAACAGAGCATTTCCCCCAGGCTGTTTTAACACACGGCTGATCCTAGACAGGTGCTCTAGAACGTAACTGCACAAAACAAGGGAGTCAATCAATCAACAGTGTCAGACTTTAGATCTCTTCACACAGTACCTCTTATTGGAGAAATCACAGTATGTGACATTATGCACTTTTGAAAATTTACCGGAATATGACCAAGTTCATGCGGTTCTTGTGGGTTTGGTTGTACTCCTCCAGACAGGCTTCTACCACCCCACCAAAACGCTCAATGGAGGGAACCTCTGCATACAGCCTCTCACTTTCATCAACATCAGGGGTCATATAATCACCAAATAGCAAGTTCCGCATGTTCTCATCACAAAGCTAAGGAAAAATAATAATAATTCATCTTTGGTTTTACAGGGTCAGACGTCCCGTCATATTCATCACATTCATCAATTTCATAAGATATTAAGATAATATATACTAAATTATAGTTATGGTTACAGAATGAGGAAGCCTTGGATGTTTTTATACGTACGTTGTTACCATCCTTAAGATGTTTGAAGACTGTTTCAAAGTTCTCCTTGAAATGCTGCTTCACAATATTGTTTATGAGTGTGAAGAGCCAGGCTCGGTCCTGGTCGTCTACAAGGCGATCATAGAAGACGCGGTACACTTCATGTACAAAAAGCCGAATCATTGTTTGCTTGCTTGCAAGTGATTCCTTCTTCAGTAGCAGGCATCCCTGCACCACTCTTGAGAAATCTCTTAGGTTGAAAGTGTAATGAGACTTAGCTGGAGTGGGAAGGAGATTTTCTATGGCCTTTTTATAAACCTATTTCCCACAAAACACAGAATTAGAATAAAAGAGACTACAGCCAGAAAATAGCAATATATACTGTTCAAAATTTTAGGGTGAGTACGCTTTTACTTTTTAAAGAAATTAATAATTTTATTAAGCAAGGATGCATTTTTACATTGTTACAAAACATTTCTATCTCAAATAAATGCTGAGCTGTCTATTAATTAAAAAAATTCCTGGGAAAAAATCCATCATGTTTTCCACAAAAATATTAAGCAGCACAGTTGTTTTCAACATTTATATTAATAAGGAATGTTTCTTGATCATCAAATCAGAATATAAATCGATTCTAAAGGACCATGTGATATGGAAGACTGGAGTAATGACTGTTGAAAATTCGGCTTTGCATCACTGGAATAAATTACATTTTAAAACATCAAAATAGAACAATTATTTACATTTTTTTTAAATATAATATTATATAATAATTTTTTTTTTCACAATATTAGTATTTTTACTGAATATTTGATTAAATAAATGCAGCTTTGGTCCTATTGCGAGACTTTGTTCAAATTTTAAATATTTTAAATATCAAAATTTTAAATATCTTAGCAACCCCAAAATTTTAGCATACAGCATACATTTAACAGTATATATATATATATATATATATATATATATATATATATATATATATATATATATATATATATATATATATATATATATATATATATATATATATATATATATATATATTAATGCCCTCTTTACCACATGACTCACCTCAAGTGTTGCAGTTACTATCTGATTGCCAATTGTGAAACAGTCAGGTGGGAATTCATTGATCCGGAGGTAAAAGGACACAACGTTAGAGAAAATGCGCACCATGGTCTCATCGCTGAATGAATTGATGCTGCAGATGTTAAAATGGCGAAGGAAACGAGGAGTCACTGCATTCCTCCCACCACCAGGGGGGCCCATCGCAGAGATCAGTTGTATGTCCATAAGTGTGATTTTTGAAGTGTCCTTGAGATCATACCTACAACATAAGGACTTGATTATAACAGCAAAGCACATCAAAGAATCAAAAGGGCAGACTGATTTGTAGTATGCTGTAGGCTATATTTATAGTGAAGTGTATAGTGTAGTTTAGTTTACCAGTTCCCATGGTCAAAATACTGACGAAGCAGCTCAATTGGAGGTTGTGCACCAAACACCTCTTTTGCTGGCATATTCATGTCATCTACAAATATGATGCATTTCTTTCCCATGGGAGGTCCATACACTCCCTTTCGCCTTTTGTCTAGTCTGGACATAATAATGTTCTAGAGGATAGAAAGAGATGTAAAAATACCTCTAATAGATTCAGTGGATTCATTCTAATATATTGAAAAAATGGTGATTGTTAAGTGGTTACCTGGGTCTGACTGGCACTGGTGCGAGCTGAGAAGTTGATGAAGAAGGGAAGGAAAAGGTCTTTGTCGAGATTGTTCATTAATTTTTCTTTCACATAAACAGACTTTCCAGTGCCAGTAGGGCCAACGAGCAAAAGAGGCCTAAGTTCAATGGAAAAATAAGATGACAATATTACAAAATCTATAGCTTAACTATTAAAGGGAATGTTCACCCAAAAATTAAAATTCCCCCATGATTTACTCACCCTCAAGCCATCCAATGTGTAAATGACATTCTTATTTTAGTTATATTAAAAAAAATGTCCTGGTTAATCCAAGCATTATAAATGTCAGTGAATGGCAGCCCAAATTTTGAAGCCCCAAAAAAGGTTATCCATCCATTATAAAAGTAATCCACACGGCTCCAGGGGGTTAATAAAGACCTTCTAACTAAGGCTAAAACGATAAGTTTTTGTAAGAAAAATATCCATGTTTAACATGGTATTAATGTATATGTTAGGCTATAGTGTAAGCATTTTGAACTGTGTGTTACACTTTCTCCATAAGATGAGTATGCAAGGTGGTCCACCGTAAGGTAGATATTTTACTTTTTATTTTAAAGTTTTAAATATTCATATTTTTCTTACAAAAAACCATCGCTTCACTTCAGAAGGCTGGATGCACTTTTTTGGGCTTTAATGCACAAATGCCCAAATGTTGGGCTGCCATAATAATGCTTGGATTAACCAGGACATTTTTTAAAATATAACTCCAATTGTATCTGTATGAAAGAAGAACGTCATATACACCTAGGATGGTTTGAGGCTGAGTAAATTATGGGATATCTTTCATTTTTTTTAGTGAACTATCCCTTTTAAGGCTAAAAAGATTTGGTCTAATGCAGAGATATTCTATTATTATTAATATATAAAAAAATAATGTAACTCTAATCTGAATTAAAATGATTCTGTTAATAAAAAATATTCAAAATCAACAACAATTTGTCATAATTACAGCAGACATATCTTAGCCTATATTTGGGTGGGGGATGGGGGGTATAATGGTAATTGATTGAGAAGCACTGGTCTAATATTTGTCAAGATATTACAAAAGAATACTTACATCCCATGTTGAATGCAGAGATCCATTAGATAAGTGTATCGTACAGTGTCAATTGTGGGGACAATGATATCCTGTACTTTCGTATTCTTGTCCCCTAATGGTACATTTCTGATCGACTCATTCCAGTGCACCCAACGTCCTTTTCCTTTGAACTTAATTTGAAAGGAAGTTGTGGGGGAGAGAGACTGAAGTAATACGTCTCAAAATCTCATACTACTAAATTTGTAATAGTACCAACCTCATAATAGTAGTCATAGACAAGACCTCTCTCGTCAAAGGGACATTCCCATCTTGACACAGTAGCTGGTATGGGGTAGTCTTCTGCATTTCCTGAGATAATTTCCCTCAGAAACTGATCAAATCGACTGCAACTGTCTGTATCACAGCAACCACCGACAGACCACACCAGGGCAAAGGCAAAAGCTGCCTACATAGGCCAAAATTAATGTTTCCATTAAACTGTGTTCTGACAAGATGTACATACATTGTACCTTTTAAATGAATAATTACCATGATCCATGAGCGTATGTTTTTGTTCCCTGGGTCTTCATTTAAAGGTCCAGTCAGCAGCATCTCAAAGAGTCGTGCGAGAGACGCAACAGTATTACTGTTGCTAGTGGTAATGACCTCCTGGAATATGAAACAATGTAACTCAATGAGCTCCTACTGATTTGTTGACAACATCTAAGATCAAAATAATCTAACATGGTTATTTATAAAATTCACAGCGTAAAGCAATTACCCGGCATTGTTTGCGTAACAAAGCAAGTGCCGGAGGAAGTAACCACTCAAAGAGCTGCTGCAGTAGTGTGGAATTGTCTTCTGCCTGAAGTGGTTCAGGAAGTGTTCTCATCCAAGATAGTACCAGAGGAGACCATCCTAGCTGAGACGGCTCCATGTAGATCATTCCACAGCGACTCACTGTGGCTGGCTATTTCAGAAGTCAAAATTTGTTAGCATGCATAGATCATGAAAGCTGAAGTGGATTTGAATACGCTGTATATCTGGATAGTGCTGAGGTTTAATATCAAACACTGTGACTTACAGAGGCTTGCGACAAATCCATGGCCTCAAAAATCAGACTCATCTGATTGGACATCTGAATAATCTCCCCGCTCATGAGGCATAGCTAAAACGAAAGAGAATAGAGAATATATTTGACAATATATATTATATAATCCTTTCTTTTTTATATAATATTTCATATAATCATACATAATTCTATATAATATACTTGCCTTCTTGTTGTCATCCAGCACAGTGTTCATGCTTTCAATCCACAGCGTGTCTATGGGGCCATCAAACACTACCCATTTCCTGTCTGGGGTCTCACTGGAGGCAAATTCTCGAAAGGTGTTTGCCACAATCCCATCAGTCCACTGATCAAACATTAACGAACAGGTGAAAAAATGCACAAATACACAAATGGTTAATTTTTATAATCTGTCTGATGTAGAATTCAAACACTCACCTCATGGGACACAGGATCGAACTGACCAAACAGTTGACCCATGGTAATAGATTTAGGATTGACAGTTTGGTACACAACTTTTTCTTCTTCATTATAACCCCACTCATTCATCAGGGTCAAAGTATCAGCAAGTACATGAAGTACTTTGGTTTTTCCAGCAAATGGTTCTCCGACAAGCATAAACCTATGGAATATTTTAAGAGAATTTAGTTTTTACCTTTCCATTGAATAAAAATCCTCTTTGATAGAATAAAAAGAAAATGTAATGTAATAATATAATATATATAAAAAAGTAATCACCATGTAAATGTAGAAGAATGACTACTGTATTATAATATTACTATTAATATTAGTGTTAAATAAAACTAGTTGGGATAGTTCACCCAAAAATTTAAATTATCCCATGATTTACTTGCCCTCAATCCATCTTAGATCTTCTTTCAGACTAATGAAATTAGAGTTATATTAAAGAAAAATGTCTTGGCTCTTCCAAGCATTATAACTTGTTAAATATGGATATTTTCCTAACAAAAACCCATCGATTCGCTTCAGAAGGCCTTTATTAACCCCCCAGAGCCATGTGGATTACTTTTATGACTATGGAGGATGGATGGATGGATGGATGGATACACTTTTTGGGCTTCAAATTTTGAGCTGCCATTCAATGCCATGATAAAGCTTGGATTAGATTTTTTTTTTTAATAACTCCAAATGTATTTGTCTAAAAGAAGAATGTCACATAGACCTAGAATGACTAGCGGGTGAGTAAATAATGGGGCCATTTTTATTTTTGGGTGAACTTTCCCTTTAAATGGGTGATGAATTGAGAAATCAACTTTCCCTTGAGCTTTCGATATGTAAAAGGTCATGGTAATATAAAAATATCCTGTAAGTTTCAGAGCTGAAAACTTCCTTGTTAGTCAAAGAAAAGCTTTTATAGACACCAGGCTCAGCAAACGGTCCTGTGCTTCACACTGACGTCAGTGCTCGACAAAGCACCGCCTCTACAGAATTTACAGCGCGTCTAATCCAGTATCCTCGCCCACCGACTCATGGAGGGTTCGTGTTAGCTGGTCAAAAACATTAAACATGCCGAGGAAGATAGAAATATATTGTGCTATTCCTGGTTGTGGTAAGAACACAGTCGCTGCGTAAGCTTCCTTCGGATCCTAATATTAGGAATGAGTGATTGAATTTTTAATAAAGTTCCAGCTCACATGGGGAAGACAGTTTTCTGTTCACTTCAGTTCACTGCGGAATCGTTTGTAAACAAATCTCAGAGTCGATGCTGGATTTGGATCCGACAGGAATGGTGCAACACAATTATCTGAGTAAAACGTGTTTTTATATGTGATAGTGTTGCATTGTTATAGATCGTTTTGCTTATGTGTACGTGTCTAACAGAGCATACCTTTAGTACGCTGGACTCAGACACATATGGGCCAGGGCTCGCAAAGCCCAGCAGGCCGATAAATCCCTTAGTATTCCGTTCTTGTTCTGCTATTCTCTCTCTCTTAGTCTCTTTCAAGTTGACATCTGAAGGTTGGCATGCACGCGCGCGCACGTGTATGTGTGTGCGCATGGTTCACGCTTATATCTTCCGATCTTGCGGGCCATGTGTAATATAAAAATAATAGTCCAATCAAACACAGGTCAATGAGAAATAAATCATTGTGTTTGTTTGATAAAGACGTTTACGAGCCCTGTGGTCGAGAGAATCATTCTGGTTGACGCTTCACACTCATTCTCTCCTCTCCATCATGTGAACTGACAGCGGAGCTTAAGCTCATTGAATATGCAAATCTTATCCAATCCTAGCCGTGGGTGTTTACTTCCAAGTCTCCAGTGCGTCACGCCCATCAGAACCCAGCGTTTTGGAGAGAGCCTCAAAACCATTGTAGAAAATAACCCTTTTTTAAAGTTTTAATTACTTATTAGTTATGATGTTTTTGAATGTAAAAACCACACAAACATCATTAGTTGACCTCAGACAACAGTATAAAAAAAGAAAAAAAGCCAGTTCATGACACCTTTAATCTTACATGTGCAGTTTTTTTGTCTGGCATGTTTTACATATTTTATATCACCAGTATTTTTGATAAGGAAATACCCACTTACCCATGACGAACTATCATCATCTCATAAGTTTGAATCATTTTGTCCAGGAAAGCCGTGACAGGTTGCACATTGTGCTTTTTGCAGCATTTTTGAGCACATTCCAGGAACAACTAGTGCACATGAACAAAGATGTAATTGAAATTAGCAATCTAAATGAGAAACTAAACACACAAGCAGAAGCATACCTTATAATCTGCCACAGGCAGAGAAATTCCTGGAAACAGGTCACTGGTGATTCCATTGAAAAGAGGGATATCATGGGAGAGAAACTTAGGCTCATTGACATCTTTGATGGACCGGAGAAGCTAGCAACAGAATGAGGATGATGTATCAGATTTCATCCAACTTAGGGTAAAAGAATCTATTCTAACTATTCTTTCATTTCATTTACTTACAAGCATATCCTCATTTTCATCTGGAAATTTGAGTTTGAGGTTGCCAGCAGCCACCAGCACTGCTTTAACAGCTCTCATACCATAGTCATAGTGAAACTGAGAAGATAGCTGCTCAGAGCACAGCCTGTAGGTCATCACAATCTTCACTGAGAGAGGCTTAGCATTGAGGAAGCCATACGAGTATAAGGAGATCTCAGCGATCAGTGCATAGTTGGGCACCATCATGGCCACCGTTCTAAACAAGACCTGATTAACATGAAAACAGAACAGTATAGTTAAAGCTACATCGGACAGCCAGATGTTAATGAAACAAACTACACATAATAAAATCAAATAAAAAACACCTTAAGGTTATCAGGAAGTTCAGATCGCCCAGCGTATCCAGGGTTCATGGTGATGGCGACAAAACAGTTGGGGTTGAGGCGTAACTCTGTGCCCTCAAAGTCAAAATATTCAAGTTTCATTTCGATGGCCCTCTGAATACACAGGATCTGCTGAGCCACCACTGACAGAACCTCCAACTCAATCCGGTTAAATTCGTCAAAGCATGCCCAGGCACCAGAAGACGCCAATCCCTTAAAGAACTAGGAAATATAGTCAGGCAACTGATGACTTAATACAAAAGTTTTCATGTTATTCACAGAGCCCATTGAGTAAAGTATAGAAAAACTCCTAATGAAATTAGTGTAAGAGAAAACCATGCTGAAGTTTCTGAACAATAACCAGCTTTATGTTTGAAATATAAAAACTGTCACCTTCCCCATGGCTAGGTAGTCAAGGCCATCTGAGCAGTTAAACACCACACATTGAACAGCAAGGGCTTTGGCCAGATCTTTGGTGGTTTCAGTTTTGCCTGTGCCTGCAGGTCCCTCAGGAGCTCCACCCAAATTCAAGAAAAATGCTCCAATCTTTGAAAGAGTACAATCAGCCTGATATCAAAAAATATTTATACCTCAAACTAATCACAAATATTATAAATATGTAGCTAGCATGATTAGCATCAATTTGATTATTGCTGCAGATTGAATACTTTGTCACAGCTAAATATTTTCTGTATTCTCATTATAGAATAATAAATAGCATAAAATAAATTAGCCATTTAATATACCAAAGTTCGGTAGCATCTGTCTGTTAGTGGTGTGATGACCAAGCGAGGAGAGTTTCCAAGGTATTCATAAGCATACTTGACATCACAGTTTATAATGCGGACACGAACATTGTCATTAGCCCAATAGTAACGCAGCTGGGCAAGCCACTGGAAATCTGTCTCACTTGAAACACCTGAAATGGATATTAAAAAAAAAAAACACAATACAACACATTAATAATAATGTATTACATTAAAGATCACTTTTCTAAATGTTTTTAACAAGATTGCAGAATGATTTACTATATAAACAACATAATATCAGAGCTATAAACAAGAGTACCTTTCTCTTTCATCTCCATGATAACATCCCTGGCATGCACATCTATGGTCACTAGGGCTCCAAGAGTGGTGCGTGTCTGCTTGGGCAGCTTCCCCCTCACCAACTCTACGATATCGTTCAGCTGATTCTGCAGCTGATCGTAGTAGTTCTTTAGACCCTATGAAATCATCAACATATTAGACAAATAGGAAAATAAGCACAGAATTCAATGGTCCAGTGATATTTAGAGTGATTTCCTTACATTAGCTCCACTCCTGATGGCCTCATGTACCTCCAGTGTCCAGTACATCTGAGAAGTACAGAGGACCACTTGTCCAGGCCACTCACGTACCCACTGACTCCTTTTAGTATCTGGATATGCCTGAACACAGTAGTCACAGTAACATGGTGCATACATTATAATAAAGATATCAATTGTATACAAAAGGTGCAAGTAGGAACATGAGTTTTACCAGCCTGGAGTGATTAATGACATCCCTGATGCTTCTCAGCATTATGTCTTCCACCTGCAACAACCACTTTTCCACAGCTCCTCGAGCTTCAGAGGTAGAGATCCTCTCGATGAGCTCCACACGCTCCCCCTCACTGCTGTACATGGCCTGGATGTCCAGGTTGGGCAGGAAGTCCAGTTTGGCAATGCCCTCAAAGCATTTCTTTAAGTGAGGTTGTACTCGCATGGGATCTTTGGTTTCTGAGAGAATCTCCAGCATCTCATCATTTGACAGGAAAAAGAATCTACAAAGTGTGAAAATTATTATTAATAAATATGTAGGTTATATGCCATGCTAGTGTAATAGTATGATGAGGTGCACTAACTCAAAGGTGAAGTGTGCAGTACTTTTACCTAAAATTAGAAATATTTAAATTGTTTTCCTTAACTTAAATAAAGCACATAAATAAAAATATTAGCTAATTTAGCCACACACACACACAAAAAAAAAACATAAATGAAAATAAGAAACGTTGCCTTGGCAAATGAATTAAATAAATAAAAGAAAGTGAAATAATAATAAAAAAATAAAAGAAAATAATGATTTGCTAAAATAACACTGCAATTGTGTAGTATCACCAAATGGAACTGCAAAAATAAAATAATTTTCAAACATGTTTCCCAAACTAAACTCCTGTCTACCATTGGTCAGCAAAACCATAGCCCCACACCTAACTCACATCATTGGTTAAAGGGTTAGTTCACCCAAAAATTAAATTTCTTTCATTAATGACTCACCCCAATGTTGTTACACACCCGTAAGACCTCCGTTCATCCTCGGAACACAGTTAAAGATATTTTAGATTTAGTCCGAGGCCTTTCTGTCCTTTGAATGTAAGTGTATGCACACTTTGCTGTCCACGTCCAGAAGGTACTGAAATAAAGAATCAAACGGTCATGAATCAGTGTATTGATTCATGATTCAGATCGCCATTGTCACGTGATTTCAGCAGTTTGCCAGTTTGACAAGCGATCCGAATCATGAATCAATACGCTGATTCATGACCGTTTGAATCTTTATTTGAGGAACACGGAAGAGAAGACAATGCTGAATAAATTCGTAGTTTTTGTTATTTTTGGACCAAATGTATTTTCGATGCTTCAAAAGAGTCTAACTAACCAACTGATGTCACATATGGACTACTTTGATGATGTTTTCATTACCTTTCTGAACGTGGACAGCAAGTGTGCATACACTTACATTCAAAGGACAGAAAGCCCTCTGACTAAATCTAAAATATCTTAAACTGTGTTCCGAGGATGAACGGAGGTCTTACGGGTGTGGAACGACATTGGGGTGAGTCATTAATAAAAGAAATTTCATTTTTCAACTAACCCTTTAAGCCAGAGTTGCTGTGCTGAGACAAAAATCTACTTATAAATGGATAATTTTAACATTAACAAAATTCCATACTCTAGTTTGAAACATGCAACTTTTTAAATATATTACCGTGGAAAAAATAATCTTTTCTTTTCAAGGTATGCATTTAGGCCCTTCATAATGTTCTCAAGGAGATTGTAGGACTCTTGCAGTCTTTCGAACAAGCCAGGAAGTGAGGTTGCAGGTAGAATCTGTGCAAATGGGAGGATTTTTTTGTATTAGTTTCTTTAAAATAAAATAAAACCGATGAATGCTAGCCCATGAGCAAATTTTATTATTTGTATTTTGTTTAATCACCTTTGGGTCCTTCACACAATGCGTCATAACCTCCCTCCAGTGTTTGTTTACAATCTGGAAGAGACGGCCCTCCTCAGGCATCTGCTTCATTATATCCTCTGAGCTGAAGATGGGCTCCAGGTATAGCCACTGATGTTGTACCTTCAGCCACTCATCTATAGTGTCTTGGATACGGATCAAACGCTCCTCCCAGGCCTGGTTTGAATCATTAAAAATTAGTCTTTCTAAATTAACTCAGTATCCCTCGAATTTTCAATCTTTTTTTTTGTTTTTTTTAACTGACTTGAAATACCATCCTTCAACAAGCTCACCTTAATTTCTGTCTCGAAAGGCTTGATGAAAGGAGAGCCTCTCATGGTTTGGGTTTTCACTATCTGGTCATCTAGCATGGTTTGAATCTCATCCACAGAGGAGAGAATGGACACACCAGAGTCCCTGTATGGATGATAATGAAATGACACCGTTTCCCAAACCTCCACCATATTCTGCATGGCTCTCTCCAGAGCGAATTCCTGAAAGTGAAGAGTTTCAGTGTCAGTTTTGTCTCTTTACGGCATATAACTGCACCAAATCATCTGGGTTGTATTACTTTGCTGGCTCCTGCGCTGATGCTCTCAAACAGTTCCAGGTACGGAGTGAGGTTCTGTTTGAGGATTTTGCGCAGAGTGCTGCCAGAATCAGGGGTCAAGTCATGGCCCGCGACTTCTGACATTTGCTCCCAATGTCTGGGTCTGATGCCGGGGTTACACAGGATAGACACCATTGGAATGTACTCCTAAGAATATAAAACATATAAATTCAGTAATTTATCTTCCTACATGTAATTCCATGAGGGTGAGTAAATGATTGTTCATTTTTGGAGGAACCAATCCTTTTATGTGTAGG
Organism: Pseudorasbora parva; assembly: GCF_024679245.1. Taxonomy (NCBI): domain Eukaryota; kingdom Metazoa; phylum Chordata; class Actinopteri; order Cypriniformes; family Gobionidae; genus Pseudorasbora; species Pseudorasbora parva. Next base: position 25,463,281 of record NC_090177.1, on the reverse strand, counting down.
GAGGAAACACTACCTTGAACTCTTTGACCTGCTCTATAACAGTTGAACAGATGTCAATAGTGGCATTTTCCCGTTTGATTTCCTCTTCATCTTTGGGCTGCCTCTTTTTTCCTGCTTTTTTCTCCTTTTCTTGCTCAGCCTTCTTTTGTTTCTGCTGGAAGAACTTCAGCATCTTGTATATTTCTCTGATGTACTCCTCAACCTCCAGCTCTATACTCTCACCATCCAAATCCAAGAAAGAGCCGTCCATCCATCTACACTCAGATGACAAGAAAAGATAGCATTCTTTATAACACAAATCAAGTTCTTGGAGAGGAAAAGAAAAGTGGAAATAAAGTGATGCATTTCATAATTATGGATCAGAGGAACATGAATCTGCAAACCTCTTTCTTGTGCGTTGCCATTTCAGAACTAAGTTGAATAGCTTCTGATAGGGCTCAATAGTTTCCTTGAGCACGTCAACCTCTGGGTATAAGGTTTGGTCCCAGTTGTAAAGGGCTTCTTCTTTGTTGATAAAGACAATTAATTCCTCAATGTCCTGGATCCTTTTCTGCACTTGTCTCACGTCAGTAGCATACTGGATAGGAGAGGAAGTATCGCAATACTATCTTTAAGAAGTCCAATAATCATGACAGGTTAGATCAAATAAATAGTTTAGCCCAAAAAGTTTTTTGCCTTCATGTCATACCAACTATTTATTTACTTTCTTTCATGAAATACATCAGGAGATCTTAAACACAATGTCCAAGCTTATGTTTTCCATTCAATAAAATTGATGGTGGTGATGCACAGACGTTCTGCCTGACAGATATCCATTTTATGTTCTAAGGCAGGGGTTTTCAAACCATTCATGGAGCCTCCCCAGCACTGCACATTTTGGATGTCTCCCTTATTAGACACACCCAGCTCAGGTTATGGAGTACTAAACTAATCAGCTGATGAGTTAATACAGCTGTGTTAAATAAGGGAATGGTTCCAGGAATGGTTTGAAAACCCCTGTTCTAAGGAATATGGGATTGAAATGATGTGACTGACAAAATGTCCATTTTGGATGAACTATTCCTTTAACTGGACAAATAAACTGAAGATTTAAGTTTGTAATATACCTGTTGAATCATATCGACTTCAGAGCACTCTGCAAATTCCTCCATCCTGCGGCCTACTTTCTCTAGTTCCAGCAGCATTTTCTCTCTTCGACCCATAAGTTCCTGCTGACCCTTTTGCTTGGCTTCGTCCATCACCTGTAAATATGTGTGTAAGTCCTTCTAACAGAAAACTTAAAGTTTCTATACTTGATATTTATTCAAATCCATCCTTGGACATTTATTCAAAATATCACCTCATCACTTTGATCGAAGATCGAGTGAATGTTTTGTGGCCAGAGCACTACTGTGGCATTCAGTACAAGGTGCTCTTCATCAAATATATGAACATCCATCAAATAATTCATCCTGTGTTGCGTTTCCTGGAAAAAAGTATTTGAAAAAGTAACCACTTCAATAGTGATCCATACTAAGAACATGTAAACGTAAAGCTCTGAGGTACCCACCATTATCTTCTTGTTGAGCTCCTCGGTTTCCTTGGTTTTCACCTGATTCATGTAAGTAATCATTTCTATCATGTCCTCTGTTGTTTCAGGGACATTCAAAGCCCTGTCCCGAATGGCCTCAAACTCTTTACAAATCCTGAAAAAACAAAACAAGTGTATTATAAATACAAGTTTTGGAAGACATAAAGGTGAATAAATGACAATGTTCATTTTGTTCAACAAATGACACGTTCATTTTGAGGTGAACTACTGCTAACACATTGGCAAAACAATGATCTTACTGAAGACTGCATTGACGGTGTGAGCTGACGAGCTTGCCCACAAAGATTTCGGAAAGGGTTTTCGCTTTCTTTGCAAGACCTTGTTTGAGCTCCTCACAGTCCAGTCGCACCATGTCAAAATGGATCAAAGAGGGAAGACTAGATATCTCTTGCGACAGTGCCCGAAACCGTTCCACTTGCTGACATGCGACCATTTAAAATGTAAGAATACACAGACATATAGTGTAAAACTGATTAAACACAAAACAATAAAAGCAAACACCTTAGTATATAATTGAAAACATATTACCATTCAAAAGTTTGTGGTCAGTAAGATTTCATTTTTCTTTTGAACAAAATTAATAAGAGTTCTACATTGTATATATGACAATGCTAGAAATAAAAAAATAAATTTTAAATAAATGATTACTGTTTCCACAAAAAATATTCTATACAATATACTGTTTTCAACATTAATAATAATAATAAGAAGAAAGGTTTCTTGAGCAGCAAATCAGCATATTAGAATGATTTCTGAATGATCATCTGACACTGGAGACTGGAATAATGATGCAATTTTTTTTAACTTTACCATCACAGGAATAAATAAAATATATTAAAAATAGAAAACAGTTATTTTAATAATGATATAATATTTTTTCTGTATTTGTGATCAAATAAATAAAGCATAGGAGAGTTCTTTCAAAAAGAAAACTATTTAAAAAATCTTACCGACCCTAAACTTTTGAACAGTAGCGTACATGATGTATTAAAAAATAAATTTGAGCAGACCTTAGTGTACTCATCGAAAGAATGCTCTTCTTCCATTAATTTTTCCACTTGAGACTGTGCCACCCCATTGACTAACCAGTCATAGTTGTCAACTAAATAATATCAATGATAAAAGATACACAAATAATTCAGCAGAGAATAGAAGTCATAAAGCACATTGCTAACATCTATGTGGTTTCAGCACATTGCTATGTGGTTGCTAAGGCGTTGCTAGGGTGTTTTGGGATTTGCTTACTCACCATAGCTCTGGAAGTGTTTGGCAGGTCCATCCAAGTTCATCTTTACAGCATTCCTAAGAGTGGCCTCTGCCCACATCTGAACATGATCTGAAAGTTTGGCATCCACTACAGAAACATTGCCCTCTGCCAGCCATGACTGGATTGTCTGTACATTCTGTGGGACAGTTTGGACTTAATATCCAACATAGATCGATCCAATTTTTTTCATATAAACAGAATAATTGACACAACATTATATTTCCCAACCTGCATGGTATTGCTGATAAGGTTTGCAATTTCAAGTACAGCCTGCTCTAGATCATGAAAACTAGGATAAAAATCCATCTTCTCGTCATCAAATATTAAGTCCATCTTGAACAGTGGGAGTTTGCTGATGTTGAGGGGATCGAACAAGCTGACGAAAGCCACCACACTTCTCTCAACTAGAGCCTTTAGCTAAAAGAAAACCAAAAGGTAAACAAAACCAATTATTCATTTACCTCTAGGCAACAAAAACACCAACTTTTGGAAATGAATCTCATGGTTACCGGTAGCAGATATGAAACTGCATGGAAAACAATACTCAGCAGCTCACCTGATTGGATATAAGGGTTGAGGCGCAGTTGTAAAAGGAGTCAAGCTTTTTGGGTTTGACTTTCTGCAGAGTGCCTTTGCTGGTGAGCAGTTGAATGACGTCAGGGAACCAGGCTTTCATGAGTGTGTTCTCGACTCTCTCACACTCCACAGCCACTTTGTTCTTCAGACTCTCACAGTCTACAGGCCCTGCAGACCTTTATCACAGATTTCAAGATGCACATTACTCATTCACATTTCAGTTCATATGAATATTTATGAATAATATAGTTTTAATATAGGTGTGACTGTCCAGAGTTTGCAAAAAAACCTCTCATTAAAAGGCTAATATTCTTTTAAGTAGTTTAATTATTACACATTTATTATTTCTTAAAAGTAGTTTTGTATTTATTTTATTTTATTTTATTCATATTTAATAACTTCAGCCAAAGGAAGTCATGTAGGAAGTAATTTTACTGTCTTGTGGCAAGAAAAACATAAAAAGAAACAGGAAGTTAGATCCTCATGACTAGTGTATTTAAAATGTATGGAAAATATTGTTTTTCTTTCTTTTTCATGATTGCACAACTTAACTTTTTTTTTTATGACTTAAATACTTTTAACAATGTTTGAAACCAACATGAATATAAAAGACACATACTTGTGCAACTTGTGTTTTGATTTTCAAAAGATTTCCAAACATCATTAAGAAGTACCTGCAGTCTGAAAGATCAATAAGGAGCAGGTGGGAGAATGTGCTGTAGCAAATTTCAAGGACACTCTTCATAGCTGGATGCAATATGTGTAGATTTTTCTGTATCTCCTTTTGACTCTGCACAAAACTGTCATGCCATGGACAAGAGAAATCTAGAATCCTGGTGGAGCAAAACCAAGATTGTAAATTGTAAGACACTTTATAAACTGGCCATATTAAGGTTTTTATTATAAACTTGAGCAGACTTACTTAGCAGATCTTTTGCTCTCTTGAGAATTTGTGTCAATTGACTGTGGATCTTTTAGTATAGTGCTTACTAGAAAAAACATTAATAACAACCTAATAAAAAAACAGTATATCCAGTTTCTTCATAAAAACTTTAAAACGTACAAAAAACAGAACACAAACAAACTACAACTTGTATTATTTTCTGTAAATCTAGTCATTTTCTGGACAATTAATCACAAGAGAAAAATAAGTTAGCAGGACCAATGTGATTTTGAATGACCACTTTGAGATTATCTAGACAACGTCAATGAAAATGTGATGTTTTTAATGTGATTATTTTCCAGAGCAGCGATTGGACTCACCTCTGTGCTTGATCATGACTCTGAGATAGGTCTCAGCGACCTCCTTGCATATCACTTCGAGCAACTCTTGTCTGCCGGGCCCCTGACGGAGCCGATGTGACACGCGGGCCAACATGGCATCTAGCCACTGTTGCTGAAATGGCGCGACAGGACTTTTCTCAACACACTCTTTCAGGAACAAGTAGTTCATCTACAAGGAGAATGTGGAGGGAAAAGTATAAAACACAATTAAATAAAAAGATCCACCATATAAAAAGAGGATAACTGTGGGGTAAAATATAATAGCATACATATCGTTTCCTCTCTTCAGTGGTCATCTGAAGAATAAAATTAAATGACATTATTAACCAATACAATGCATCTATATTAAACAACTTAAAGTGTGTGAGATGTATGATCAAGTAAAACGTTCATACTGTTGCGGGAATCTCTGGTTCAGATGAAGGAGATGCCAGTCCAGCTTTCTTGTCGTGAATGTAAGCTTGCATTGCCCTGTCAACTCTAACACAATTGCAGTTATCCTTTTACAATCTGACTCTAGTATATTATAAAACACCCAATTACATAAATTTTAATTAAATACATTCATTTCAAGCATAATCCTGAGCAGTAATATCCTGATCTTTTTTTAAATATAAAACTAAAATAAATAAAAAATCTATTTTTTTAAATATTTTTCTTCACATGCTGTTGTTATGACCATGCATTAATTAAGTGATCACTTATTTGATTGTATAGCCTACAATAAAACTTGATTACAAAAGTGAAACACTATTTGCTCAATATACACTTCAAAAGTTTAGAAAGTCTCTCCCGCTCATCAAGGCTGCATCTATTTAATCAAAAATACAATAAAAACAGTAATATTGTGTAAAATTATAACAGTTATAAATTATAATTATAACAGTTTTTTATATTAATATATTTTAATGTAATTTATTCCTGTGATGGCAAAGCTGAATTTTCAGCATAATTTTCAATATGTATTATATTATTGCAGTCTACTCCAGTCTTCAGTGTCACATGATCCTTCAAAAATCATTCTAATAGGTTGATTTGATGCTCAGGAAACATTTATTTTATTATTGATGATTATATGATTATTATTATTACCAGCGCTGAAAACGTTTTAAAAGATATTGTGGAATGTATATAATATTAAAAAAAGAAAAGAAAAATAATGTATTAAATAAATATTTTCTAACTTTATAAATGTCTTTACTGTCAGTTTCGATAAATTAAACGCACCCTTGTTGAATAGTAGGTTAACGTTAACCTACATATTTATATATATATATATATATATATATATATATATATATATATATATATATATGTGTGTGTGTGTGTGTGTGTGTACGTAAGTTAGACCATAAAAACTTTTGAACGGTAACATTAGTGTCTATTTATAATGTTCAGTTAAACCAAACAAAATTATGTTAAATGAAAACGCATTAACAAAGAATAAAACAATAACAGCAATTAAATGCACCAACTAAGCTCTTACATCATGTTTTGGAGCTGTTGTCGCTGTTCCTTGCTCCTTCTGTGTCGCAGGAGTTTTCTCCTCACGGCCAGCCTGCTCTCTGGAAGGCCTGACTCTTTCTCCGGGACCGGAGGGCTTGGGATAGGAGGCAGAGCATTGTACCTCCTCAAACCATCCTCCTCCCGAGACCTAAATGCCCCTGATGAGGTCGGCATTTCAGCGACTGAAAGAAATTAAGATATTTGTTCCGTTTAAATATATATATTAAATATATATTAATGTGTTTTAAAAATCGTTCGTATTGCAAGGGTAGTACGTAAAACAAACTCTAAAGGAAAGTTTTGAGTTCATACCTAAATTAATTACAGATCGGTTTTGATGTGATGATTACGCATTTTGCCGTTTATCGTAGTTTTGACACGTCATTCGTAGCTTAAGTTACTCCTAACGGTATTTTTTTGAGATCCTTGATCCAAACTGATACAAGTTTGTTTGCAATTGGGGAATTTCCGTCAACAGATGGGTTACCATGGGTGCACAATCGGAAGTGCTTTGTTATCAGCGAACACAAGAAGCACATTGGAAGGTCAGAGAGATATCTCTTAAAGGTATAGTTCACCAAAATAAATAAATAAAACGTCTTTCCAACCCTGTATGACTGTCTTTTCTGTGTTGCAAAAGTATATCAGTTAGGATAGCCTACATGTTGAGCAAAATACAGTCGCCATTCACTTTTATTGTATGGCTAAAAAGATTCAGTTAAAATACTGCAAAGGATGAATTAGGCTGTCAGACCCTAACTTCTCATTTTATGTTTCTCAGAAGTCATGCCATGCGGGATTGGAACACCACGAGGTTGAGTAAACAATGACAATAAACCTGTTTTGCCATCTAAAATGATTCAATATAGGCTATGTTGAGATGTTCTATTTTATGTTTCACATTGTTCTTCTTTTTTTTAAAAATAGAACTAATTATTTTCATTCCTAGTTATATGTAGACCGTCTATATTAACCCTGTAAAGCCTGACAAATTAAATCTTTTGCTAGATTTTTTTTAATGGAACAATTTATTGAACCTTTAGAAAAAAATCTTAAATCCTACAAAAAGTTTGTATATGTGTTTTATGTTTTGTATCATTTATATTAGCAAAATTAAGATGCCATTCTGTTGCTAATAATGTAACTCAATAAGATCTTTATAGTAGATTTGCATAATAAAATGCATATAACTATCAGTCATCACCCTATATCTTTCAATATATCGTATTAAGAGGATATTAAAATGCTTCGTTTTATGATCGAAGCTCTGTATATTTTTATTGGGGGGTCTAAACATATAATGCAATGACTGAGAGAGCGTGACACATTTTAACATAATATAAAATTATTCTACAAAAATTATATATAGATAATAAAGTTGCTTCAGTCCAGTAAGTGGCCATTTTAAAATATTACCAACAATAGTAATTAATATTTTAAAACAAACTTATTCTTGATTTTTATACAGTAAAAAGACACATGCATAACAACCTGAAGGTGGACATTTTTACAATTATACCAAAAGGCCTTTTACTTGCTAAAAAGAATATGAACTAAGAAAACATGTATTAGATTGTGTAACAGGTTTTTCAGCAGTTTTGATCATGTTGATCATTTAGAAACTCTCATAGCACATGATATGGTAGGCTTTAGATTGAAATTTGTACATTAGCATTTTTTCTTTATCCATGTATTATTTATGATACCTTTGATGCTTTGCATGTTCTGATGTGGATGTCAAGAATAAGCGAGTATGAAGTATGCATTCATCACTTGTGATATTTAATAAAAGTTGACAGGTTGAATTTGTGAACATACACACCACAAGATGGCAACATTTTCCCAACATCATTACAATTAGATGCATGGTATGATTAATGTGGTGCTGGTAGATGCCCTGTAGTTTAATTACCTTCCGAGAGATCCTACTTAGTCTGTCTGGGTGTGAACAGTCTGGGTGTGATTCATTTGCAGCCACTGTGGTCCAGTAAACGTCCTTGCCCTGAAAATGACTCCTCGTGTAAGCAAAACCATAATAAAGGGTGTCTGGGGACATAACAGCCTGGGTGCTTCCAGATCAGTTAGCAATAACATTAGGCGTCTTAAATGACAAACTAAATTTGGCCTTGAAATAGGCCCCTCATGTGTTAGTAGTTTATCTTTAGAACTGAAAAAACATGTTTTGCTTGTTCTGCAGTGTCTAAAAGACAAAGGAAGCTATTAGCATGTTCCGTGCCCTTCTTATTCCATTATGAATAAGCAGCACAACACATTAGTCTATGCTGCATTTCACTGTATTAAGGCCAGTGTGGAGGCGACATTAAAATAGTTCTGTCTTACCCAATGAAGATGACTGACAGTTGTCACTTTGCTTATCAATCTCACTGTAAGCACATTCAAGGCAAATGACCCACTTGGCTCACTAAAATCCCTCTGCTGGCATTCATTTACACAATACAAATCTAGATTGTAAGATGTTGACCACAAACATAGAACAAATCTCTAGCTTTTTTAAAGCATGTTCAATGGGGTCCATGATGACGTTCATTCTATAGACAAAAACATTTAAAACTTCTTTTGTGCACAGAAAAAAGTCATAGGCCTACAGGTTTGGAACGACATGGAGGTGAGTAAAAAAAAAAATCGAGTGAATTATCCCTTTGAGATTATTATGCCTTGTGGAGATTGACAAAGGGGTTTCTACTATATTTAATTCATGTTGGTTATCAAAGTTTTCAGTGTAAATCTAGGTCAGTTGTCATGACCTTTAATTGAAACAAAATCACACTCTCAACTAATTTTTAGCCGTGCCAGATATCAAGTGGTTATGAAACTGGGCTCCTGGGACTAGAGTTGAAACACATAAACCCCTTTGCTTGAGGTTGGCCGGCAGCTACTGTATGTTTGTATGAGACAGAGGGTGCAGAAGAGAGAAAAACGATAGGGGAGGGGTAGAAGAGTGTGTGTTTGTGAGAGAGAGAGAGAGAGGGTGTGGGGAGAGAGAAAGGCTGCAAGAATGAAGGCTGTGAGGCGAATGACGCACGACAATCTCCCCCCTGCCCACTGATTGGCTGCGCCAGCCGCTCGTCAGAGAGCCCAGGTTTAGGGATGTGCGTTCAGAGCAGATTATGAAGCAGACCTCATCTCTGGCAGTCTCGTCAGATTGTCTCAATGGCTAAACACAAGCTTTTCCTGTTTTTTTCCCTGTTACTGTGTGTGTTTATCTCTCTGTCTTTGCCCTTCGATCAAGTGCCTGCGATCCTGGACAGGAGGTAAGAGCTGCGCTTTCAGCTCTAGCGTGGGGAGGGGGAATGGGGCAGTGATGCTGTGCAGCTGATGCACTGTCTTAGTCTTTTACAGTGGGCAAGAGACACCAAGAAAATGCGCTTTATTAGGAAAATGCTGAAAGAGCATTCGTGGAGCTCATTAATTCGTTTGACGTACGTGGGCTCTAGATTGAGAGTGTGTTGTTGTTCTGCTGCAGTTTTTCTTCTCTGTAAGTACAAGACATTCAAACATGGCTATGACAATGGGACAGCAGGCAGACCCTATCCAGTGTCTGTAGGAGTCAGTTTACAGATGCTACTCCAAGAAACAAAAGAACGAAGTGAGATTCCAATGGACTGGGTATATGAGCATCTTTGAATATACTCAGTCAGTTTATTGTTAAATTTGACAGTTGCTGAATTCCTTTACTTATATCAAAGTTGGAATAGCATAAATATGTTAATTTGGTTACATTTATTTATTTATCAGTTATTGGCTCATCTGATATATGAGAGTTGGTAAAAATAAAATATAATGTTATGAGTAATTTATTGCTCACCACACAGGATAGAGCTGGTTTAAATTTAAATTGAAGTGAAATTAAAAAAATTCAAATTTCACAAAAAATTCTCAAAATAAAATTTAATTTCAATTTTACAGCTGACGTGTGTGTGTATAATCTAACTTTTTATATATTTTAAATGAGATATTTACTGTATATATTAAGTTAAACATCAGCAAACTTTAAAATTATTTAGTTTATCTCTTTGCCTGGATTATGCTTGATTTGTCACATTAAATATTTCAAATTTTTTATGAGCATTGTAATTTTTTTATTTTTTATGAATACGATGCAAGTTTAGGTTTTTGGCAGTTATTTAATCAAAGAGCCAAAATTCAATTTAAAGAAGCAGGAGGTTATTGTTTTGATATCAGTTTTCTATATTCAAATATATGAATAATACACAATAGAGATCGAGATGTCTTCCTTTACTTCTGTAAACTGCAGCTGTAAACAACCTACCAACTTGCCCATCCCTCCCTAGATAGAATCTAAAGCTTAGGATTTATAGGGATAAGGGCAGCATTGCAGGCTATTGAAACAGAAATGTGTCTTAGGAGTAAAAAGTGTTGAGCGGTTTACAACCCTCCTCAAGTTTCCCAGGGTCAACGCAATGAACGCATATAGCAGACCAAAACAGACGGTTAACAATGGCAGCAAGTGGAATTAAACCAAAGGCTAATCTTATTACCATTTAACAGACAATTCTATTTTAAAGCATTGCTGTGTTTGTAGAGAACTGTGCTAATGTGTGCTAGTGTACTGTGCTAATCTGTATGCTAAACCTATAATCTATATATGCAAAAGATGATATTGAGCTCTGACAGCGGCAGTGAGGTGAAGACATAGTGTGAGCGCTGCTTTTCATTACATAAATGCTCAATTCAGCACTTAGGCTACTGTGTCCAGCCATAACCAATGACAGCAGCGCAGTCCTCAGCTGCTGACCTCGGTAAACTGGCATTAGAACAAAGGTGAGAGTCACTCCTCGTGCGCACACACTCCTCAGCAGAGCTCTGAAGACCTTATTTGCTGTGTATACATTGTTTTTATTTTTAAGCAGACCTGGAAAGAAGAAGAAAACTTGTCAAATGTAGTTTTAGAGCTCTTAAAAGTCGTTTTATATATCAATTATTTGTATGTGTATCGTTTTTTTTTTATAGAAGAAATACCTGGAAAGAAGTAGAAATGCACTTCCTAAGCTCCTCATATGTCATTTTTTCGGTTTTGAGATGTATTATCACCTTGATTGGATTATAGAGGTTTTATGAGTCAGTGTGCCACATCACTTTTGATTCAATGCTCATATCAAACTTAGGAACTGACTGAACTTAAATGCTCCATGCGGTAATCTCTTTATTTTCCCCACAAAACTGATGTTTTGCTGTATTCTTTAATCTCTTACATGAACACAAAGCACTAAATCCCAGTGTAGTAAAGGTGGGGTGGGCGAACTGGTGAAGTACATAAGAGATGAACCAAACGAGAGTCAACCAGGGTCATCTGATGCTCTCGTTCACAATCACACACCCTACTGACTTTGCTGCAGGTGAACAGACCTTAATCTAGGCCCAGCCCTGGATGTCAACACATTCACACAGCAGGAAACCTTCTCGCAGATAGGGCAGCAGATTCTTAATAAGGTTTTAGGAGATCGTCCGCCAAGCTCATTATCTCTGTGATTAGACGTATAAACGGTTCATCTTAGGATAATCCAGCAAATTCCAGCGTGAGGGATGAGGTGGCACAAGATAAATATACATGTGCGTATGTACACGCAAGGTGCCATTAAGTAATTTTCAGCCCCCACTTTGTTGATGGACTCAAGGTGCTAAGCACGTGAGAATCATGCCATTCGCCTAAATGTCTCGTCTTCTCCGGAGACACTAATCTGGACTGAAGATGTCAGACTTGTACTCATGCATGACCGGTGCATCAAGCTGAGTGGATCTATGGGAAATCTGTCTTAGAGGTTGATAAGTAGGCCACAGTCTGACACAAAGAGATCAACCCCCTTTTTGTTTTTCTTTGTTTTCCATCACAGCTCGGAGGTCCCTCCATATCAAGCTGTGAGAATTAGAACAGGTCAGTATCTATTACTTTAATGGGAGTTATGCTTTTTGGGTTTGCATTCAGCTTATTAAAATATAGTAACCTAATTTTCTGCTGAGTGTGAGTTTTTTTTTTTTGTCATTTAGATAACTTTGAGCACAACAGTGTAAGGTCAAACTTGTGTTTATCTAATGTGTTATTGAGCATTGTGTAAGTTGCCAGGTTGAATGAAACTCTTTTATGCTACATTATAAATAAACAAGAATTTAATATTGCATAATTTATATTTTAAGTTAACCATTTTGCTTCACTAACGAAAATAAATTAAAACAAAGCCACAGCAGTTATGTCTCCGAATAACACACAGCAGTGGACTTTCATTCCTGAATGTTTTGAATGAATCTTTTAAGTGAACAATTCAATGACTTACCCCCAAAAACTATTTTAATCATAAAACTGTTTTAGAGCAAACCAGTCGTCTGACTCAAATAATCACTTATATCATCACACTGGTGAAATTATTTAACCTGTAGAAAGAGTCACTGAATACCCCCCCCCCCCCCCCCCCCCCCCGATCAAGTTCAAGAACTGGAACTAGCTGTTTTATAATGACAGTTTAAGCATTACTTTGTATTTAAAAGTTTATTAAAAGCAAATGCAAATGGAATATGATCTCAGAGTGGAATAAACAATTTACTATTTGAAATTTACTATTTTGTCTCATAGATCTCTTTTCATCTTTTTGAAATTTAACTTTCATGCAGCAGAAAACTAAAACTTTTTCTTGGACATTTACTTTGCGAGTTTGCGTGCCTAAAATATGATTCTCTGTGCTGAAAGAACTCGCCATGCCATCTCCCCCATTGTCCTATTTTAACATTTTGTGATGCAGATGGAGAACATGTTGAGAGTCCAAGTGCCTCACACGAGGAGAGTTATTCGCCTGCAGCTGAAAATCCACTCAGAAGAATACTGCAGGTATTGCATTTTCCCTGATAGTCAATGTGACCTTGGCTTCCATAAGCAACATCTCTGCCTTAATTCACCCAGCATCCTACAAGACCAATAACAACATAGTGACAGATTTAGAACTAACATATTATTGGGGGGGGGGGGGGGGGGGGGGGAAGAAGATATGTGGGCCAGGAAATATCTGCCATCTTAGGCCTGATCGTTTCCTTTTATAAAAAAAACATTTGAGATCAGATAAGCCCATCAATAATGCATGTTCCATACATTATCACTCAGTTTGTTTTGTTATCATTTTCAAACAGCCTTATGGTTGGCATCTGCATGCCCAGCCTAGAACCAAACGGAAGTTACTACAGTCTACCAGCTCGGGACCCTACTCCCCACTGACTGTAGCTTACAACGGCAAGATATGCATCCTCTTCAAAGCTAAGAGACTGGCTATTCGATACAGGAACAACACTTTCCTCGATCTCACAGAGAGGGTGTTTGGACCCAATGCACAAGTAGACACCAAAGGCTCTGTTTGTGCAAAGGAGAAGGCCACGTAAGTTTTCTTGAAAACTCTTTCTGCCATAGTTTCAGTAGCATTTCAGCAGATTATGTACTATAAACAGTGGCACAAAAAGGTATTTTTACACTTAGCCATTACATTAAATTCTGAAATATAATATTGTTACAAAACAAATAATGTAACAAAATATAATTTACGTTTTAAAAATATATTAAACTACATTACTGTATTTTTCACTACATTATCACTACATTACTGTATTTATTATTAAATAAATGCTGCCTAGGTGAATATATATATATATATATATATATATATATATATATATATATATATATATATATATATATATATATATATATATATATATATATATGAATGACAGTCTTGCATTGTTATAGGCTATCTTTGCATTTGGGTGACGTGGAAGACATCAGGGGACTTGTCATCAGGTAAACATTTTTTTTCTTCTTCTACACTTAACTTGACGTATCAGAAGCTTGCAAAAACAGGGGTAAAAATGTTACCCTTGCAGGGTAAAAATTACATTTAGTTGTTAATTACTTGCTCTTTTCTGATTTCTAAAGGCTTCAGATGTCCAACACATTCTATGAATCAGTAAGCCAGAACTGGTTCACTCTGGACAGTGTCCACATTCACTACAACTGGACTCATGAGGCCACATTCAATGCCACGGAGGTCTATGCCCCCGCCACCTATTCTTACCACTGCCAGCATGTCAGCAGCTTACAGAAATATGACACCCTACTAGTGCCCAGCTCCCACACCGACAGCTCTGCAAACTGGCACATCACTTTCACAGATTTTCAGGTAGCTTCCACGAAATGTGCTCAAGTGTTTTCAAAAGTTAACTGAAATGTAATATTTTTGAGATTCGTTGTGGGTTTTGCTGACATATTTGTAAATTACTTTAAGTTTATTTATTATAAGTTTATTCTTTATTGGCATATGCAAATATGGTTCCATGAAACCTTTCCATTCTACAAAAGGTTCTTTCTAGTGGAAAAAGGTTCTTTAGATTTTTTAAATGTTAAATTAATGTTTTTAAACATTAATTTTATACCTTTTTTCAGATCCAGGCCTTTAATGTCCAGTCCAACAAGTTTGCTTCAGCAAGTGACTGTGCAACTTTCTTCACTCCAGCCATCTTGATGGGCCTAATCACCTCTCTGATTCTGCTACTGGTATTGGCTTACGCCCTGCACATGGTCGTCCACCTCAAGCACATTGACCGTTACGAAGAGCACAAGACCACCGTCTACTTCCCCCGTACCCCTGAGGCAGAGCTCCCAGACAAGAACAGCGTGTGAGGAGCGAAAGACCAGCAAAAGACCGGCGCGTAAAGGATTGCTAGTTCTGATTTTGGGTGGCTGCATTGTCCTCTTGGTCTTCCTCCTGCCTGGCACTAATTCCTCCCCTTATCACTTTCTTAACCTTATTTCTTACAGTCAGAGGATGAGATTACCTGATGCATCAGGTGTTAAAACCCAGACTGGAGCCAAAACCCGGACATACAACGGCTTTCCAGGACCAGTACTGGGAAGCCTATGAAATGAGGACAAAAAAATGAGAGATTGCCTTTTATTAGACCACCATTCTGGTGGACTTTTCAAAGCACTTCACTGACTGGATACAAGTACTGTGGTTAGAAATATACGAATTGACAAGGCAGGGATGGCAGAAGAGAAAAGACTGTGAAACAGAAAGGACTGTGGTTTGATATGGAAGTCTTCTGTTTTTGTTTTTTTACAGTACTTCATAAATCACCATCTCAATCATCTGTAATGGCGTCTGTTGACTGATCTGCCACTGCTTACAAGAACTGTTATATGACTGCCAAAGTGGTGCAAAATAGTTTGTCAACCTTGATGGGTAACTGAGAGTAATAATGTGAATATGAAACATACAAAACAACCCATAAATGTACAGTGCTTAATACTATTTATGTATTCCAGGACTATACAACATAGATTCAGGAACTCCATAAATATACTCATTGGCTTTAAATGATCAGCTAGATACTCATATAGATCTAGATTCAACTGCTGTTTTAGTAATTAACAAACTTCCAGTATTAAGCACCTTCAAATCTATAAATATTAAGTGCGTAAAATGTATAGCAAGAAAAAGACCTTTTTTTAAAGCTTCGGAAACTGATATATTGCACAGAACATTTTTATATGAACTCATAATTGCTAGATCTATATGCTGTCCCTTTTCAGGTGGAATATATTAGGACTAATAGATGAATTTAGCATCCCTTAAGAATTTATAGTACAGACAGTATAGCTATAGTGAGGTAATGCTGAAAGAATGCTGTACAATTATTCATGTAAGTGTTTAATACCCTCAGTATCATAATCAGTATACCTCTATATCTACAATTATAACATCGGTAACTCATTATCACAATAACCTGCAGCATGACAATGACTAGAGATAAACCTCTACCATGGCACGTCTGATTCTGGAGGTAATTTGTGTTCATTTGAATGATGGTCACACACTGAAGTGCACAAGAAGTTTTCTGAACATCAGTCAATTCAGTCTGAACAATAAACAGTGAACAGATCAAAATGCAAAATGCGTCATACCCTGCGTCATATTTTGATAGTAGAAAGAAATGTTGCATGCAATTGTTGTGCTGTTCTCTGCAATGGTAAAGCAGTAGTCCTGGCCACATGCTGTTATAGGGATCGCCGCCTCATGCTGACCGTCTGCTATGGCCCCGGATTTTTTGCGGTGAAAAGGCAGCGACCCCCTCCTGTTCCATTTTTCCTGCCCTTTCTGCCATCTGCTTTCATCTCACTTCTCAGAAGGAGCCTGCGGGGCTGCCTTCTTACCGGGGCAATTTACCTGTCTGCCTGCCTGCATTCGAAACGAACTTTACTCACACATGCTCTACTTTCTGCGTCACTGACTCTCACAGCACCGAGAGTGTGTTTTCCTGCAGGGTTTAACGGTTTCACAGCTGGCATTAGTCTGGCTTTGTGCTGCAGATGCAAAGAATATCATGTTGGTTTAGTCATGGCTGAGTGCTACTTACTAATTGTTATCTCCTTAATTATTTTGTCTTATTACACAGCCTTCTGGAATACCAGGTTGGTTCTGGTTGGTCAATCCGTCATCCATAGCAGCGTTGCAGTCTGCTCATAACTAAAACTGGCACTACTTTAATGTTTTGCCCTATTGTTACATATAAACACAACTTGCAGTTCAGTAGCCTATTAATATGTAATATTGTTGCAGTGTTCGTCTTGTTGGTATGCTGATTATTTTGGACCCTTCTATGGCATGAATTTTTTAATTTGGGGAAAAAAATATTTCACGCCATTTTTCACACACACTACACATATTTATGGGCGCACACGTTACTTTGCTAACTGAACCCTTGACCCCTAGTCTCAGCTTCAGACGTCACGACCACGGACCATTGGCTGATAGTCATGCATATGGCACCATTATCTGGTAACACTTCAGGAGTTTCAAAGTTGTCAGGAGTTTCAAAGTCGTCATCTGATTGGTTGAATTCTACAGGAAGCCGTGACGCCATATTCCCTCGTTGAACGCTGTAGCTGTGACAATAAGTGCTTACCAGGATCAACTAAACACTGGATTTTCAAAAGTATGTGAAGTTTGCAGCTCCATTGTTGCAGCAAACTTGCCACGCATCAGTCTATTATTGCAGGAACATCGACTTATCATATTTACATTACGCGGAACAAAACAAACTGTGATTGGTTGTCCTTACATGTCAATCAAACATCCTCTTTAGCGGTCCTTGACTAATGAAAACTATGATAGAGTCAGACCTTCTGCTGTCAGTCTATGGCTGCGTCCGAAAACCAAGAAAGCTGATCGCTGCCTCTGCACCTCACAAAACTAATTTCAGACATACTTCTTAGGCAGTGTAACAGTTTAATGATCTACAGCAATATAGAGCGAGCTTTGGTGAGAACTAAACACATTTTATTACAACATTGGTAATTTCTCGCTACAAATTATATCAGAAGTGGAAAATTTCGGACGCCATCTTATTTTCCCATCTCAACTGTCACTGAAAAGAAAGCACAGGATTGTGGGATATCAAAGGCAGCGAAGGATACATGTATGCTGCCTTCAAAAATCGATCAGATGAAGGTATCTCAGGAGACAGGAAGTGAAGCAAACATTAGATTTGGACATGGATTGATGCCTTCCTGCCTTCAAATGTGTCCTCCAAATGCAGCATTTTCCAGGTTTCGGATGCAGCCTCTGTCTCTCAAACCTGATTCAGGGATCCCCTCTTTTCGACTCTCCTCAAATCTCACTGTCTTCACTGTCCCAGCTGCTCAAACATGTTCCTTCCGCCCATAAAATGTTCTTGTGTCCATTTCCTGCAAGTATCTGTAGATAGCAAACACAGTGACTATTGGTGCATTCAAGTCATGTCACAGTCAGTTTGTATTGTATTTACGAGAATGCACATGAAGGCCACCACAAAGTTGTAATTACAAGTGGGAAGCAATGTTAGTAGTAAATTGTTTTCAATTCTGAAGTTTGCCAGAAAATACTAGGCTACTCATTTAGCCGGTAAATGAGCTGATAGGCTACATAAAATAATAATACAAACTAAAAACTAAAAAAAAAATAAAAAAAAACTCTTCCCCCTCTATTTCTCATTTCTTCTTCCCTTTTCTGGTTTTTGCTACTCTGAGCAGTATACAAATCTTGGTATTTGGGGCACTTTTTGTGTTTCTTTGCCTCTTCTTGACAGATCGCTTCCTGTACTCCTGAGTTGTAACATTAAGTCGCTTTGGATAAAAGCGTCTGCTAAATGCATAAATGTAAATGTAAATGACCAAACTACATTTCCCATCATTCTCCGTGGCAGCATAATATATAAAAGAGCATATTGCAGGTTAAATCTTATATCTAGCCGTATTACCGTATTTATACGTATATTTTAAAGAAAATATAGTTCCTACATAATTTTTCTGTAACATTGACTCACTGGAGTCTCTAACCTGCAATAGGCCTTCAATGATAAAGCATAATGACACACATAATGCATATTCTTTGAGTTTTCCAGACGTGTAAAAACTTACCAGGAGGACTTGAATGCATCATGTGGTCCTATTGCCTGAACAAAAGTTGTCTAACTGCACAATGTTGTCTTGAGGAAACAAACGAGAAATCGCTTTTAAAGGACTACAACAAACGTGTGGTAGTAACCTGGGCGTCGGAAGCAAAACAAAATAAATAAATGTTGGTGGGTCCTCACAGATTTTTTTTTTTTTACTGGAGTAGATGCCATTGTTTAGTACACATATTCTGCACTGTTTACTAAACCTCTCAGACTGTAAACAGTTCCCGCGCGTGCAATTTATAGATTATCATTATTATGATAGAATATGCTAATCAATGACTCACTTGAAGATATGGTCAATTCCACGTCAGCTACATAAACTCATAAACTAACAATTCAGAAAAGTCCTGTCGCAACGTAACTTACTTGAGTATCTCCATCATTGTCCTCCCCCACCCTCTTCTTGAAGTAGAACGTTTTGAACGAATCATTCAATCGGTTGGTTCGGAAACGTCACGTGATTTCAGTAAAGGCTGGTATATGTATTATTAATGTATTAATGATGTTTTGCTTTTATTATCATTTCATTGGTATGCAACTTTTTACTATAGCAATACTTATATTTTAAAAATAAATATTAAAAATATTACATAATATTAATAGGGTTAAGGCTACTTCAAATGTCAGATCACCGCTGGGGGGTGATGATCTTTGTGAACCCATGAATCATCTCTGGCCTGTTTAGGTGAGTCATACATGGAAGAAACAAAACAAGCCCTGAAAATTGATAAAATAACAGACACTTATTTAATTGTATTAGATGATTAGCTATTTGCATTTGAAAGATTTTACTTTCAATTAACTCTTTTATTTATATTGTTCTGACCAGTAGGGGTCGGTGTGGAGATGGGTGTGGAATTGTTTCAAAGTTACGTTGGCTGCGTCTGAAACCTGAAAAATGCTGCCTTCGGAGGACACATTTGAAGGCAGGAAGGCATCAAGCAATGTCCGAATCTAATGTTTACTTCACTTCCTGTCTCCTGAGAGACCTTCATCTGATCGATTTTGGAAGGCAGCATACATGTATCCTTCGCTGCCTTAGATATCCCACAATTCTGTGCTTTTCATTCAGTGACAGTTGAGCTGGGAAAAAAGATGGCGTCTGAAAGTTGCGTTTGCGGGTCAGTTTGTGTGTTTGTGTTTTTTACCACGTATTACACTTCTGATGTCATTTCTCGATGTCGTTTACTATCCCATTAGGCAGGCACGTGAGACGAGTTATAAATGGTTGAGATGGGACGAAACCATAGGATGAAACTGACGCTAGTAGGTCACATGATCATGACAACATGGCGGATGTAGTACGTCCGGATTACATTCACAGGCCCTGTCCCAAATGGCACACTTCATGTGTACTTTTGGTCTAGTGGACTTACAATGGCCATTGCGTGCACGTGTCCGTTAAGACCACAAGACCGTAGGGTGTCCCATTCGTCATTTAAGCTTAAAGAAGGGTGCTCGTGAGCGCCGCCCTTGCGATACGCCTTTGCACTTCAGCTGAGCCTGCAAGTTTGCGAGCTACGCCGAGGACTTCTACCCGACAGTCAAAGCGGCATTACATTGTGAAAGTGCGGGCTCAGAGGAAGACATTAAGGGTTTAGGGTGCCATTTGGGACAGGGCCGCATACTATATTCATTCATACTACATAGATTAGAACAACCTTGTTTAACGGTCGTGAAGTTCAATTCAAATTCAGCCATTTGCTTCAACTGGTTTCACGAAGCCTTGGTCTGCCCGCATCAAAGGAAGAAACTCATTTGCTTTTAAAGGGACACACAAAAACTGTGTACATTTTTTAAACAATTTTAACATGCTAAAAAAAATATCTGTGGGGTTTTTTTGAGCTAAAACTTTAAATACACACTCTGGGGACATCAGAACTTGTTTTCTTGTAAAAAGGGGCACTTTTAGGACCCCTTTAAATATGACTTTGCTTCATTAAAAGACTGCTCCACCACAAAAGGCCACACCCACTTCAGCCCTCATTTCATTTAACAGACATGTCAGGTGATATTATATATATGTATAGAGAGAGAGAGAGAGAGAGAGAGAGAGAGAGAGAGAGAGAGAGAGAGAGAGAGAGAGAAAGAGAGAGAGAGAGAGAGAGAGAGAAAATAAATAACAGAATAAACGACTTGATAAAATTAATGATTCATTTTTAATCAAATTATTTTTATTATCTTTAAATAATGTATTATTTTCTGTTTTTATACATTTTAAAATATATATTTTTTACTTTAATTTATTTGTTAATTAATTTTAATATTTATTTTAATATTTATTTTTACATTTATTTATTTATTTATGCATTCAATTTTTTTTTACATTTATTTATTTATTGAATCATTTATTTTTACTTTTCCGTGTGCAACATGGAAATGAGGAGGGCGGTCCTTGTGTAGCTTCAGCGCATCATTGGTTGAGCGCTCAAGCATAGCATTTTAAAGTAAATAGCCACCGGATGGTTCTTACACAGACACCAAACAATTTATCAATGTTTCCAGCAGTTTGACCCATTGAGAGATACGTTTCAATAGTACTTATCGGAAGCAAGTACGATGGATGTCATGTCTAACTGTAGTGCCTTCTGACTCACACAGATTTTGAACTCAACAGGTTGTAGCTCTTGCATGAATACTATGGCGGACGTTTCACAAATAGCTAACGTTAGAGAGTTGCTCAATATAGCCAATGAAGTCAAAAACAACTAATCAAATGACTGTTGTTTAGATTAGATGTACTAATCAATGTTTTTAGGAGCACTATATTCCGATATGAATGTGGAAGTACAGAATTTTAAGGTACTCTGCTAAATATTTCCCAGTGCATTCAAAATCTGTGCGAGTCAGATGGTATATGGTGGGACGACCATTGTACTTGCTTCTGATAAGTGCCATTGAAACTTATCTCTCAAACTGAAACATTGCCAAGTTGTTTGGTGCCTGTGAAAGAATCCGGCCGCCATTAACTTTGATAAGTCTCCTCTATCGCTTAGCTGGTCTGACAATTCTATGCTTGAGTTCTCAACCAGTGATACGCTGAAGCTACCCAAGGACCGCCCTCCTCATTTCCATGTTACAAACGGAACAGTAAAAATGAAAGAACCAATCAATAAATAAATATAAAAATAAATGAATACAAAAATAAATAAATATTTAAATATATATATAAATATTTAAATAAATATTTAAATGAATTTACAAATAAATACATTTATTTAAATAAATATATATTTTTAAAATGTATAAAAGCAGAAAATAATAAATAAAAGGGAAAGATAATACAAACTTTAATTTGATTAAAAATGAATCATTTATTTTATCAAGTTGTTTTTTAAATTTATTTTCCTATTAATCACATTTATTTATCTATTTGTCTACTTATTAATTTACATATTTGTATATTTATTAATTGATTTACTTATTCATTCATTTATTTATTTATTTATTTTTAATTTCTTCAGGTTTGGTCCTCCATAGGCCTTGTGCTGACATGCAAAAAATTAAAAACATTTATACACGTTATATATAACATTTAATCTACTAATAGTAAATATATTTAAATATTGCAAGTATCAGAGAGGATAAAAGAGAAAGGAAGAGAAATAGTCTTAATCTTTTTAATCTAGCCTAGAAAACACTGAATTATTCAGGCACCCATAAGACCCAATTTTAGATCCAAATCTTGGACCAACGCAGCTTCTTTTTGTTGTCATTATAAGCTGTAGATCTTACATCGCAGAGATTTATGACCATGACTCATCCCTTTCAATGATTCAAGGTCGTAGTGATGCCACTGGACAAGGTGACTTCAATATTCTCTGCTGGTGACCATAACTGATTTTTCTCTATTTTGTGTGGTCAGAACTTACAGGGCAAGTATGAGTGAGACTGTCGCCATGACAACAAAGGAAAGATCCATACAAACCCTTTCAGTCTTCCTCTGAGCATGGCAAACCCTCTTAATTCCACATCAGTGGCTTTGGTTGGTCAAATTTAGACAAAGGTAGCCAGTACAATTCAGCCTGATTGAGAAAACATAATATTTCATGGAGACAAAAGACTGGAAATGCAACGTTTATGTCTAATGCAACAGTATATTATAGGACCTACATCTATCTATTGCCCTGCTCATAAATTATAAAACTGCACAACATTTTTTATATAATAAGGTAAACAGCACTGTTGTTTAAATGTGTAAATTACATTTCTGATATAATGTTCAGATATGTGAGACTTTCAATTTAAATACAAATTTTAAATACAAATTTTAAAAACATAGGATGTCACTTACCACCATGTTCAAGTATTTTAAGGGTAGATATTGTTTAATCACAGATTTTGAGATGGAAGTTAAAAATGTGAGATCCAGCACTCAAAATCATTGCTGTGTTTACATCTGGACAAACAAACAAACAAACAAAATGAACAATTATTAGAAGTGAACTTTTTTTTAAAGAGCTCAATTATGAAAATGCATGTTTCTATCAAATAGCCAGCTTTCAAATGATTGGTTTGACATTCAAAGTTTTTTTTTAATTTTGACATACAATGCAACTAATAATATACAATTAATTACCGAAACCACAGTGCATTCGTTGGCACTGATACAAGCACCAATGACTACTATTGTTAACAGTTTTTACATAAGAGACGGCCTAACGAGTGAAACAATGGGCCTGAGTGTATTCTACCATGCAGCTGCAGCCTCTTTTTAGATGCCTCAGGACGCTTGTATGCCCATGTGAGCGAGACCTCCAGACCATCACCTGGGGGGGATGGCGTCACATGACGAGGCATGCACAAATTTCCACAAAGAAAACGACCCCTCAGAGCACAATAGACTTCAGCAGTGCTCCTATAGCGCATTTTTTCCCATTTCCACTCTACAGCTACTGCCTT
Organism: Pseudorasbora parva; assembly: GCF_024679245.1. Classification (NCBI taxonomy): domain Eukaryota; kingdom Metazoa; phylum Chordata; class Actinopteri; order Cypriniformes; family Gobionidae; genus Pseudorasbora; species Pseudorasbora parva. The sequence goes on along the minus strand of NC_090177.1, from coordinate 25,439,642 downwards.
GTTTGGTCAAAGGAACTCCCAGACAAGATATTTATATGCGTCTGCGTCCCCCGCCCTTCAGAATGGACTCGTCCAGTTCTCATCACCAGAGCGAATCGATAGTTAAGAAGCCTGAATATTGCAGCTCTGTTTCGACACCGACAGAACGTGACATCACGAGTCTACAGGTAATGGCATCTGTTTTTAGTTCTCAGACTTAAGTAAAGGTGATGAGTAGTCTTTCTAATTGACACAAGGATGCTAAGCTGTATTATGTAACTGGCATGACGTTGTGCTTTGAGTGTAAGCTAAATTTGACGTTTAAACGGTAAAAGATTAAGACGTGTGTTTATTTCTGTACGTATCTGTTGCCTTTTTTGGAAAGCTGTGATTTATTTTAGTTCTCCCTCTCATTTACTAGCTGAGTCATGATTGGCATCACCTGGAAATTCATATTAAAATATTTTTACTATTCCACAAAATATCTAACTTTGATTAAAAAAAATATTTAAAGTTCACATTTTAAAGTGGCATTAACATAATTGCTCTCGTGCTCTGTCACAGTTGGGAGAACAATGGAGGAGCAGAAGCTGAAAGATCCTGTTAATAAAGTGTCTTTGATCAAAGGTAAAAACACTTTATTGCTCTTGAGGTTCTATAGTTATTTGCTGAATTTAACTAAATATTGTGCTTTATAGGGACACTATAGGCTTTCATTGAGATATTACCTTGTTTTTATTTTTATTTTTTATACTTGGAGTATGCCAGAGTACTGTTTGTCTAAAAATAATGGTTGTTTGATTATGTACGGTATATATTTTACTGAGTTACTTGTGAGCAATTTGATTATTTCATTATTTGGGATATATTTAAATGTAAAATAACGCATTCATAAATTTTAAAATAATGCAGTTTTATTAAGTTTAACAAGGAAAAATGGCAGACGGTGAGGAGGAATATTCATATTTGGTTTCAGTGAAATTTCAGTTTAAACGCAATGAATAAAACTTTTTGTACTGAGCAGGCTATTTTACAAAAATAAATGCATTATGCCCAAATGTAATCATACAAGGCAGAATTTTGTCATCATTACTTGCGATGACTAGTCTCCAGCCTCCGCTCATACTTTCTACTAATACTAATATTTTTATATATTTTGTCCCATCTGATGGGGTCTTCTTGTCTGTCTGTCTTCCTCTTCCACACACTCAAAAATAAATTAGGCCAAAGCATTCCTGTGCGCCCTGGTACTCTGCTGCGAGATTGAGTTCTTGATGCAGAATGGCATCAATAAGCATCTACTGCAAAACCTCATGAAACGTTAATGCCTTCGTCCTCTCTGCTCTAGCATTTGTGCTAGGCCTGCACATGATTTCACTATTTCAGTATCTTTGTCATCCTAGCAAGGCATGTGAAGTTCAATTTTCTGGAATTATGTGTCTGATTGCAATGATATGTCCTTGATATGCCCATGTATGGTATACACCCTTGAGTTTGTAAGATGAGGTCATATCCTTCTGGAGCATTTGATAAGGTGGCCTGGTTTTCTGCAAGAGGAACAGATTTGTTTCTAAGTTTAGGCAAGCTAAATTGCAGCCAGTAAATGTAACTTTTGCAGAGCAACGGATCTTTATTTAGTCGGTAAAAATCTTCATGGATATTCTCAGAAGTTAAAAAGCGTTTCGGATTCATTATAAAATGGCGATTGAACTTTTATTCAAATGGCAGTTTTGTTGAAACCCTGGCCATCCTTTTTGCAGATCCCAGTTTAAACCCTACTGATGACATTATGTTTTTTAGGATAGATCTATTCTGAGGCAAGTTATTAATTCATGGAATAGGCCCATTTTCTGACCTCCAGGGAAATTACCATGCGATTCATTCTGATTTAATTAACCTTTTGGAGACAAGGTTTGCACTTCGTCAGAGGGCAGAACAATCTGGCGAAGTTGAAATGCATCTGATTGACGCTGATACAGAGATGAAGACACAGATCTTCCATTAGCTGTTGATGAAAGAGTGATTCTCTGACGGCAGAGCACCATAATAGTGTCTAATTATCCATGTAATAGTTCCCATTAGATAATGTAATCCTTTCTCCAGATGAGCTGAGCAGGAGCACTGTGGAGGCCAGTGAGTCTGAGAAGGTCATCCAGCGGCTGAACCAGGAACTGCAGGAGGCCAATGAGCAGGCCAACTCGGGCAAACACAAGTGTGTCGAGCTCCAAGGTAAAGTGGGGACTTGAAGCTCACACAGATTACTCCCATTTGAATTTGTAGTTTGTTTCATTGTGTGTTGCTCGTATACACTTTAGAACATGAGACAAAACTAATCCTAGATCAGCACTCAGCTTTGCCTCACATATATTTTTATTTATTTGAATAAGCCTGTGAACATTTGAAATGATTTGTAATAGCAGACGTGCTCATTAGGTCCCTCTAATGGCTTATGCTGTGAATTGCAGGTCTATTGGAGGAAGAGAAAAGAGCCAATAAGCAGCAGGCAGAGGAGTCAGCAAAACAGATAAAGGTCTTGCAGAGTAAGTGAAGGAGGGTGTGTATGTATTAGGTTTTGACTCAATATATTATACCAAATGGTCTTTATTTGTGTCTACATGTGTATTCAGCTCAGCTCCAGAAGCTGCAGGATGACATGGATAATCTCAGGGATCAGAAGGACAGTGCAGTCTTCAGCATGCGTCAAGAAGCGCACACAGCTCAGGAGGAAGTGCAGGTGTTGCGCCGCACTATGGAGAAAACTGCAGCCGAGCGAGAGCATGAAGTCAGTGCGCTGAAGGGGAACCTAGCAACGCTAACTTCTGAGCTGGAGAAATGGCAGTTGGCTGCAAATAAGTACGAGCGTGAGCTTGACAGTGTACAGGCCAGTCATCAACAGCAGAGCCAGCAGAGAGACAGAGCTGCCAAACAGCAAGGTACACACAACCCCACAGATCTCTCCCCTCACAGATGATTGGACCAGCATACAGAATCTTTAACCTACATTTTAAAACGGCTTTCTTTATTTGGGTAAAATCATGAAATTATGTGAGTGTCAACATTTCTCATCCAATGTGTTTTTTGTTTTTTTTTAAACCAAAATGTACATTCATTAATATTTTTAATTCCACATTAAATTTGAATATTGAATAGAATTTTGTTGTTAATAATAATAATAGTAGTAGCTAACTGTAAAGTAAAAACAAAAAATACATACCTCTTAAACATAGTAAATATGACCTCAAATTACCATTAACAAATCTGAATTGTTTGGAGAATTTTATCTTCATAATAATTGTAATAATAATAATCATGATAATTTCAACATTATTGTAGACTGTTGAACCCGTTCATTTAACAAAACATTTTTTTTTCTAATCGAGAACTCATTTCATTGGGAATTTTTTTTTCTTTCAGTGTAAAAAATTTATAAAATAAAATCAGAACTTTAGCCTCACCAGGCTAAATTCCTGTATTTTGACCCAATTGCACAAGGGTTTGTCTTTTGGATGTTCATTATCTATTTTTAAGAGGAATTTGTCCTCTTTTCTCAGGAAATAATGTGTTTGTGGAGGTTGCAAATCAAGCCCCAGGTTCATCAAACAGCAGTGTTTGCTGTAATCTGACAGATTTTCAAGAGATGACTCTCATTTCTCTCATCACTTCCACCATTATGTAACCGAGTAGCTGTGTGTGTGTGTGCCTGCTATATCTGTGAGTTTGTGTGCATGTCTTTGGGTATACTTTATGTGTGTGTGTGATGCAGCTAGCGAGCTGGAGAGGCTGCAGAAGGACTGTGAGAGCCTGAGGAGGGAGTGTGCGTCTCTGAGGTCAGAGAGGGAGCAGCTGGCTGATAAACAGCAGAAAGAGAAGATCAGCCTGCAGAGTGAGAGCAGCACCCTGCGCTCGGAGAAAGAACAGCTACTGAAGAAACAACAACTGCTGGAGAAAGAGCTGGACAGGTCTGTCCTAAGCGGTATACGCTACAGCTAATTTAAAGATGAAGTGTGTCATTTCCGTGTCACTAGAAGCACCAGTGAATATAAAGTTCACTTTTTTTTGATGATGCATGAACAATCTTTACCAAACATGATTTGTAGTCCACTTTATTGCTTTTGACATTAAACAAAGTCTCAGCTTTCAAATTCTGTCAAACACATAATGCAAACATTAATTGTGGTTTTAATGGCCCTTTCATGTGGCATGACAGATCGCTGTAGTGATTTATGTTTGAATAAATCTGTCATGAAAAAGTTATGACCATTTAAAAAATATTTATTTTAACAATTAATTGGACTGGAAACCTGCTTAAATCATTAAATCATAATATCCGTTTTCATTGTTTGTATACAACTCCATTATAATTTGAGTGTTGATTTGTTATATCTAAAAATAAATGACAATTGAATTTGGACTTAATTTAATATTTTAGAAATGTACCAATTTGACAGCTCATTGTATAGTTTTGCAGATTTGGTTGATATACCCAAAGATTGGTATCATGCTGTAAAAGATCATGCTATGTCTGATATACATCCAGATGAATCAATATTTAATTGAATCCAATCGGTATCAACTGAAATCAAGTGCTTCTGATTTTACATTGAATCAATTTGTGAAGTCTGTCAATACCCAGCCTTACACTTCATCTTTAAATTGGAAAAAAAGATCCTTTTACAGACTTGTTGATATAATGACGTAATCTATCTGGAATCTGAACCGGCATTATGCCTCAGCTTCAAGAAACAGACCACAAGCCTGAGCAACACAGTCAAGACCCTGGAGAAGTCGCAAGCGGACCTGGAGGAACGGCTGAGCGTCCTGCAGGAGGAACACCAGAGGGACACTAGCCAGCTGGAGCAAAGCAATAGCAGGATCAAAGAACTGCAGAAAGAGGTTATTTCCCACCATACTTGAGAAAGAAAATAGAACGGCCTGAGACTCATTAGCAGGCTTGTCACATCAGAGTTCTGCACCTAAAAAAAGACCTGGCCTCTGGACACACAGAGTGTGTGTGAGTGTGTTATTGACTAGGCTCATTGCTTCTTGTGAAAGGTTTTCTCTTTTTCTCTCTCAGTATGAGGAGATCCAGTCAGAGCTGTCGGGCCTCAGGGAGAAGCATGAGAGTGTAGAGGAGGAGAAATGCTCCATCAGTCTGCAGCTCCAGCAGAGCCAAGAGCGCCTGAAGCTTCTGCAGGACAAAGGCAACCATGTGAGTTTTCAATAATGTAACTTTGATGTCCAAACACTGGGGCACTGACAATAGGGACAGTTCAAGAGGAAAGAGCGCATATTTTGCATTGTTTGTCCTTAAAATCGGAGATGAAAAACATAGCATCGTTTGTTTGACAATAAAATTCCACAGTTTTTCTAAACACTTTGTATAGCCTAAAGATGAAGTGTGTAATTTCTGTGGCTAATAACAACTCCAAATGCAATTGCAGACTGTTTCCAATAAGGTTTTTAGGTAGGTCCGAAACTGACACTTGGCATAAAAAGAGTAAATAAAATCAAGCATGTGTTGCAATATGCAAATTTGTCCTCAGTACAAAGTCTAATACAGAATGCATGAGGTTTATCCCCCAGAATACATACCTTGTGACGACATAAAATACATGCTAAATATTTCTCAAACATGCCACCAAAACAAAAATGAGGGGAAAAAAATGTGTGTATATAATATACATTTTTTTACCCATTTATCACTTAATAACATAAGTGTTTAATGTTAATTAACATGTTTTAATAATTATATAACATATTTGTATGAAATAATCTAAAAAAAAAAAAAATCTATAATTCGTTTTCCTTCCCAAATAAATAATTCAAAATTTCCAGGCTGATAAACCACTGAGAGAAGGCAAAGGTGTGCTGCTTCTGCCCATGCCATTGACAAACACGGGGTACTGCCCCTCACTCAGGAGTTGACATGTCACATTCAAACAAACAGTGGCATTGTCTCTGCACATTGAACTGGGAAAGGGGAAGTGTTTTAACAATGAAGCAATTACACACTTCACCTTTTGATTTCCTTGTCTTGATGATGGTAAAATTCACCAGTCCAATAATAGGGCACATAAACACAAGCCGCTCATTTAGTAATATCCCTCCCTTCCCTCCTTTAGCTGTCTTTATTGCAGCCCATCCTAGCCGTAGCCATCGGCCTTGTCCTGGCTTTGCTGTATTGGTGCTTGGGCCCATTGTGGTAGAAAGGTACACAGTGCTCCTGTCCCGTCTCATTCCTCCGCTTAAGCATCCATCATCCTCAGGGCTATGCATGACCACTAAACGATTCTCTGCTTAAGCTACCAAATACTGTCCATCATTTGCAAAATGCTTTTATTACTCTACTGCAGGTCTGCTTTGTATTATAAGATGCACACTAACAAGTGTCTCTGACGAACTCCATTTGTAGGTTGTAGTTTTCCAGCGTAGCTCTGAGGCATCCCGGCTCTTTGTCCTGCACCGTGTCTTCTGCTGTCCTCGTCTTTTGTGTCCTGACCTCTTTCTCCATGTCCTGTCCTTGTGGCTTTTGTGTCCCCGTCTCTGTTCATGTGCATCCTTGATTGTAAACATTCTCTGATTGGTAATGTTGCGATGTTGTCATCTCTTGTCATGTTTGTTTTTGCAGGGAAAATGGATCCGGTGGATGCCCGTTGCTGCTGTAACCATTGCTGTGACAGGGTACTTGCTTTCAAAGACCTCAAAATGAACACCGTGATGAACCAGTAACAAGCACACACACCGTGACATCCATACCTAGTCAAATGTGTTGACATTTGTGTCCTTTTAGTCTGTGTGGTGTTAGTTTGAGTAAAAAGTGTTAAAATGCAACTTTCTACTCTTACTTTCGACGGCCTTAGAATAATAATATCACAAGATTCCCTCAGTTGCACCATATATAAATATATATATATATATTTTTAAATATGATATTCTGTATGCATAGCATTTGAAGTATCTGGCTAATAACAGGTATTTTACTGAACACTGTTGCTTTGCCAAACAAACACTTAGTGAATTGCCTTATAACATACAGTAGCATCAGGTAAACAAACCGTTATACCTTCCATGAGAATTGCAAATCCCACTACAATAACACATTTGACACACGATGCGTCCATTTAAATTTTAACTTGTTCAAACATTCTGTGGATTAAAGGCCTAAATCCGCCATGTAATGTGTATGTGTCCTTGCACCTTATACGAAGCCATTAGTGATTAGTCTATGCACTGTACTTTATTGTGATAAGGATTTGACATATTAATAATGATGATGATGATGATGATAAATAATCACTGTTCACTTAGGACATTAGAGTGCTAATTTGTCCTATTGTGACCTATAATAGAGTGTTTATGATGTATGTGTATTATTACTTGTACAGAGATTTAAGGAAAAACTAACTGATCTGACAAACAAGCTAATTGCAATAAATAAGCAAAAATGAAAATTCAGTCTTGTTAAGTCCCTGTTTAATTTATCATCTGATATGCAAAACGGATTTACACACTTCAGGTAATATTTTAGGTACCGTTAAAGGTTTCATGAACTGGCTTTTAAATTTTTTTTATTCTGTTGTCTGAGGTCAACTAATGATGTTCGTGTGGTTTGTACATTCAAAAACATCATAACTAATAAGTAATAGGCCAGTTTCTGCACTGGTTTTGAGGCTCTCTCCAAAACGCTGGGTTCTGATGGGCGTGACGCACTGGAGACTTGGAAGTAAACGCCCACGGCTAGGATTGGATAAGATTTGCATATTTAATGAGCTTCAGCTCCGCTATCAGTTCAGTGACATGAGAGGGAAGAGAATGAGGGAGAAGCAGCAACCAGAATGATTCTCTCGATCACAGGGCTCGTAACATCTTTATCAAACAAACACATGATTTATTTCTCATCTACCAGCGAATGATTGGACTATATATTACACATAGCCCGCAAGATCGGATGATATAAGTGCGAACCGTGTGCTTGCAAACACACATTCGGTGCATGCGCCGCCTTTCAGATGTCAACTTGAGAGAGAGAACACTAAGAGATTCATCGGCCGGCCGGGCTTTGCGAGCCCTGGCTCATACGTGTCTGAGTCCAGCGTGCTAAAGGTATTCTCTGTTAGACACGTACACATAAGCAAAACGATCAATAACAATACAACACTATTACATTTAAAAACACGTTTTACTCACATGTGTGTTGCACGATTCCTGTCGGATCCAAATCCAGCATCGACTCTGAGATTTGTTTACAAACGATCCCGCAGTGAACTGAAGTGAACAAAACACTGTCTTCCCCACGTGAGCTGGAACTTCATTAAAAATAAAGTTCAATCACTCATTCCTAATATTAGGACCCGAAGGAAGCTTATGCAGTGACTGTGTTCTTCCACAACCAGGAATAGCTCAATATATTGCTATCTTCCTCGGCATGTTTAATGTTGTTGACCAGCTAACACGAGCCCTCCATGAGTCGGTGGGCGAGGATACTGGATTAAACGCGGTGTTTCGTCGCGCACTGACGTCAGTATGAAGCACAGGACCGTTTTCTGGGCCTGGTGTCTATAAAAGCTTTTCTTTGACTAACAAGGAAGTTTTCATATCTGAAACTTAGAGGATATTCTTATATTACCATGACATTTTATATTTTAAAAGCTCAAGGGAAAGTTGATTCCTTAATTCATCACCCCTTTAACTAGCAATAAACTTTGTACAGCATGTATAGTAACCACCTAGGATTATGTTTATGTTTGTTCATAATACAGTAACACAAAAAAAGAAAAAAATTATCATTCGGAATTTGCAGCCTTTATTGAATGTAATGCAATAATAAGACCAATATTTGTTTATTTACTTTTTCATTACTTTATTTGATGGAACATGTGCTTTTTATAACAAAGCAATGATTCAGTTGGCCTTGAAATATACATTTGACAATTGTAGCCTTTATTCACAAAAAATGTATCTTATTTGCTAGTTCTTTTTAGTAAATCAAAAAGTGTAGTGTAGTCCGATTCCTGTAAATGAAAAACGTTCATGAGCTACTTATTTTAATCAATTACTGCCTTGTATTAATTTGTGTAAGAATATGTAAAAAAAGTGGACATTTATTAGCCTGGATGACAGCCAAACTTAGCTCCGCCCACAACATTTGACTGGACGGTAGTTCAGTCTGTACTGTTCGGACCAATCGGCTTTATACGATGATTGACAGAAGTTCAACAGTAATGTAATCATTCACGTCACCAAAGAGCACTTGGGTTGAATTCATTCTAATCCTAAACGGAGAACTTGTTCGTATATGCATTCACCTTTACTATTTCTCACAAAAATGATCATGTTGATAATTTTTGCCGGTGATAATTCATGTCGGTGTATCCTGAAATTCCTTTTACAATACCGATAAAAATTGTTTACATTCTTATTCTTATTTTTCTACTACTTCCAGCATGCGTGCAGTTGAGTTCTGTTGACAACTATGCGTCTCTCAAGTCAACATACGTCACTCTCTGATTGGTTGTCGGTCTGTCTAATTGAGTGCAATGGAGCAGTATCAGACTCGCATTCTGACTAGAATCTGAGTATGACGACATCAGGCTAGACATTTATAACTACAATAAATCAAATTAAGAGGTTGTGATTTAGAATCAAATTATGAAATGGATTTGCTAAGTGCTAAGAACCTTATTGAACCTTATTAAGATTTCCAGTATACACCTTTACACAGTATACACAACAAATTCTGGACTCATAGGCACACCCTCACTAAAATGATGGCCTCATAACCAATTTTGTCATAAACCTGCAGCCAAGGGCGCACGCTTCCATGGTGTAATGCAGTCCTCCCCAATGACTCATCCCTCCTCAATGCCGCATGGGAAATATGAGGACGTGCCCCGATCAAAAGAGCTCTGGCAATAATATGCTCAGTTTATTCTGGAGTAAATGAAGTGTAACGTCACCAGCGATAAGGTTATCAGTAACAGTGATGTCAGACCTTCATCTGGCTGAAGGTGGGAATTAGCTGAATTCCCCAGGCCTGAGGATCCTGTTTCTGACCTCTGTATTTCGAGTAAATACATTCTTCGAGCACTGATGTAACTAAAATCTGTTTTTATTATTCCTTTGCACGATGTGGGGCTGCGGCATGATGACACGGTTAATGTCAGAGTAAAAACAGCTCTCAGAGGTGCTGTATGATCTTAATTATGGGGCAGAATAGGGGGTTTTAAGGCACTCCCACCACCAGCAAAGCTACATGAAAGCTTCATGCTTCTTAGTTTGTTATAAAAGGTTTCAGACTCCACACTGATCAGAGAGAGCGATGGCTGACTTTAAAGATAGTGTTACTGCAGCAGCGATCAACCTGGCAGATGATGCACCGTGGAAAAAGATACAGAAGAACACCTTTACACGCTGGTGCAATGAACATCTGAGGTCTGTGGAGATGCAGATCAGCGATCTTAAGTTTGATCTGAATGACGGCCTTGTCCTCATCTCGCTTCTGGAGGTCCTGAGCCATAAGAGGATGTTTAGAAAGTACCACACGCGGCCCACCTTCAGACAGCTCAAGCTAGACAATGTTTCAGTGGCTCTGGAATTTTTGGATCATGAAAAAGTTAAGTTGGTGTCTATAGGTAAGTTGCAACCTGCCTAAACTCTTTCCAAAGAAGGTGTTTGCAAAGATCTAGTTTCCTTGAAACAGTTTCAAGGCCCTTTAACAACATTTAAAGATCTTGTTTCTGAATGTTGTAAAGATAAAGTAAGCAATCTGATGTTTTAATGTGAGATGTGCCAAGTAGGAAATATTTACAGTACAAGACTAATTAAATAAGAATAATGATGGAGATGGAATGTTATGAAAGACTTCTGATCTTCTTCTGATCTTCTTCAGCAGATTTCTTCTGATTCTGTTTGTTTTATATAAGCTGAAACCCAATTGGCCCTGTGCCATACTATTTAATATTGAGAGGGGGGGGGGCATGTTTGATCTCTTGATATATATATATATATATATATATATATATATATATATATATATATATATATATATATATATATATATATATATATATATATATATATATATATTTATAAAATAAATGTTTTATTGTTTAAAGGGTTAATTCACCCAAAAATGAAAATTCTGTCATTAATTACTCACCCTTATGTCGTTCGACACCCGTAAGACCTCCGTTCATCTTCAGAACACAAATGAAGATATTTTTGTTGAAATCCGATGGCTCAGACAGGCCTTCGTTGACACCAATGTTATTTCCTCTCTCAAGGCCCATAAAAGGCACCGAAGATGTCGTTAAAAAGTCCATCTTACTACAGTGGCTCTACAATCTAAAATGAAGTTAGTAGAATAGTTTGTGTGCGCAAAAAAACTAAATAACGACTCATGTAGTGGTGGGCTGATTTCAAAACAAAGCTTCAAACTGTTATGAATCAGCTTATTGATTCATGATTCAGATCGCCAAAGTCACGTGATTTCAGCAGTTTGGCGCTTTGACACGTGATCTGAATGTCTGAAGGCCTGTCTGAACCATCAGATTTCAACAAAAATATCTTCATTTGTGTTCCGAAGATGAACCGAGGTCTTTACGGGTGTCGAACAACATAGGATTCTAATATTATGAAGGCATGGATGAACTTTAATAAATATCCAGTTCACGTGGGGATACGCTCACAGATTGCACCTGTTCCTTCATTTCACCACGGGTTCGTTTGTAAAAAAGAGAAAAAATTTGTTTAGTTATTAACTATTAGCAGCAGCCATATCTCACTGTACGCCAAGACTGGTTTCCCACTGAAGCTAAGCAGGGCTGAGCCTGGTCAGTACCTGGATGGGAGACCAACTGGGAAAACCAGGTAGCTGCTGGTAGAGGTGTTAGTGAGGCCAGCAGGGGGTGCTCACCCTGTGGTCTGTGTGAGTCTTAACGCCCCAGTATAGTGACGGGGACACTGTACTGTCAAAGAGCACCGTCTTTCGGATGAGACGTTAAACTGAGGTCCTGACACTCTGTGTCATTGGCTACCAAAACGTATCTAAATAGTGAAATAACATTCCTTTCTTAATGTGCATTTGTTCACTCTCTTGACTTGATATTTGAAGGGTGTGTGTGTGTGTATGTACGGTTCGTGGTTAGATTCATTGATCGGGTGGGCCAAGTAACGTTAAAAAAAAATAATAATAACATTCCAATCAGTCACTGGTGGATAAGAGAGATGAATCAAGACATTTTGCGAGCCCTTTGGACGTCTAGTTGCCATTTCCTCACTGAACACAGGGGAGCTGAAGCTCATTAAATATGCAAATCGTATCCAATCCTAGCCATGGGCGTTCACTTTCTAAGTTTTCAATGTCGCACGCTCATTAAAACTGAGCATTTCTTGAGAAAGCCTCAAAACCAGGGCAGAAAATAGCTTATTACTTATTCATTGCCATAATGTTTTTGAATGTAAAAACCTTGCGAACATCATAAGTTGACCTCAGACAACAGTATAAAAAAATATAAAAATAAAGGCTAATTCAAAATATAAAAACAAATGGTAAATAATGCTGAAATAACACTGATCGTGATCACTTTCATTGTATCTTTGTGACCATTTTATTAGTTAATAAAGAAAAGGGTCGAAAAAAGCTTGAGCATTTCTTCAGAAGGACATTGACATAAATAACTGCCCCCACACTGACACTAAAACGTGCCTTTCCTATAAAACGTGCCTTTCCTATGAATTGCCGTGGCCCCTTCCCTAATTAGGGAGGAAAAGCATTGGGTCAAAGAGTTTTTGTGTCAAATTGGGGATGGCCCTTCAGTCAGTTAGTTCTGAGTTGGACCGGAACAATGTTCCAAGTTTAACTCTTTTGTTTAAAAATGGCTAAATTGCAAGGAATTGGGAATATTCAAAATAAAATAAAAAAATTTTACTAAGAGAAGGAACAAATAGACACACTCATTCACTGTTTCCATCAGACAGTAAGGCCATAGTGGATGGGAATTTGAAGCTGATCCTGGGTCTAGTTTGGACCTTGATACAGCATTACTCCATCTCCACCCCAGTGTGGGAGGATGAGGCAAACGATTCTGTCTCCAAACTCACTCCAGAGATGAGGCTTCTGGGATGGATCCAAAACAAAGTCCCTGAACTGCCAATTAGTAACTTCAGCCAGGACTGGCAGGATGGCAAGGCCCTTGGTGCATTAGTGGATGGACTGGCACCAGGTAAACCAAGTTTCTTATTTAGTCTTCCCATGAATGTTATTTTTCCATGTGTTGAAAGGGAAAAGTGTTTTTTGGCAAACTTATTTGTGTTTACACAGGCTTGTGTCCTGACTGGGAGAGCTGGGATGCAGTGCATCGGGTGAGTAACACTAAAGAAGCCATGCAGCAAGCGGACGACTGGCTTGGAATTCCACAGGTGAGTTCAACCAGAGTATACTACTTGGTGTACATACATTTCGATAACATCGTCATGTCAATTTGTAATTTATCATTTTGTTTTATTACATTTCTTAAGCTCATAGCCCCAGAGGAGATTCTCGATCCAGCTGTGGATGAGCAGTCAGTGATGACATATCTCTCACTTTTCCCCAAAGCCAGACTGAAACCTGGAGCCCCACTCAAGCCAAAGAAAGGTTTAGACCTTTTATAAAATTATTTAGTTTTTTGATTTCTACAAGAGATAAAAGATAATGATTCGATGAGAACTTCTTTCTTATTTATTTATTTAAGGATAGCCCCTTGAGATGATCCATCTCTTTTTCAAGGGGGTCCGTTGTAAAACATTTTGTTGACTAGAAGACTTTCTGCAGTTTGCATTAATATATGCCAGTAGGTGACAAATTGGCTGTCTTTGGGTGTATTATTAAATCATTCATATAAAGGATTAGTTTGAAAACCCTTTTTCAAGACTGAAACACCACTACTTTGTGTTGCTCAGATGCATAATGTTTAAAAGAACACTTGACTTTTGGGGACGTTGGCTTATTCACCGTATCCCCCAGAGTTAGATAAGTCCATACATAGCGTTTTTTATCTCTGTGCGTGCCAGAACTCTGACACACCCACCACTAGCCTAGCTTAGCACAAAGACTGGAGGTAAACGGCTCCATCTAGCCTACTGCTCAATTAGTGACAAAATAACACCATAATTTTCCTATTTACATGTTGTGATGTGACCTGACTGACTGAAAAAAATGAAAAGTTGTGATTTTTCTCGACCGATTATGGCTAAGAACTACACTCTCATACCTGCTTAATAATCAAGGAACTTTCCTGCTGTACCATAGGTGCAGTGGCGCAGTGATATTAGAGCTTAAAACTAGTGTGGTGCAGATGACATAACTGCAGAAGTTAGATTCTTCTTAGATCCACTGGTGTGGACGCTAATATAGTTATTGTTCTCGGTGGGGCCTACATTCTAGTTTGGCTTTATTGGGACTGTTTTTGTAGGTGGAGCAAAATAATATTATACATATTCCCTCAGTTTCACAGACTAGTCTCAGACTGAAATGCATGTTTGAGCCGTTTTAACTGAAAGCAACTTGCACTGACTAACTTAACTTGCACTTAAACCATTTCAGTGCCATTGTTTGTCTTAAGATGCACTCTAGTAATGTTTTTTTTTTTCCTAAGGCATGTTTATAAAAGCTACTTAAATGTCTTATTTGTTCTAAAGCGTAATCCTAGCTTAATCTAAGGCCTGTCTGTAAAACCAGGCCAACTTGTCTAAAATAAAAGTTGCGCAATATTAACTTTATTGAACTGTTGTATAAAAGCAATATCACACTTGCATTAATGCTGTTGTGGGTTTCAAATAAGTAGCACCTGCATCTTCATAACTATAGACAACACCTTGATACTGATTTCAAAAAAAGTCCATTGACATATGTCAGTTAACCCAAATCCAGATTTTTTCAATCTGTACAACATTGAGAACCTTTGGTCTAATTGGTCTCATTGTACATTTTTTTGTATCACCCTCTCATGTATCGCCTTTTTTAAATTTTGTTTTCTATTATTTGTATTATTAATATTATTTATTTATTTTTTATTTTTTTCAGTGGCAAAACCAAAAGCCTGTCGTGCCACAGGACGGGGATTGCAGTCCAAAGGCTTGAGACTAGGCCAACTTGCTGAATTTAAAGTGGACACCTGCAAAGCTGGGCCTGGAAATCTGGAGGTCCTTATTAGAGACCCCAGTGAGTCCATAAACTCCCCATAATCTATATTAATAAATTAGCAATTATGTAACCCCTTTTGTGGTCTAAATGAAATGTCATCCTTTCTGTCAGGTGGCAAAGCTGTGTCTGTCAGACAGAAGGATGCCATTGAATGCGTTTATTCCTTTAAATATACACCAACTGCTAAAGGAGATCACACAGTGGACATCACCTGGGTTGGTCAGCACATTGCCAAGAGGTTAGCTCTCATTTACACAAGTTCAACATGGAGAAACATTAACATGTCATTTCAATGTTTTTTATTACTCTTTTCTATTACAGCCCGTTTAAAGTCCATGTTGGTTCGGAAGCTGGTCCACAGAAGATCCGAGCATGGGGACCAGGACTAGAGGGAGGGACTGTGGGCTTGTCAGCAGATTTCATGGTGGAAACGGTTGGTGTGGACTCTGGCATGCTGGGTGAGTGTATGCGTACTATGAAAATGGTATAGCTAAGCAATTTACATGTTGCGTTGTATTTCTTTATTTTGTTTATTTTATGTAAAAATAAATTATCCCTTTTCACAGATAATGTATTAATAAACATGGTATAGCCTAGCAATTTAAATATACTATACACTTTGTACATATTATCACACTATATACATATTATATATATTATACTATTATATTTTATGATTACATACATTTTCCCTAATTATCCTTCCAAGGTTTTGCCATTGAAGGTCCATCTCAGGCAAAGATCACATGTGATGACCACAATGACGGCTCCTGCCTCATGCGGTTCTGGCCGACTGAGGCCGGTGAGTATGCGGTACACGTAATGTGTGATGATGAAGAAATCCAGGACAGTCCCTTCATGGCTTTCATCAGACCTAAAAGAAAAGACTTCCACCCTGAAAAGGTAAATTACTCTTTTCTCTCCTGTTTATCTGTTTATGCTGACATGCATTCAGTGTGAGAGCTCTTTCTCTTTTCTGAGAGATCTTTTTTTATATGAATGACATATTTTCAGTACATGTGAAATTGTTGAAAGTTATGCACATTGGGTTTCAGGTGAAAGTAGAAGGACCAGGTGTTTCCCAAACTGGTTGCATAGTGAACCTCCAAACCCAGTTCACTGTAGATGCCAGGCAAGCTGGTGAAGGGGAACTTAAAGTTTATGCAGAGGTACTAATACAGTGAAATATAGTTTACTTTAAATTCAAATTAAAAGCAATTTAAAATTTCAGAGTGGTTTGACTTCTTCACAGAGAGCAGATCAAGAATGTGTAGATGTTAGTGTTACCTCTGAGCAGTCTGGCGTGTTTGTCTGCTCCTACATCCCTTCATCTCTCTCCAAACATACCATTGTTGTGACTTGGGGAGGAGTCATGGTTCCTGGCAGTCCTTTCATTGTGAGTGGTTGTATTGATCTCTATAAACAGCAGAAAATATGATCTTTAGAATTCAATGTGATGGGATTATGCAAAATGAGAACACGCACAACAACTAATGTTCATTTCATTTACATGGTCTGATGAAGGTAGAGAGGAATCATTTCCCCAATTTGTTTTCCATCATGTTGCATTGATGTTCCAGCATCTGTTGCCTTATTGAAATTCCATTTCATCTCACAATGGCTTTAAACCTGTCTGGTGATGATGTACAGCTGCTTGGCGCAGCAGCCAGAGCTCCCAGGAATGTAATAGGATGTTTATTAGTCTATTTGTACTGGCATTCGCTCTGTCAAGAGGGAATGAAACACTTCTTACTGAAATCACAAGTGAAAAACATACATTAAGAAATGAGCCTGTGAGCATCAAAATATAATCTTGGAAAGAGCTTTGGAATCCTTGTGATGCTGGTAAAAAAAATTTTTTGTATGATTGCTGTGTCATTACTGTTTCAGATGACACCTCGCAGGATTAAGATTACACTATGTAGCACAGTCTGGTTTAAACCAGATGGATCCGAAATGTATTACTCTGGTAAGTTTGAAGGAACTGTTCTTCCAAAAGTCCTTTACTTATGTTTTTCCAGACCTGTATGGTGCTATTTTTATTTTATTTTATATACCACCATACAGGTCTGGAATAAATAAATGGATTTTAATTGTTATTAATGTTTAAAAATGTAATTAAAATTAGTATTATTGGTATATTAAAATGTTAACTGTCATTTACTCGTATTAATTTCATTCCAAACCTGTAAGACTTTCGTTCATCTTCAGAACACATTATCTTTTTGATGAATTTCTGTGCTCTCCATAAACAGATATGCAAGTTCATAAAGAGATCATGAAACAATCCACATGAATTGAGCGGTTAAGTCCAAATTTTCTGACAAGACATGATCGCTTTATATGATGAACAATTTGAAATGTAGGCTTTTATTCACATATAAACATTGATCAGTTTACTCATTTACCAGTCGGGTTTAAAAATTGCATTTATACAACTAGGAGCAACCAAAGACATTTGTTATGCATAACTGCATCAGTGCCATATTTGATATCAATATACAGAAATATCACGTGGTC
Organism: Pseudorasbora parva; assembly: GCF_024679245.1. NCBI lineage: Eukaryota > Metazoa > Chordata > Actinopteri > Cypriniformes > Gobionidae > Pseudorasbora > Pseudorasbora parva. Next base: position 25,421,959 of record NC_090177.1, on the reverse strand, counting down.
ACAGGTGGAACACATGAAACGCATACTTTGCACATGGAAACATAGTTTTGAAACAGTTCCCATGTGATCAAGTAGAAACATTAGATATTCATGTGTATTTTCTGTTTGGAATGACATGTGTGAGTAAAAATATTGATACATTTTTTAGTTTTGGGGTGAACTATTCCAGTTAAATTAAATATTATTTAAAATTAAAGCTGCGAGCAGCGATGACGGGCCCAAGCCGGTGGCACCGCCACCCCGGTGGCATCAGCTTTACTGTGCACAGCAGGCCAATAGGCATTTAATATGGGAAAAAATAAATAAAGGGACTATGTCAAAGTCATTTGAATTCACCTCATTAACTGCAGCAACTGGTGCTGCTATGACCAGGAACCACAACACTCACATCTATGAGATCAGTTAAATTTTATTCTTTAATTTTATGTCAGGTGATGTCAAATGTCAATTTCAAAATGAGTGCAGAATACTGTCCAAATGCTGAAGTTGTATTATCCTTACACTTCTCTTAAAAATAAATTAAGCCAAATCACAGAGACCGCAACAATGATTTTAATATCAGTGTCAGGTAAGAGTAATATGCGTGCATATAATTTATGGAAGTTTATTATAAACAGCCACTTTTATAAAATCATGTGAATTTTTTTTTTTTTATCCATTTGAATTCTATCAATAAATAATTAGGTTAAAGAGGTGTCATACGTGATCTTTGCAAACACAGCACATGACCTTCTTTAAAGCCCATGTTATAGAAAACAATTAAAAGTATTAGGATATCACTTTCAATTATGTGCAAATGTATTTTTTGCAGCTCAAAATTTTGTAAGTTCAGAAGACCAGTGTTTAATTAAAGATATAATATATGTTTTTGTTTTACTTATTTTTCACAATAAAGTGATAGATATTTGTGATAGCCTATGAAATGAAAGGGTTAAATTATGAAAAAACAAGAGACAAGGTGACACACACACAGAGTGAGAGAGACCCCCTACACACACACACACACACACACACACACACACACACACACACACACACACACACACACACACACACACACACACACACACACACACACACACGCACACACAGAGTGATCCTGAGAGAGGGAGAGGGGGGGTAATTTTTTTATATTTATATTTTTTTAATTATAATTATTTGTATTACCACAATTATTTAACTAATTATATAAAACAATATTGTCAATGCCCTACAAATAAACTTGTTTTATACATTTATTTTTTTATTCAAACCCAGAATAATATGTTTAATCCTTTAATGCAGGCCAAAGCACAGCATTGAGAGGTAATCTTTTTAGACAGAAAAGT